>NC_139590.1:18730778-19178278 GCF_946808225.1 Silurus aristotelis | reverse complement strand
TTCTTTTTCGAACAGAAACGTGCATCATCCTGCCGCAGTGCCCACTGAATAAACTTAATCCTTAATGTAGTGCTCAGTTAAACCACTTCTGATACTGATAGCAGCAGTAACGCAACATGAGCAGGTCTTACTCATAAAATATTGTAAAGGAAAGTGCTGATGGTTAACCATGTTTTTTTTAGACTGTGTCAGAGAGCAATTAACCTCCTATTGAGGCCGTAATAGTGAATTACAGGTTCTGCTGCTGCTGCTGCTGTGTTACTTTGCTGGCTGAGTATACCGAAGATGACAATGTGGATTTTCCCATAACACAAGCCATTATCTCACAACCCACTGGCTGCAGGATCCTATAGATGTATCACAGCTAAACCCATTAAACTCTATACATTCTGTTATGTAGGTATCTATAAATGGATAAATACTGCAACAACAAAAAAAGTTCAGCTGCATGTAGATTATTTTCCTGTCCTGGAGCATTTTATTGTATTTACAAAGCTATTAGAATACAATAAAACATTTCGGGACAGGAAAATAATCTACACGCAGCGGAATTTTTTTTTTTTGTCGCAGTATTTATCCATTTATTGTTTATTAGAATAAACATTTAGCAATTTGCAATGCAATACTCTCCGTTTTATTTATTTTTTGTTTTACTTTTTTTGTTAATTGTTTCTCGGTTTGTTTTTGTTTTTTTTACTCCCCGATTGGGATTTCCGTATTTTCTGAAAACAGCATGTGCTATAATCCGGGTGCAGTGTGACTTTTTGTTCTCCTCAAGAGCAAAACTCAACGAATAGCCCACATTATCAGATGAACACAAAAATACCAGCAGGAGCGACAAGGAGGAATTTTAATGGAAGTCCTGCTATTGTTCCCTGACCTTTACACACACACACACACACACACACACACACACACACACACACACACACACACACACACACACACACACACACACACACACACACACACACAGACTTAGCAGGAGGTCTTCCAAGTCTTTACTCAATCAGCATATGTATTCACTCACACATACACAGCAAGTATACTGATTGATAGTATCCAATTATTAATCCAAAATATCAATTAATAATTGATTTATATGATCAATATTTAAATCTTAAACCAAATTAATATATATATATATATAGGGGTGTCAGAATTAACGTGCTTACCCAAATAAAATTTAACTCCCTAATTATTTTCAACAGGTGATTTACGCAGCACGCATTTCTGTTTGACAATTTTTAATCAAACTATTAAATAATACAAATAAAAAAGCAAAATTAAAACTTTAAACACAACGAACATTTGTTCACAGCGTTCTTTCTTTACTCAGATATAAAATAAAAAAAATACTATGACCAATTTTGCAAAAATGACTGGATCTGTAGTGTGCAAATTTTGAAACTTTTTTGATACCACCTCATACAGTATGTACTGTAGGCTGTCCTTGAGTGGCCCAGACTTGAACCTGATTGAACATCTTCGAAGGGATCTGAAAATGGCTATGCATCGATGTTCCCCATTCAACCTGATGGAGCTTGAGAGGTTCAGCAAAGGAGAATGGCGGAAACTGCCCAAATTGGTGTGTCAAGCTTGTAGCTTTATACTCAAAAAGACTTGAGGCTGAAATTGCTGCCAAAGGTGCTTCAACAAAGTATTGATAAAAAGTATTGGATACTTATGTACATTTTAATGTACATAAGTATCCAATACTTTTTATCAATACTTTGATAAACATTTATTTACATTTATTTTTTTATACATTTGCAAATTTTTCTAACAAACTTCTTTCATGTTGTCATTATGTGGTATTGTTTGTAGAGTAAATAAGAAAAGTAATAGAGTAATACAAAGTTTCTTGTCTAAAACTGAATTTTCTTGTTGGCAAAATAATGACTGTAATTAGAAAGTCCAACAATAAGGTCACCAACAGCAGCTGAAGAATGGAGGTTAGACAATAAGCTCTCTCTCTCTCACACACACAAACGCACAAAGACTAACATACATACGCACACACACTCACAAGCTCATTAGCATGCCAATAGTTTGACCTCGTTCCCATCACAGATTACCACAGGGTTCAGACTCACACTCGTTCATTCATTGTAGTTGAGCTGACTGGGTTTATCTTAAATTCCACTGGAGTGCCATACCCACACAAACACACACACACACCCACACACACATAGTGGTTTAAACATATTCCAAAAAATTACTAGAGATGAAGATACCCAGTGTGTGGGGGAGAGTTTTTCTTACCACTGGCCACTCAGGGGCAGCTCTCTGTGTTGACCTACTAACAATGGACTAATATACAGTGCATTGTGTGTAGATTAACACCGAGAACTACCCCTAAGTGGAGAGTTACATCGCTAACCATAACATTGGTATGTGGTCTCATTCCACATTTACTGCTATAATAAACTCGACTCTTCTGGGTAGATTTTTGTGGAGATTTGTGCTCATTCATCCATAAGGGTATTAGTAAAGTCAGGTACTGATCTAGGTGAGGTGAGGAGGTCTGGGGTGAAGTCAGTGTTTACATTCATCTCAAAGGTGTTCAGTAGGGTTGAGCTGTACAGCAGGAGATCTTCCAGTCCAGCCCATGCAAAGGCAGTGTCATGCTGGAATGTGTTTGAAAAAGGCAGGTGTCCCAAAACATTTGGACAGAGGAGTACATTCTGTCTTATATCTCCATTTCAGTCACATCGTACGCCCCAAATACATAAAAATAAGACTATGCTATTCTATCCTTTCATTACAATGTTTTGTACTGGAAGTTTTCTTATGACACATAATAGAAAATACAAATTTTCTTTTCTTTTTACCAATGAAATGTCCTATGGAAAAAAAAGGACATTTAACAGTTTAGCGCTAAGGTATGGTCCTGTATTCATTTTGATGGATGGAGCGACACAGTATCTCGAAACACAGTCAATGAGATCGTGCTTGTGGCTGCTGGAAGATACCCTGAGCCCTGCATGATGCAAACTGCTGAGAATTGAAGTATTCTGGACCAAACAAAATGTTCACGATATCATTGTGACCTATTATTTGCTGTACAGGAGAGCAAGGATTATATCCTGCAAAAGCAGCAGCAGCTCTATAATAAGCTCCTTGTAACTGCCACAATTTGGTTATAAGCTTTACATTTACAACATTTGGCAGATGCCCTTTTCAACTAACAGTTATCTCAGTTATACAGCTGAGCAATTGAGGGTTAAGGGCCTTGCTCAAGGGCCCAGCAGTGGTGGTGCTGGTATTTGAACCTTCCGATCAAAAGTCCAACATCTTAACCACTGTTCACAGTTTCCCCTGCTCCTCAGGGTGATTTGAGGCTACACAATGGGGTCAGAAAAGCTGTGAGGACTACAATGGAAATAGGCAGTTCTTGGTATTCTGGTGATGTTGGTGGCAGAGTGATGATTCCAAAATTATAGATGGATGATGTTTCTTCTTAAGCCAGATGAGGCTAGTTCACCCTCTCATTAATATAACACTCCTCTGATTTAGCATGCCGGTTGTGGAAAACACTGCCAGACTGAGGTTATGGCAGTTGGCATTGACATGGTATGTAATAGGATGGGGTGGTGGGTGGCTTAGCATGGGTCTGGGGTGTGACAGACAATATTGTCTGGCGTTTATTTATACAATTTCTCGCTACCTTACTCTTCAAACAGTGGGCTGAACATATATATGCAAAGCAAAGCCAAAGCTGGGCTCTATGATAAAAATCAATGAAGAGCGAGCTGAAAAGTTACTAATGGTGTACCGTGCCATGCAGCACGGCATGAATAAAAAGCTCACGGGCACTCTTACCCCCCTGATCTGCTGTGTGGGAGTGGCCTGCTGCCAAGACTGTTATAATATAAAGGGTCAGCTATTACTGACATATCATTTGCTATTTAGAGCTTAGATACTGAATGGAAGAAGCAAATGAATGAGATTGCCCTACACACACACACACACACACACACACACACACACACAGTACTAAAACAACAGAGCTTGCTTGTATGCCGCACCCGTTCTGTTATCTCTCCCACTCTCTCTCCCTTGCTCTCTCTTACCCTAGGTGTCAGGATGGACTGGTCATCCCCTCCCTCTCTCATCACTCCATCATCCGTGGACATCCAGTGCTCGTCCTTGTCTTACTCCAACAGGTGAGAGCAAAAGATCAAAATCCGCAGCGCACACAAACACACACACTCTCTCTCTCTCAAACACATACACACACACACACACACACACACACACACACACACACACACACGTGTACACTCTGCAGCCCACCTCCTATATGCACAGGCTCCAAGCGTCTCACAGCTTACACACCCACACACACGCTGCTCCTGAGCTCACACACCGTTACCAGGCACGTCCAAACATGCGTGCACACACTTACACACACACACACACACAGGATGCCAATGATCTGCCAACAGTTGTTGAGTTCTGGCCACTCCTTCCTCTCTCTCTCTCTGTCTTTCTCTCAGACACACACACACACACACACATACACACACACTCTCTTTCAATCTCACACACTCTGCTGTTGCTAGGCAACTATTCAGCTGGGCCATCCCCTGACATCAGCTGGAGCGTGTGAGCGTTCCGTTGCACACACTTACACACACAAGGTTCTTCGTTTAAACTTAGACGGAGGTGAGACGTGATCACGCTCAGCCTCACACATCTGTAAGGTATAAATAACTGCATTTGTTCAGTTGTGTATTCAGTTCGACATATCCTGCCGTTTAATTCGTTTACAAACACAGGCATTTCAACCTTTTAAACACACCATTTAAAATGAAACCATCACCATGAAACAAGTATATTTCTGTTTAAATGTTCATAAGGTGTTTAGTGATGTGATTAATTGATGCTGTGTTTATATATTTCTATGTACAAAAAAAAAATAATTATAATGGAATAAAAGTTTCAAAGGTTTGTATCCCAATGAATAATGGTTAGGTTTTGCTGTCAGCTTATATTGAAAGAATAAAAAATATCTCATCTCAAACTAGAGGAAACTAGAGGCTCGACTCCAGAAAGAAAAAAAATGCAGTAATGTGTAATAACTTGTTCGCCCACAAAACCCCACTGCTATGTTCCCTTCACTGGCTTCCTGTAGTTGCTGCATCAAATTTAAACCACTGATGCGCTCCAAAAGCAGACCAGCACCCCTCTAACTCACAGAACCTATCCCACCCAGCACTGCACCACACTCCCTCCATCCTCTTCCACTGCTCAACTGTTCTCTCCATCTCTAAAGAAAGACATGCTCCAAGACTTTTCTCTGTTCTGGCACCAAACTGGTGAACCGAACTTCCACTTAATGTCTGAACAGCTGAGACTCTATCAGTCTTCAAATGATTTCTGCAGACCTACACGATATGGACAAAAGTATTGGGACACCAGACTTTTCCAGCCATATGAGATTCAAACCAACTCATTATAATTCCTGTTTTACCATCTCCACAATAAGATCTGCCTTATTTTGAGCCAAACTAATTCTCTTTTTACACAGTACCCATTATATAGACTTATTTTGATGCAAATTACTAACTGTTATTATTATTTTTTTTATTATTGGCCATTCCTGACATTACTATGGGTTTCTATGGTTTATCTGGTAGAGATTACTAGTGCTATCGAGTATTCACATAAACTTCACGTGATCTTCCTCTTTATGCGCACAGGGAGGAGTATGCATTGGCCTGGCATTCAGAAAAGCTTAAACTTTAAATCCCTTTTTAGGTAAAAAAAAAAAAAAAAAAAAAAAAAAAAAAAAACAATCAAAGCTGCAATGCGCAACATTTTGGGAAAGAAAAATTAGAAAAAAGTATACTTGCTGTGTCTGCCAGAGGAAAAGTCCAATCCAAAGCCCAATCTGGCACGCCTGAAACAAGTCACGGTGCAATCCACACCATATGGATAATAGTTTTTGGACACCTGAGCATATTATTTGTTCGTGCCTTTTGAAAATCCCATCCTACATTTAGTCCACATTTACTGTTATAATAAACTCCACTCTTCTATGTTCCACTAGATTTTGTGGAAATTTGTTCTCATTTAACTACAAGGACATTAGTAAAGTAATGATATTAGTAAGTCTGATACTGATGTAGGTGAGGAGGCTTGGGGTGCAGTCAGCATTCCAATTCATCCCAAAGGTGTTCAACACTGTGAGGTTAAAGCTCTATAGCAGGAGATCCTCCACTCCAACCCGTGCATAGCATTTCTTAATGGTGTTTGGCTTTGTGCACAGGGGCAATGTCATGCTGGAACAAGTTTGGATCGCCACGTTCCCTACTAGCATATTTCATGCTACTGTCTCATTCTTAACAATTGTGTGGCTCCAACTTTGTGTTAACAGTCTGAGGAAGAACCACATATGACTGAAATAGACAGGTGTCCCAATACTTGTGTCTATATAAATACAGTAAGTCTTTTATCTCAAATTCAAACACATTATACAATCCAGGTACATAAAAAAAAAGAAAATTCTGACTTCAACTTTAAGTTGCAAAACAAGAGAACACAAATCTAATTGAAATAAGTTGAACAATTATGGGTAACAGATTGTGTAATAAAAATACCCATAGATACCATCACTTAGATATTAGTATATGATGAAACTCAAACTCAAAACTCAATTTTTTTTGTAAATATATAAATAAACAAAGAATGAAGAAATAAATGAATTAAACTTTCAGGTGGTGAATATTTTAAGAGAAGAGTCTTACTCCTGGAAACACACATAACACTTTGTGGCTGTTATCAGTTGAAACAGCAGTGAGAGAAAAGAGCCATTTTTCATTTTCCTTCCCACATTGCATCAGTTCTGCCCCAGTTTCCAATTTCCCATAATTCCCAGGCAAACACACACACACACACACACACACACACACACACACACACACACACACACACACACACACACACACACACACACACACACTGTACATACTGTAGAGGGCTGTTAGAGCACTGACTGAAAGAGAAGTTGATTTCTTTAAAAGATGGAAAGTCAAACAGATATATAGATTTATAAACAGACAGACAGCTAGATAGATAGCTAGCTAGCTAACTAGATAGATAGATAGATAGATAGATAGATAGATAGATAGATAGATAGATAGATAGATAGATAGATAGATAGATAGACAGACAGACAGACAGACAGACAGACAGACAGACAGACAGACAGACAGACAGACAGACAGACAGACAGATGGGCAAATGAAAAACCGGGAGTATTGTAGGAAACATCTGTACACAGGGGTGTGTGTTATTACAGGTGTGGTTCACAGATAACACTTACTGTCCACATCAAAAATAACTTCATGCACCACACACAAACATACTCACACATACTCACACACACACACACACACACACACACACACACACGCACGCACACAAACACACACACAAGGTATGACCTTCACACCCATAAACACACACCAAGTACAGTATTAATTCTACAGTCAGTTTATCTGCGTTGCCATTTTTGACTATAAGTGTGTTAGTGTATTGTGTGGATGGATGTTTGTAGGGTGGCTGATCCTCAGGGCTTTAATGTCTCTATAAACAGACACACATACACACACACACACACACACACACACACACACACACACACACACACACACACACACACACACACACACACACACACACACACACACACAGAGCTCTGCAGTATGCTGTATGTTGGTGAAGGTCACAATCCATTCATCTGTTTCTTCTCAGCTATCTTGGAGTCTCCACAGCTGATTCACACACACTAAAGACAAGGTACATTTATACTGTATTTCAACCGAAGATTGAAGCTTCAGACTGGGAGATGGTGACTACAGGCCAATATTTATGCAGGGAAAGTTACGTGTATTCAGATGCACATTACACAGCTGCTTAAATAGATTTCCTATCGATTTTCTATGCAAATTGCCTGCACTTGGTTAAAGCCTGCAAGGTTGCCAGATTGTTCTCCGATGGAGGCGTCTTAGAGAGTGATTTACAGTAGTTTCTCTGTAGCACTTGCATTTAAACATCCCGAAAGAATCTGGGATAGAAAATAACGTAATATTCCTGCTTTCAAATATTATATGAAAAAGAAAAAGATGGTCACAATATACATGAGATTAAGATGCTGTTTAGTTACTATGATTACATGACATGATATACACTACCAGTCAAAACCATTTTTTTCTTAATTATTTCATTATTTATTATTTTGTATATTAATTCTGAGGACAGTAAAATGATTACAGAACAAATATGGAATTGTGTAGTCAACAAAAATATGTAAAATAACCCAGAATATGTTTTATATATTCGATAATTTAAAGTAGCCACCTTTTACTTTGATGACAGCTTTGCACACTCTTGCCAGTCTCTTAGTCAGCCTCACGAGGTTGTCACCTGGAATGGTTATCTTTAGAGTTCCCAGAGGTGTTGAGTGCTTGTTGGATGCTTTTCCTTCACTCTCTGGTCCAACTTATCTCAAACCAACTCAATTGGATTTAGATTGGATGATTGTGGAGGCCATCTGATGCAGCACTCCATCACTCTCCTTTTTGGACAAATAGCTCTTACATAACCTAGAGGTGTGTTTGAGGTCATTGTCCTGTTGGAAAACCAATGATGATCCCCTTTATGTGCAAACCAGCTGGAATGCCACGTAGCTGTAAAATGCTGTGGTATCCATGCTGGTTAAGGTTACACTCAATTTTCTCTAAATCATTAACCACCAATCATTATCAAAAGCAGCCCCATTCCATCAGACCTCCCCCTCCATATTTCACAGTGGGAACCACACATTCAGTAACCACCCATTCACCTTCTGTATATCTAACAAAGACATAATGGTTAGAGAGATCAGACAAATGGACACTCTTCCACTGATCTTATGTCCATTCCATTCCTGTTTCCCAAGTTTCTTCTGCTTGATGTTGTTTTGAAGTAATATATTATTTTCTGCAATTTGAACATGAAGGCCTGATTCACACAGTCTCCTTTGAACAGTGAGTGTTGAAATATGTCTGCTATTAGAACTCAGAGAGGTCATTTTCATTTTCTGAGGCTGGTAATTGTAATAAATGTATCCTCTGCAGCAGAGGTAGCTCTTGGTCATTTCTTCCTGGGACAGTCCTCATGAGAGTATGTTTCATTATAGCATTTGATGGTTTTGGAGACTACACTGGGGATACATTCTTGAGGATTGACTGACGTTCATTTCTTGGACTGTGTTTTTTTTCTTTACTTAACTGAGTTTTCCTTGCTGTAATATGGATTTGTACAGTAGTTGTAGTAGCGCCAAAGGGACTATTGACACTGTAATCACCCTTCCGTCTGCACAAAACAACTGATGGTCTGAAGAACATTAAGAATGCAAGAAGTGTCACAAATGAAGTATTTACAAGGCATACATGTGAACTAAAAAACATTTCAGGTGGCTACCTTGTGAATCTGATGATAGAATGCCATCAGTTTGCCAAGATGCCACACATTTACAAAAGGTATTCAACACATTTTTTGTTTACTACACAATTTCATACATGTTCTTTAATAGTAAATGTTGAGTCCAAACTTTTGACTGGTATGTAAAAGTTTCCACAGTGCAGCAGCAGTGGTGTTTTTAAACAGCATGGACTTACTGACCACATTATCAAGCATACGTCTATTGGCAGTCCACTTTTGTACGTGTACAGGGTGAGGCTAGAGCTTATCTTTTTCCATCCTTTTTCCATGCATGTTTATCATTGTCGGTTTAAGACCACAGGAAGCAGTGAAGAAGCACTACAGGCACAACCATTATAGTATCACTGTTGTACTGGAAATGATGTACCACTGAAATAAAGTGGTAGAGGTCTATTTCAGATACTTGCATATGTGAAAATGAAATTCCACTTACTGATTATAATCCAACAATCTACATCCTGCATCCTTTTTGGTTTTGTTCTTAAAATTTTTGCTTTGTAAACATTTACACTTTCAATCCAACGTACACATATTAATTATCAAAGGATTATTTTTCAATTTTCCTTATATTTTCTCCGCAAAACGTCTTTCAAGTGCGGCCTGTCACCCCTAGATGGCAGTATTCAGTAAAAAAAAAAAAACTACATTTTGAATAAACTTTTTATGTTGAAAACTGACACCTAGTGGTAATGTACACAGTTACACTGCTTTGTGTGTGTGTGTACGTTATTGTATACTATATTTACTTATTTTTATGTTACATCATCTTTTACCATGCCCACCTGATTATCTAACGGTAGCTCTTAGTTGTCCCAGGAAAGGAAAGACCAAGAAAACCAATAATATGGATTTGTAGCTATTGACTCTTTACACAAATAGGGCAATAATTCATATCAAAAACATATCATAGACTCATAAAAAACTCCTACCTGATAGTAAAAACCGTTGTCTGTCTGATATGTGTGTGTGTCCAGAATGTGTCCATGTGATTCCAGAATATTCTTCAGGATCTCATCACAACCTGAATCATAGACAATATAGGCAAAAAAATATGTCTGAATATGACAATATTGCAATAGTATTCAAAGTATACAAAATTATATTAAGTATCTGGCAAAATCTGCAGATCTGAATGTCCACTGTGTGCACCATATGAATCACTTGATGATAGTATAACACTGACATTTTTCTGTAATCCAAAATATAACATACAAATATGATTTTTGATTCTAAAAATGAAAGTTTAGCATTGTGTACCAATGTCAGGTCAGTCCTGGAAGGAAGTTTGTACTCGTACCTATCGTACATATGCTAGTTTAGATATAGTCAGGTCCATAAATATTTGAACAGTGACAGATTTGCCTCTGTATACCACCAAAATGGATTTGAAATAAAGCAAAAAATGTTTTTGCATCATGAGGCTTTTATTTCCATTTACATATTCTTCTCATTCTACAATTCTGGTAAAAGGTTGTCATCTGTCCAAATCTTGTTCCAGAACTAAGCAGGTTTTGCTTTTTTGAGCTGTTTTTTTAGCGGTTTGATCTGGAATTTCTGTTCTTTAGCATTGCCGATGTTTTGCATCTTGAGGTAAACCCTCTGTATTTACATGTATAAAGGCTACTCTTGGTTGGATGCCTTTGAAAAAGACTAGATTTTGGGAAGTAACAAAATGACAAGTCTTCCCAGAAGAGTGAAGGTTACTATGTTAGCAAAAAGGGGCTAATCAGGGAATAAATGTAACAATCTTATGCTCAGGTGTCCACAAATATCTGGCCATATAATGTATGTTGCAATACAGAAAGTTGTCTAATTCTACAAAAATATTCAAACCTATTTATAGAGAAGAAACTGCATGCTTAAGCCCTCCAGCATTAATTAGTAAGAGCCTGGGCACTTTTAGTTTATATAAACCCATAAACTGTATGTAAACATGTGTGTTTGTGTGTTTGTGTTTTTGTGTTTGTGTTTGTGTGTGTGTGTGTGTGTGTGTGTGTGTGTGTGTGTGTGTGTGTGTGTGTGTGTGTGTGTGTGTGTGTCCTGGGGCCTTATTAGCAGCTTAGTGCACCAGGAGACAAACCACACAACCGAACACACACCGTTTCTCCTCTGGAGCAGCTCCTCAAGTTTGTTGCTCAGCCATGTCAGTGGGGAGCTACAGCATTTGTAGAGGTTTCATTTACAACAGCAAAAATAAACTTAATGTTAATAAAATACTTTAAAAGAAAAAAGGAAATATCTTAGAAATGTTATTTCATTTTGTTAAATTGTGTGTCTTTTGCTAAAATAGTTTTGATATAGCATGTGGTATTCGTTGGACCACAAGCCCTTCCTTTCCTTCTCCATGCTCGTCTCTTCTTATAATTCTATGTTAGTTAATTAATCCTGGTTTTATTTGTTTTAAAAACATTTGAGATATTTCTAGCCTTTTTTTCTTGAATGTTTGCAGTGGTTTGTATCTTGATGTAAACCCTCTGTATTTCATTTTCTTGATGTCTTTTGACTGAATTAAAGACATGAACTGAATATTTAATTCAACTACTTCAGTGTTCTTCTGCCTTTTAGGTCAGGTGTTTGGCAAACAGGACAAACTAGAACAGGTAAACATTTTAAACCATATATCAAGAACAAGTCAAAAACTATTACAAACTGAGTACTGAGAGTATACTTTACACTGTTGTCCTTTTATACTATGAGTGAGTGTGTAACTGGGAAAACATGTGCTCAGTAAAACAAGGGTGACGGAGAGTGTTGTAGAGTGTGTGAAGTGAAACCTACGATAGCCATGTCTGAAAATCCAACACAGTCTAACATCAATTTGTGATATAGTCACAAACTTTATTCTATTGATTCGTATTTATGGACACGAATTTCCCTATTTATTTTTTGTGTCACTCAACAACGACTGGATCGTGGGTAGAGGATCATGGGTAATGCTGACAGAAATGCCAAAGTTAGCCTTTTCCCACATTTTTATCAGAGAATATGGCAGGAAATATAAGGTTAGTGTAAGGGTTGTACTGTAATAAATATGCGTGTCTCTAATTAACACAGTCTCCTTTATTCATTCATTTTCTCCCGCTTAACCGTTATTCGGGTCGCGGGGGCAGCAGTCTAAGCAGGCCCCCGCCTTCGACCGCTGCCCAAACCTCACAGCACCATCCCTTACGGTCCCTCCTGCAGGTGGTGAGCCCACGGGAAGGCGGCCCCACGTCACTCCGGCGCCACGGACCTTGATATTTCCCTCGTAAGGGACCCCCGGAGCATAGAGGGTTAAGGGCCTTGCTCAAGGGCCCAAGAGTGGCAGCTTGGCGATACCGGGGCTTGAACCCCAGACCTTCCGATCGGCAACCCAGCGCCTTAACCGCTGGAGCCACCACTCCCCCTCAGTCTCCTTTATTAACCGGGAAAATATGGAATTCCTTCCTGGAAGGAATCACTGATGATGGTTTATAATAGCCAGTAGCTTTCCAAATATAAAGCAATAAAAACAAGGATTAAATCTCCTGTTCGAATGTGGTGTAATGGTGCTTGAAGATTAAAAAATCAATTACAAAAAAGAACAAAAACAATACAGTATCCAGTTGCAGTAAAAAAACTTTGGCAGAGGCACCAAATATACTTACTATTGGAATACATTACACAGAAAGTCGTCCTCAGTGACACGAAAAAAAAAGGGGAAATTTGTCTGGTATTTGTCTGGCTCAATGCTGCTGGTAGTTAATATCCTGGGAGTAAAGCGCATTAAACTACACAACTCCACATTTCCATGTTGCACCATCAAGGCTTCGGGATTTGATATAAAACACTGTGCAGTGATCACAATCACGATCATGACCATGGTCATAAAAATCACATCAAACAATAAAAGGGGCAAACTCTCGCGGTGTTACCTTTAATGGCGAACACGCCATGGCAAAAATCTTTAAAGCCGATCTTGCCGTTTGCGTTCGGGTCCAGGCACTCCGCAAACTTCTTTATCTGAAATAAAAAAGAAAAGGACGGTTAAACGAATAAGCAAGAGGAAGGTCACATGTCTTTGACAATAAAAAAATATCAGTTATCAAACCGAGAAGACCAAAATCCAGAGCTGGATTACAGAAACATCTTAAATTGAGGTGAAAAGTGACATAAAAAACAGGAGAAAAAACTTGATCAAAGACACTTAGCACATCACTCAGGGAACTGCCTACCAGACGTCTCTCACTCACTAATGCACCCTCTGAAAAAGGCATTATGTGTCATAAAAATATATATGTCTCTTAGGAAGCCATATGCTGGAGCAGTAGGGAGCATATGGTGTTTCACAGCTTTAGACACACCAGAACAGTCACTTAACATTTAGTGCTGCTTCTAATAAAGTGATGCATAGCATTAAAACAGGGCACCAGGGTGAAACGTACTGTGTGAAATCTTCTATCAGCTGAGGCATTTCTATAGGACATATGGTGCATCATAAAGGAAACACATTAAAACTTTCATAGTCAAACATCTTAAACGCAGCACAACTCAGTGTTCCAAGATGGCTCACATACATACAGCGAGACTGTACACTAGTATACAGAACTGTTTCATCACTTATTTCCAGACCTTCTCTTTCTATTTTGTGTTGTTATGCAATGCGAACATTGCACTGTTTCCCCTTAAGCATCATTAAAGACCCATCTGTCTGTCTACATGCATTAAACATTAAGCTATTATAAATAATAAAACTATTACTCAAAAAGCTAACTCAAATAAGATATGATCGTTACAGTGCTAGGATTTAAATTGTCCTAAAAAATAACCAGCCAGGTTCATAATGCACACACACAAGACAAACAAACCATGCTTTCATGTCAAGGGTGTCACTAAAGATGCCATGATTCGTGCAGCATAGAAAGCTGCAGTGTTTTAACCCAGAGAGCGAGTAATTAATGATAACGACAACCTCATGCTAATTGGTGAGGAAATGCTTGTAATGAACTCTGCTGGTCAAAAATCCTCAACTCTGTTCAAATATTGTGCTCTAGAAAGCGCAGTTTGTGTTATAATAATCACAAGATACAGTTCTCTACACAATTATTGGTACAATTAGCAAATATCAGCAAAGAAGGCTGTGAATCATGTTCTTTACTCTTTAACATTTGGATCATTTGTTCCAAGAAGAAATTCCCAAAATACTTCACTCTCATAGGTATCAAAGAATGTGGTTGACATGGATATCAAACAATGGCATTGACAAAAAGACAGAGGCGGAAATGGTGGTGCCACAGTTGCGAGTTTCATTCGGAGTGACGAGAGTGACGAGAGAGGGACCATGCAGGTAGGACGTTTTGGAGACAATAGAGGGCACAACTGAAATGGTTTGGACATGTGCAGAGGAGGGACAAGGGGTACATGGGTAGAAGAATTCTGAAGATGGAGGCACCAGGCAGGAAAAGAGGGAGGCCGCAGAGGATTATGGATGTGGTGAGGTTACGCATGAAGGTGGTTGGTTTGAAAGAAGCAAATGTAGAAGAGTGATATGAAGCCAAAATAAATAAACAAACAAATAAATACACGCGTGTGGCACAATTATTGGCCCCCTTATTAATTCATATGAGTAAGATATACTTAATTGTTTGTATTTAGACTATTTTAGTGCACATAGGTGACTAAGAACATGAAACATGTTGAACTGTTACTACCTGTTTCAGAGGGGTATAAATCTAGGTAGCACATAGGCTAATTTCTCTTATACATATATATATATATAAAAGACAAGGACTACACGTTCATACAATCACACATTAGTCATCATATGCTTCAGATCAGACTCATGCATATAATCAGCATAACAGAAACCTGCCAATCATAAGAGATGCAAAACAAAAAGACTTTCAGTTGTTTGTGTCACACATGCATTAATGAGGTCTAATCTATGAGTCTGGTATGTCAAATATGAGTAATGGCAACCTGTTTGACTGAGACACCACACACACACACACACACACACACACACGCACACACACGCGCGCGCGCGCACAGAGCTTAACAGAGCTATCCAATTATACACATCTGGAATGATGGCAGCAATGATTATATGACATATGATATGAAACCAGCCAGATGTCAGAGAGTAACAGAACATATCACAGTCTAGATCTCATTAAGAATATAATCTACAGGTCAGAGGACAAGGGGAAAAAAACGCAGCTTTACCTCCTCATCCGTTTGGCCGAATTGCCTTCCGAGATGCACGAAGTGTTCAACTCGGATAAATCCGTCTTCATCTTCATCACACATGTCGAAGATTTCCTTCAGCTTCCTCACTAACATCATGAGATGCTCAGGCTGGGGAGCGGAAATGCCCTCCATCGTTTATCAGTCATGTATCATGTATCATCCCCCCCTCCAGAAAAAAAAGCACTATTACACGAACACCAGAGAGAAAATGCAGTGTGACTGCTATCATCTGTTCTCTCTGTGCTTTACTGTTAGTTTCATCATCATCATCATCACTACCATCACCAGCAGCACCTTCGTCATCAGCAACAGCGTCATCAGCACCATATGATCGGTGGGAGGGACATAATGCTGACGACAATCCGAAACCCCGCCCACTTCCAGAACCACTTTCTGAGTTAAATTTGTAGGTACTTGCTTTTGGGGTGAAACAGTGAGTGGGTTACATTCATAAAAACTGTTGTTTTTTTTTTGTTTTTTTTCTTCAATGTTCTGTAATAAATCTATACATTTCCTGACTGAAACGTGTTTCCGCTTTGCACCTGAAGTGAAAGTTCAAACACTCCAAAATATTTAAATATATACTACAAACTATATAAAAATATACTGCAGTAGTTAATAAAACTCTTCATTTAAGTATAAAAATGTTTTGTGAGAAGAAATCTGTCGTTATGTAAAAATGTTCAATAGAAAACCCTGAGAGAAGTGGTTTGTTAATGATTGTACTGAGAATCTTATTGGTTTTAATGGTCCCTTTTGGTCTCTACTGGTAATCTGCTGCTTTCTATTGGTTGCTTGTAAGGTCTAAAACACCAAAGACTAATAGCTTGAGCTGAGATCTCAAAACTCTGGGCTTCTAGTAGTTCCTAGAATAGCGAAGTCCACTAAAGGTGGTAGAGCATTTTCACATTTAGCTCCTAAACTCTGGAATAGTCTTCCTGACAGTGTTCGGGGTTCAGACACACTCTCCCAGTTTAAGTGTAGATTAAAAACATATCTTTTTAGCAAAGCCTACACATAACACACATTACACACATCACACACATCACATCATAACCTTGTGCTCCAGAATATATGATCACATGCACATCAACTTGTGCTGTTAATATCATGAACAGCAGCTACGCTAATTCCTCTCCACTGCTTCTCTTTCTCTCCCCATCCCGAGGCATCCTGAGGTTTGGCCAGCTCCAGTCACGTCCCACCTCGTGAAGATTATGGACCTATGGATGATCATGGAGAAGTAGATGCCGAGTGTTTAAAGGCCCTGCCATGGAGAAGCTGATGCTGGATCTATGATGATCACAAATTGTTCTGTATTGTTGAAAGATTTATGATCAAACTCTTGATGTCACCCATATGAGGATGGGTTCCCCTTTGAGTCTGGTTCCTCTCAAGGTTTCTTCCTTATATCATCTAAGGGAGTTTTTCCTTGCCACTGTCGCCACGGCTTGCTCATCAGGGACAAACGTACACCATTCACCTTCACTGTTGTTTTCTGTAAAGCTGCTTTAAGACAATGTCTGTTGTGAAAAGCGCTATACAAATAAACTTGACTTGACTTGACTTAATAAAAAAAAAACCTTTGCTAACTTGTGGATCACATGATGGTATCTACTGGACACCAACAGATACCATAAGGACATTATTAAGTATCCCAATTAATGATCTAATCATGTATACAATGATATATATATCATTGTATACATGATTAGATCATTAATTGGGAATAGACACTAAGTCAGTGTGTAAAATTCTTGGCTAATAAGTTTTCCAGAGCTTTACTATTGCTATTTTCATCCTGAATTTATTTCACACTAGAGCAGTGGTTCTTAACCTTGTTGGAGGTACTGACCCCCACCAGTTTCATATGCGGATCCACCGAACCCTTCTAAATTGGAAAAATAAAATGTGATTTTTTTCAAATTCAAAACATAGGTATATATTGTAATGGTGCACAAAATGAACCGTGCATCAACATCACTGTGTTCAAAGAACAAAACCATTAAAACATGATTTTCACACAAAAACATAATAATGAATATTTACTGCAAATCAGTGTGACTTCTGCTCACGAATCATACGAGTCGGGTGTGTGTCTTGACCTCCGCCGAACCCCTGAGACTGACTCACCGAACCCCTGGGGTTCGATCGAACCCAGGTTAAGAACCACTGCACTAAAGACTGTAGTCATCGGGTTTGGTAAAACACCACCCAAAAAAAAGGGTTACTTGGTCTTTATTTGCCAAAAATGCATTTTTGGTTTGCTTGTGCCCATTATAGCCTCAGATAACTGTTCCTCAGTTCATTCTGAAATTCCTTTCCTGCCAGTACAAACCAGTCTGGAAATTCCCATTAGCTTCAATGAACTCTCATGGTGTTTCCATCTTTAGAACTGCTACTCCCTGAATGTTTTTTGTTTATCACACCACTCTAAAGAATGTCCCAGGGCATTAGCAGGTACAGAAATACTCAATCCAGTCAAATTTACCAAGATCGCATTTTCCTATTCATATGTATACATTAACCTAATATTTTTTACCTGTATCTACATTAATTTAGGCACTGCTGCCTACAGACAATGAGTCCAGTTATCACTATGTTTAAGGGATTTACAGAAGCTTTCTTGTGTTTGGATGTCATCTTCAGCATACACTATATATATATATATATATATATATATATATATATATATATATATATACACACACATTTTTTGTTTAAAATATATACATATATATAAATGCCAGATGAATTATACCCATACATGCTTGTTGGGCTTCCCTATCTAAAACCATAGCCCAATAGTTTGGGGAAGAACTACATAATGGATGTGATGGTCAAATGTCTTCTTATGTTTGACTTGACTTTCACCACAATGATTTATGACAGTTTTAATTGCCAAATGTCAGATTTTTAGTGCAAACCAGAACAGTACTTAGTATTTAACCTCCTGTCTGTACATACATTTTTGCAAAAATAAAAAACATCATACTTATAAAAAAGAAAAACCATTATAAATTACAAACATTAAATATATATATAAAAACCAAAACATTTATTCCATTAAGATTCACATTCTCTTAAAAAGACATTGCAATACAAAAGTGATGCTTGATGACCAAAATCATGTTGATTTAATCTTTACTCTGTGTTCTGCACAATAAGCCTGGGCTCCAGCAGCGACTCCCAACGCTCTGTCAGCTACAAAAAAAATAAAAAAAAAATAAAAACACACACATCAAAGATAGAACCGTTATCACACATTCACACAGCAGGTTGATCCGCAAAAAAAGGCGCCTGCTACACCTTCGATTGCGCTTCCTGCTAGTCATGCTGGTGAGAATTTAAAAAGTTTGTCAGAGTGTTGTGTACATAATGTCCTGATTATACCAAAAGTACTTATGTTTGGAAGATCTTTACAAGAAAATGCAGCTTAAGCAAATTCAATATGGCTGCCTCATAAACATTACAGAATCAGGATATTTTTATTTCTGTAGATTGTTAAGTCCTGGGGTTCTAAGCCGCATCATATGACTTCACCTACTTTAAAAAAAAAATTGAAGAAATATATAGGCAAAATTTTGTGGACACCTGACCATATAATTTGTATTTGGTTTTGAACATCCCATTCCACATTTACTTCCCATTTTCTGGGAAAATTCAAAAGACAAGGCTGTAAATGTTAGGTGTCCAAATACTTTTGTTCTAAAGGATACCTTCTCAATTCTCAGGAAAAAAAAAAAAAAGAAGTCTGTGGTTTGGAGAGG
Source organism: Silurus aristotelis (assembly GCF_946808225.1). NCBI lineage: Eukaryota > Metazoa > Chordata > Actinopteri > Siluriformes > Siluridae > Silurus > Silurus aristotelis. The sequence continues at coordinate 19,158,806 of NC_139590.1, read as the reverse complement.
ACATGAGTGTGTGTTACCTGAGAACCCATAGTGATGGCGTACTCCACTCTTTCAGATCCGTCTGGATTTTCATACACCAGATCAAACTTCCCGGGTTCCGTTCGAACTACGAGAAAAACACATCAAATCGTTAGCTGAGAAAAATCATGTTAGACACAATGCACATTACATTACAGGGTAAAATAGTTGCAATAAATAGCGACGGCACACAAACGGTGAAGACGAGAACGAATGTGACAACAAAAGAGCGTGAGTAAGAGAAGGATCAGGGATCAGGAGAGAAGATGTGATCAGACTGCCTCACCCCTACAGTCAAACATGGAAGATGGAAGTTTAATAGCTTGAGAAAACTGAACCAACATGGCTACCATTTCATCTGGACTGCAGTTGATTGAAACAGACTTCACTGTTCAACAAGGCAATGAGCTAAAGAATACATCCAAGCTCTGTAATCATTATTTAGAGAGCATATAGTCAGCTGGAGTGTTCCCCTATCATGGAATGGCGTGCCCAGCACCTGCACCTAAATCCTTTTGAACTGCTCCGAGATGAACTGGATCACATTGTCAGAAAGAAATCTCCAACTAGTGAACACCTTCGGCAAGATTTACAAGAAGCATGGTGAATATTTCAGCTAAATGTTTGGCTGCTAAGAGTCTGTAAAGCTGTTATTAATGCTAAGGGAGGATTTTTCATTGAGAATTAAGAGTATTAAACATCTGGACATTTATATATTTAGTTAGTAAAAGTAAATCTTCATAACATTACATGACCTAGGTTGTTGCATAGAAACTAAAAGGAACATGCGAAACAACAACAAAATATAAATAAATAAAATAGAAAAGCACTAAGTTCCTATACTGTTTACTGGATGGATGGATGGATGGAGATCGGGATGGATGGATGGATGGATGGATGGATGGAGATCGATATGGTTTGGACATATCTGTAAGAGAATGCTGAGGATGGAGCCACCAGGAAGGAGGAAAAGGTTTATGGATGTGGGGAGGGAAGACATGCAGGTAGGTGTGGTTAAAGAGGCAGATGGTGGAGACGGATGATCCGCTGTGGCGATCCCTGATCAGCAGGCGAAAGAAGAAGAAGAAGAAGAAAGTGTGAACGTAGACCAATGAATTGCATTGTAGCTGTAATGATTTACCGTGACTCTGTGTCAGAAGCTCCAGTTCCACCATATTAGTGCTGTGATTAAATCCAACGATCTTTGCTTCCTGTAAAGAATGATACAGGAGCTGAATACGATGGGATTTAACGAACACTTCGATAAAATGAAAAAAACTCTTTCTGTTTACTATAAAACTGAAAAACACAAACATTGCAGGTGGAAGACTACTTTTTAGGGAAACTGACGCTCTCTTCTGAAAATCAATTAAGCAGCAAAAGAATTTAGAAAGGCAAAATGACAGATATTAAGGGCGGGTGTCCTTCACTGGGACTGACGATCCATACAAGTGTATTTTTATTTAAAAGCACAACACTGAATATAAAGGTCAGAAAGATGATTTAATTCCTTTTACAGCAACTCACTGTTCTACTTATTAATAGAACAATACACAGAATGCTTATTTCACAGTAAAAAAAAAAAAAAAAAAAAAAGACAAAGAAAGAAGATAAATTATAGACATTTTTTTTTAAGGAAGATTGGAGTTTGCAGTGTGTGTAATCTAGCAGGATGTATTTTTAGGTGTACAGTTGTTGTATTTCTAATAGAGATTTTTGTGTGGTTTAAAATAAAACACCATCTTGGATGTGACGAAAACCTACTTTATAATCAGACACTTCAGGTGAGTAGTTCTCGTTGAGCTCTAAAAGCTGTAGAGGGGAAAAATAAAAATGGTGCAGCTCAACATACTGCAACAGTGTAATAAATAATACATACTTCTCTAAAAATAGCTTTACATACTGAAGTCTCAGACACACACATTGACTGACTATGGAATAATATCACTATGAATATAGCTATAATAATATCAGTATGACTATAATATTAGTATAAAATGTCACATCGTTAAAATTCATTCAATGAAAAAGTGCCCACCATCTAGCAAAGATCCAGCAGTAACAGACCACACTTACCTTAAAAACAATCTTCTGTCCCACTGCAGGAGGAGCAGCGAGGAGAGGAAGAGCACTGTAATCTCGCTGGGGAGCCGGATCTGGAGGATTCTGCCAAATACAGACAGATTAAAAAATAAAATTAAACAAAACAGAAAAAAATAGACATACAAGATGAAAGGCAGTCAGACAGACAAATAGACAGACATACAGACCAAATGAGACAGACAGATAGACAGAAAGGCAGACAGACAGAAAGAATAGCAGACAGACAAAACAAAAAACAGTCAGACAGACTAAACAAGAGAGAGATAGACAGACAGAAAGAAAGACAGAGTGAAAGAAAGAGACAGAAGGAAGGACAGAGACAAAAAGTAAGACAAAAACTAAAGATAAACAAACAAAAAGACAGACAGACAGACAAAGAAAGACAGACAGGCAAAATAAAGGAGAGACAGTAAGAAAGTCAGACAGATGAACAGAAAAACAGACAGACAGGAAGAAAAGCAGGAAAAAAATATGTTGACAGACAGACTAAACAAAAAACCAGACAGACAATAAATAGACAGACAAAATGAGGGACAGAGACAGACAGACAAAAAGAAAGATAGACAGGCATAATAAAGGAGAGACAGTAAGGAAGGCAGAACGACAGGCAAAAAGAAATGTAGACAGACAGAGAGAAAAAAAACAAAGACAGAGACAGACAGTCAGAACGAAGACAGAGAGATGGACATTTAAAAAAAAAAATAAATTAATTAAAAAAAAAAAAAAAAAAAAAAAAAAGGCAGCCATAATAAGGTTTTGGTAAATAAAGAAAAAGGTTAAAATGTTGAATTGTGGACTTTGAAGTCTACAGTAAAGTCTTGCAGTGGTAGAAACTGTTTGCATGGTGTGTTTAGATGTAAAGTTATAATCCTAATAACCACTGAACAAATGAAAAGACTACATTCACATTCTGACTTCCTACTGCTGATTTACTACCTGCAACATCATCACACTAAAATAAGTCTTTGTCCATGTTCTCAGAAGTTCAGCGGAAGGAAGACGGATCTCAGATCTCACTCACCTGCAGGACCAAGCTTCTATTAGTCTCCAACTCTTTCTGCTTCCTCTGCTCTCCGTTGTCATAGTTATAATGAAAGTTCTGCTTCCAAGGCGTCCCTCTCGCCCGGCCAAACCCACCCCGGACCCCTCCTCGACCTTTGAGCCTGTCTGGAAATCCCCGGCCCCTCCCTCGAGGAGTCAACCCAATCATGAGCTGAGGGTTCGGTTTCTTTATCACCAGCTCTGTGTCACTGCTGCTGTCCGAGTTCTCCGCTTTGTCCTTGTTGTCCGGAAGCGTGGTTCCTACCGGAGTGGATGGAGGCTGAGTCGCTCCGTTCTTTACTACAGGTTTGGGTGTCGCTGGAGCATTCGATTTGCTGGCCTCGTCTTCAGATGACGACGACGAGGAGTCCGAAGACGTTTGCGTTTTGGACATTTTCGAGTTCCCGGAAGGTTTTTCAGACGTAGGAATTGTGCCTTCGTTTCTGTGGCGAACGGATGGAGATGGTCGTGTTTGCGGTAATGCCACTGTTTTACCGCCGTTTTGAACTGAAGACGTTTTCCCCGAGAGACTCGTTTTCCTGGAATCATCATCATCATCTTCTGAGGACGATGAAGTGGTCACAGTTTGAGGTTGTGCTTTCGAGGTGACAGTACAGGATTTTTGTTTGCCAGAAGATGATTTTGGAGGGGCGTTTGCTTTCTTCACCGCTGCCCCCGAAGCTTCTTCTTCTGATGAGGACGAATCTGAAGAAGGTTGTGTTTTCTTCGCTGTGGATTTTGGTGTTATAGAAGACGTCTGCTCTTTGGTTGTCTTAGTGCCTGGACGGGTTTTTAAGCTTGTACTTGGTTTGGGAGATTTTTGGCCACAAACGTTTTCTTCTTCCGAGGAGGATGACTTGGAGGAAGAGGATTTTCTCGACGCAGGCCGCTTGGACGCCGCGTGTTTGAATTTGGATTGAGAAGGTTTCTGAGTAACCTCCTCGCTGCTGTCTGATGAAATCGCATTCCCATTAGTGAGCACAGAAGTCGCTGAAGCTTTCTTGTTGTTCTTGTCTGTCTGGGATTTTGCAGATGGAAGCTCTGATTTATAGGCCTCTACAGACTCGTCTGGCTTCTTTTTCTTCTTTTTTTGCTTTTTCTTTTTCTTTTTCAAACCTGCTGGTGGGGTGACGCCGTTCGCCTCACCCGCTTCTTCTCTGGTCTTCTTCGTTGGTGCTTGCAAAGAACCCTCTTCCTCTCTGCGTCTTTTTTTCCCTGCATACTCACAAGGAACACTGGACACCTTCACCCTGTTGATGAGAGACATTGCAGATAAGCAACACTGCTACTGGACACTGCTTATGAAATAAAATTGTAGTACACCACCATTAAAAAGCAAAAACATTTCATTACAATGGCATTTCGCGATTTGGTATTGCTTTTGATTAGATTAGTGTATGGAACTAGTTTGATTTACACGTCCAAACATATTCAGACACCACTTTTCAACCATATACGAGTTGGAGGCACATCAGTGTATTAAATGTTTTTGGATGCGGTAGCAGGAAATTTTCCCTTCATTTGAACAAGGAGAGCCGAACCTATTTCAGCATGAAGCTGCCTTGGCACACAAAGCCAGCTCCATGAAGACATGGATAAGAGTGGAGGATCTTCCTGCTACATTTGAACACTGACTGCACCCCAGGCCTCCTCACCTACATTAGTACCTAATTTATTAGCATGCTTGTGGATGAACGAACACAAATCTTCACAAAATCTCATGGAAGATCATCTCATTCTTCTTGTAGAAAAGTAGAGGAATGTGGACGATGTCCTTTTGCAGAATATGAAGTAAGTGGTTGCATTGGGAGGTGTGGACTTTTGGTGTCCAAACATACTCGTGAAATTAAGCTCATGTGGGTGTAGGTTTTTATTATTATGATTAAGCAAAGGTCGCTACTGATCAAATAATTACACAGGTGGAATCAGATAGACAACACTGGTGTGAGTCAGTGGTGGTTTGTAAGATGACTTTGGAGATGAAGAAGAGGAAATTAGTAAAGGGTTGATTAAGAACCATATGGTGGATGCTGAAGAAGATTATTGTGTGAAAATGAGAAAATGTGAGGGAGGAGGTGAGACAGGTGATGGTGAAACAACCCTAATTAGACATTAATCTAATTATTCAAATAGAAATAATTAATTTACCTAAGAACCTTAAATATCTGGTCAGTAATTGTCTAGCGAGGACGTTACCTTATACTGTCATTATCCCGGACCACATAGATGCTCTCTGCAGGAGGGAGAAAACAGTTCTCAATGAACAGGTCTAACGCTGTTTTACGGCTGTAATCAAACTTCTCTCGAATCACGCTGCACAAATCTGCAACTACGCGACATTTATTCAGATCCACCAACAGCCAGCTCATGCGGCAGTCGGGCATGCAGGGAGGAGGGTAATCAAAATACAGCCGGACTCGAACCGCGTTGACACTGGACGCCGCCATGTTGCTTGTGAGCCGCAGGAAGAGCTGGGACATCCGGGGAACTTACAATGCTGATTACGTCACCGAGACAGCGGAAGTGAATTCTCCCCTCTTATTCAATTCAGTGTTCAGTTTATGTATGTATTTATTTGTTTAGTTTTTTTGCTGTTTTTTTTGTTGAAATTATATATTGCATATAATGTTATATAATAAAAATTTTATGGCTTTTATTCATTACAAAGTTTAAGTGTATCAACAAACAAATAAAATGTCCTCTGGGTTCTCCAGTTTCCTTTCTATTTCTAAAACCATGTAGGACATTTTGGAGACAAGGTGAGGGAGGCACGATTGAGAGAGTTTGGACATGTGCAGAGGAGGGACATGGGGTATATCGTTAGAAAAATAATGAGGATGGAGCCACCAAGAAGGAGAAAAAGTGAAAGGCCAAGGAGGAGGTTTATGGATGTGGTGAGGGAAGATATGCAGGTTGTTGGGTTAAAAAAGGCAGATGTGTAGGACGGGGGGGGGGGGGGATGAAGATGGATGATGTGCTGTGGCGACCCCTAATAAGAGAAGCCGAAAGAAGTAGAAAAAGATGTGTGTGCATGGTTTCCTGCAATGGACTGGCAACCCATCCAGGATGTTCTTATCATCCTAATCTCTTCTGAGTTCATGGGGCTTCATCTTGATTCTCTAGTTTTCACCCTATCTCTAAAAAAGATGCCATTACGTGGATTAGTGAATAAGTGTGTAGATTTGCAGTGGAATGGCATCCAAAGCAGGGTGTCTTACCTCATCAAACCTGGTATTCCAGGGCTTTCTCTGGGTTCTTCAGTTTCCTCCCTATTTCTAAAACCAAGCCATTACATGGATTGGTAAAAAAGTGCATAGAAGTGTGTGTGCATGGTTTCCTGCAATGGACTGGCATCCCATCTAGGATGTACTCATCATCCTCATCATATCCTAAATTCCAGGGGTTTCTTCTGGGTTCTCTAGTTTTTACCCTATTCCTAAAAACATGCCATTACATTGATTAAGGAATTGGTGTGTCGATATGTCTGTTTAGCATATTTGCCCTCATCGTATCCGCCGTTCCAGGGCTTTCTGTGGGTTCTCCAGATTTCTATATATATGCCTAAATCCATGCAATGTGTATTAGTGAATGTGTCTGGACATATACATATACACACACACACAAATATATATATATATATATATATATATATATATATATATATATATATATATATATATATATATATATATATATATATATATATACTATGGAATGGAAAACACAACCACTAAATGTCTCAAATAAATCTATCTATGCTTTAATGGAAGCCCCGCCCCCAACTACTTCCGTTTTTTCACTCATGTCAGCTGACTCAGGAGTCATATGATGTTGTATTGAGCTTCTCAGCAGTTTTGCTGAAGCTATTCAGAGTCTGTCCCGGGAGTCGATCAGAACCGATCCCGACCCGAAACTGCAGAAAAGATGGCGCAGTGCTGCATTGGTGCTTTTGTGGCCACGCTGCTCTTCACATCGGGGTTCCACAGAGGTGAGATTCACTACAAGCTTCTCCTCTGTTCCAGGAAAGTTTCTTTCAATAGCATGAGCAGTTTTCACTTAACTGTAATAACCTGGTTGCTTTAAAATGTGCATCTACACCTTTAAGGTGGGTTTGTTTTTGTATTTGGTTTATTTGATTAAAAGTGAGAGTGAAAGAAGAGCAGATGAGTGTCTAATGCTGCTGCTGTGGATCTGGATGTGGTGTAATAAGATCCTGGAAGTATCCTAAAGGGGAAATTCCATCCTGAAACACATTGACCTTGTTCACCTTCAAATATTTATCATGCACTTTTTTATTTGGGGCTATGTTTTGTTTTTGCACTCTCACTACAAATGATGTTCAATCAACACCAAATCTGGTCTACATCATCCCTGGATCGACTCAGACAAAATTTATCGAAAGAATGTAGTTTCCTAACAAATCTGACATCAGAATCTTGGTAGTCATCTTCAATACCGTGATCTTAGCAATCACAACTACAGTGACCTTTGAATAAGCTGAAGAATTGGATCAGGTGACAATAATGGCACAACTTGACTACATTTATCTCTTGGAAGAAGGCTGGATGATCGATTCTTATTACTTTTTTAAAATCATGTTTCAACATCAGACATCAAAAAATGGCAAAAGTTGAGGAAAATGATGTTATGATGTCTTAGGAATGTCTTCATTTCATTTAGTAACCAAAGCAAAAGTTATATTTAGCCAAATTCCCAAAGCTGATCATACAACATCACAAACAAAAGTGTAGTTAATATTGGCAGAATTTATAGTAAACAAAGTCAGATAGCAACAAATACGGCTTGCTGTAATGCATATTAGTTTTATTACCTTTTAAAACTGTTCCTACTACACAAATGCCAGAGATGGCACTGTAATGCCCAGCAAATACCCACCTGGTATTCATTAGTCATTAGATGATTTCAAACTATCATTAAAAAAAATCATCTGGTGTGTGTTATGTAGATTATCCTTTTTTTTCTTTTTCTTAAATGAACTGCTCTTTTCTCTTCTAGTCTCAGCTAAAGAGGCATGGGATTACGTGGACGTGCGAGATGGAGCTCACATGTTTTGGTGGCTTTACTACGCCAACAGCTCATCAGCCAGCTTTCAAGATCTGCCGCTGGTCATGTGGCTGCAGGTGTGACTCACCTGAAAACCTTTTTTTATAATGAAAGCCATCTAAGACTGAGGAAAGTATATGCTCTTGAGTATTTGTGACTATGTTAATCATGCAGTCATATTGTTTCCTATCAGGGGGGTCCCGGAGGATCGAGCTGCGGTTTCGGAAACTTTGCCGAGATCGGCCCTCTTGACGTCGACCTTCAGCCGAGAGAAACATCCTGGGTGCGTGTGTTTATCATCATTAATCAAAAATGACTTTCTTTTACTAAATCTACAGATTTCTGATTTGTCAACACAAAAGCTTGTACGCAGACTCACCATGTGTGTAAGCGCCTGTGTTTTGCATAGAACGTGATGTCATTCTCCACCATAATGGTTAATGTTTTGTATGAAAGTAGAAACTCAGGGTTATAATAATAAGCCCACTAACTTTCCCATCTCACCAGCATCCAAACCAAGAGACATGATCATTTTATTGATCTTAGACTTACGGTCTGTTTATTAAATTCATTAATTTCTTTATACTGAGGGAATAAAACACTAGTTACTCTAAGCATTGAACTTGATAATCAACATATGTTGTTATCCCATCATATATATATTACTTCTTGAACCTTGCACATTATAGCTAAATTGTCAAGGTAGCTAGCAAATCTTCCAAGTTTTTCACCACCAGTTTAGCTTTGTACAAACCGCCGGTATAAAATCGTCCCGCAGTCGCACAAAAGCACTTTAGGATCAGTGACGAATATGTTTTTGTGGTTTTTGTCACAGTTCTTTTAAATAAATAGAAAAAAAAGTGTGTCAGATCTAAAATAAATACATAAATAAAGCAGGCATTCTGCTTCAAGAGAACAAGTTCCTCTTTTTTGAACTCACTAAGTCGAAAGATGTGGCCTAAAGTCGAAGGGCAAATTGTGCTTATGATTTTGAGTTTATATTGACTGCTTTAAGATGCTATATGCGATATAGTTGAAATGATATGTGTGTGTAGGTGAATGCAGCGAGTGTTTTATTCGTGGATAATCCAGTCGGTACTGGTTACAGCTACACAGACTCGTATGACGCTCTCACTAAAGACGTGGCAATGGTGGCGTCGGACATGATGGTCCTCCTGAAGCATTTCTTCTCGAAAACCCCTGAATTTCAGGTAAAACACACAAAGGTGCAACGTCAGCATGAACTGCCTCTAGTACTACTGATAAGTCTCAGCCTGAACACAGGGCGAGCATGTTCTGATCGCCACTACGTTTCTCCTCTCTTGTACAGAGCATCCCTTTCTACATATTTTCCGAATCTTATGGAGGAAAGATGGCGGCTGCGATTTCACTGGAGCTCAACAAGGTACAGAAACATGTTTTGCTTCCTGGCAGAGTGGTTGTTTTCATATCCTTTCAGCTCGAAGCATTTTGCCCCAATTCTTCTCCAATTTGTCTAATCTATAAGGCAGTTTTTGCCTGCAGAACTGCTTCCTCAAAGCTACACTGTGTAGCCAAAAGTTTGTGGACACCTGAGAATAATATTGGCATATTCTTCTTTTTGAACATCCCATTCCACATATAACCCCCATTCGCTCTTATAATAACCTCCACTCTTTTGGGAAGTTGTTACAATAGACTATTTTTGGCGGGGGAAGAACCAGATGTAGCCGGAAAAGTCAGATGTCCTGAAATTTTTGTCTATGTAGTGTATATGTGTGTAATGGTTTGTATCTGTGTGTTAATGTGTGCTCAGGGGTGTTAGTACATCTTTGTTTCCTTCTGTCTCTCTCTATAGGCCATAAAGAAAGGCTCTATCAAGTGTAACTTTGCAGGTGTGGCACTTGGAGACTCATGGATTTCTCCTATTGGTGTGTGTTTTACACTTTTCTATATCTATGTGTAGTGTTTTTTCCTACAGAGTTTCAAAACTTTAACAGAAAGCCTTCTGTCACTGATATTTTATGTTATTACTCTTTTAAAATCCTGCAGAAATGGCAGAAATTTTATATCCATTTATGTCATAGTCTTATTTACTATTTTACTATTACATATAGTAAAAACATTGTCAGGGTAAAACTCTATTTGAAGGAATTTAGTCAAAAAAGCAAGACTTACTTAAGTATTCTTCAAACAGCATCTGAAAACTGCTAGAGGCTCAGTCAAGTGGAAGTTCGTTCCACCACCTCGGTGCCAGAACAGAGAAAAGTCTTATAGCATGTCTTCCTAGTATCTTATGAGATGAAGAGTCCAGTCGAACATTGGTAGAGGATGCAGCAGCTACAGTAGAGGGAGCATAGCAGTGAGGTGGTGTGAGGGGACCTAGGAAACGTCGCGTGGCCACATTTGTTGGTGAGAATGTTGTTTATTTGTAGATGTAGTTAACCATCGGAGGCAGAGAAGGAGTCATTGCATACCGATCAAAGTCCTTAGACGCTCACTGGATGTGAAATTCTGTTCCACCATATGATTAATCGTGGAATTTGAGTAACTGAATAAATATGAAAGGAATATAAATATGAAAAATAAAATTCTTTTTTTTTTTGTTTTAAAAAAAAATAAATATCCAGCCTCGATCATTTCAACCTAAAAGTCCAGAATAAAAGATGCTGACAATGCAGACAGATGAAATTAGCCACAGAATTGAAGTGTATTAAACCTAAAAGCCATGACTGTTGATTGTGTGCACAAATGAATACCATTGAAGAGCAACTATTGCATTTCTAACTGGATGATTGTACATTATAAAATGTTATACGATAAAAAAAGTATCGTCAAAGTATTTCCCCAGTGTCAGATACAATCAGAAACTATTGTAATTAGGATTTCAGAGTTTAAAAAGAATAAATAGGATTTATTGAATTCACTTTTCACATCTCATATGTTTTTTTTTTTCCTTTTTTCCACAGACTCCGTTCTGACATGGGGACCCTATTTGTACAGCACTGTAAGTAGAATTATTATTACAAATGTTACCACATACATTGCCAGCTAAATGTTAGCTAGCGTTTTAATAAAATTACCTCAGAAATCTGAGGAATATCTGTTGACGTGGTGAGGTTCTGTCAGAATGCAGTTATTACATATTTATCCAGTATCAGCTTTGCAGTTTCTTTGTTACATGAAGAGCTGTTTTATTTTGACAGAAACTAATAAAAGAGGCTGGTGTATGAATGATTGCTCTAATGTAAGTGATAACAGGAACTGCTCTGTTACGCAAAGAATCAGCAGCAGCAGCAGCGGGGGAATATTAATGGGGAAAATATTAGTCCCCTGATGGTCATTAACCATTTTCGACTACTTTCTCTGCATAAAGCACCTTTATATTTGTATACTGTGTCACACACACTGTACTCTGCACAATGAATCGAATCGAATCTAAAAACATAGCATTTCTGTTAATGACATGGAACATAACACGGAGGTATTTCTAAAAAAAAAATAAAAATCAATAAAAAAAATCAATGTAACAAAAGTAACAGTACTTTTCTTTACATTTGATAGATTTTCATTATTATCTGTAACCGTCACCTTGTATACCTTCATTTACAGCGAACATTTATAAAGTATAGAAATGTGTATTGTTTTAAAAAATGGAATTATGGTATGTGTGTGTGTGTGTGTGTGTGTGTGTGTGTGTGTGTGTGTGTGTGCAGTCCCTGTTAGACGATTTTGGACTTGGTGAGGTGATGCGAGCGGCTAAAGACGTACAAAAGGCTATCGAGGAGGGGCAGTATGATACCGCCACCGAGCTATGGAACATCGCTGAGAACGTGGTAGAACAGGTCGGAGACTTACACCAGATTTCCCCAAACTGTGCTGCGTGTGTTGATCTCAGTATGACCAGACAGAGCGGTCATCACAACAGAATGTGTGAAGAAAAATATCGCCTTTTTTCACAGTGATTCTGTGAGAACTTTGAGGGAGACATGACCCTTTATAAGGACATGCTCACTTTTTTCCATTCCCCGATCTGATCACTGAATTTGTATCAGTCTAAATCATGATAAGATCGCGTTTCGGATTCATTAAGCATTTTCCTTTTTTTGTGTGTTTGTTTTAGAATACCAACGGAGTGAATTTCTACAACATCCTCACTCAGAGCAGTGACATGCTCAAATTCACCACAGAAAACGAAGGCTATATGTGTAAGACTAAATCATGCTTTTTTACACTGTGTGACCAAAAGTTTGTGGACACCTGAGCATAAGCATGCTATGTGCTTTTTTTTTTTATTTCCCATTCCACATTTAGTCTTAATATATTTATTATAATATTCCTCTCTCTTTTAGAAGATGTTCCACTAGATTTTGTGGAGATTTGTGCTCACTGATGTAGGCGAGGAGAGGAGTCAGTGTTCCAGTTCATCCCAATAGTTTTTCAATCTTCTACTCCAACCCATGTCAATTATATCTTTATAGAGCTGACTTTGTGCACAGGGACATTGTCATGCTGGAACAGCTTTGGGTCGAACAGTTCAAATGAAGGGAAAATTTAATGCTACTGCTTCAAAAGACCTACTCTACATTTGTGTGTCTCCAAGTTTGTTCCATTTGGGGAAGAACCTAAAATAGTTGGAAAAGTTTGGTGTCCCAATACTTTTGGCCACACAGCTTATAATGAAATGTAGGCACAAAGGGAACATGTTTTAATTCCTATCTTGTCTTTGTCACAGCTGCTTTAAAACGCCGACATGTTCGACCTCTGCAGGGCCAGTCGCTCGACGCGCTAATGAACGGACCAATCAGGAAGAAGCTTGGCATCATTCCCAATAATGTGACCTGGGGAGGTAAACATCGGCTGAAATTTTCACGATACACAAGCGTGTTTTTTTTTTTAGCGCAGAAAAACTCCTGTATTAATAGAAATGTGTGGTTTGATTTCTACTAAGCTCTGTAAGTGCAAATTCATGTCCCTTTCATCCGTCAGTGTATTTATATATGTGTGTGTGTGTGTGTGTGTGTGGGGGAGTCTAGGCCAGTCTGGAGAGGTGTTTTCCAGCATGTCTGGAGATTTTATGAAGCCTGTGATCGACATTGTTGATGAGCTTTTGGCTGCAGGAGTGAATGTGACCGTCTACAACGGCCAGCTGGACTTGATCGTAGACACCATGGGTATATTGCAAAGTCACTATATTGATGTAGATTCCAAAAAAATCCTTCTGTAGGATGCATCTGTACAAACAATTCGGTAATAGTAAGTAGTTCCTCAACCTTTAAATGCTAAACAGAGCAAATCCGTGAATAACAGATGCTCAATAGCTCCATCTAGCTAAAAAAGAAGCTCTTAGTTAAATTTAAGTCTTTTTTTAATATTAGACAGGAACAATCTAAGAAAATAAAATTAAAAAAGAGCATGTATCCTTAAGTATATGGTTATCATAGGGTGAAGTTGAAGATCTTAAATGGCCTGCTATGAATTGCCCTATTAGACATGATGAATTGGAACGCTCCTCACTTCACTTACATCAGCATCTGACTTTACTAACGCTCTTGTGGCTGAATGAGCACAAAATCTCTAGTGGAACATCCTCCCAGAAGAGTGGAGGTTACTTTAACAGCAAAATGGGACTAAATATGGAATGAGATGTTTAAAAGTCAAACACCAATCTTGTGCTCAGGTGTCCACAAACTTTTGCCCATTGGCATATGACATCATTTGTAAATCATTGTTTGGCTGTAAAGACAATTTTGCCATGTTTTATTTTTCATATTACAAAGCGTATTAATTGCAAATACCCAAAACCTAAAAACATAAAGACTAAATGAATAATATTAAAGCCTGAACATTGCAAACATTGCATTTTACATTCTAAGCACAATTAATGTTTTAACATTGTGTAACATTTGTCAAATGATATATATTCCATTGTTAATTTTGATTTTTGAATCATAAAGAGTATCACAGAGTAACAATGTGTGTGTGGTTTTTGCAGGTCAGGAGCTTTGGGTGAAAAAGCTGAAATGGGACGGACTCAACAAGTTTAACCAGATGAAGTGGACGGCACTGGAAGACCCGCAATCAGCAGGCCTAACCGGAGCTTTTTATAAAACCTACAAGAACTTTGCTTTTTACTGGATCCTCAAAGCTGGACACATGGTAATGAACTAGTTTATAGAGAATGTAGAGTTCAATTAAAGCAAAGTGTGGCTGAAGCACTTGGAGGAAGTGTTTGCTTCTTATACTGTATATACATGTGTATATTCACTGTCAATGAATGTAGTGTCTTATGATTGTGAGCGATTGTCTTATGACCTAAAGAGGAAGTAAGTTTTCTTCCACTTCCTCTTATACATATGTACATAGACACACTATATGGACAAAGGTATTGGGGCATCTGACTTTTCCAGCTATATGTGTTCTTCGCAAAGATTTATTTGAACTAGGAGGCCCAAACCAGTTCCAGCATGACAATGCCCCTGTGTACAAAGCCAACTCCATGAAGATATGCGCTGCATCTATTAGAGTGGAAGATCTCCTGCTGTACAGTTATAAACCCTATTAAACACCATTATAATGAATTAGAACACTGACTGCACCCCAGAACTCCTTACCTTACCTAAATTGGTACCTGTCTTTGCAAAAACCCTTGTGGCCGAATGAGATGACAACCACAAACCCACAAACCTTTTGTCCGTATAAATATATAAACATGAGTTGTGCTGTAGCAAAACCATTTCTATGATTATAACCTTTTTCTCTTTCATTCTTTTCTTACCTATAGATCCCATCTGATCAGGGCCTGATGGCACTGAGGATGCTAAAGATGGTGACACTGCAGGAGTGAAAAAAGGCTGCTTATTCATTGTAGACAATCAACACACACCACCAAAATCAGTGCTTCTACTCTCCCCCCCCCCCCCCCATGGCTTCACACCAAAAATTCAGTTTCTGAGGAAGCTTTTGTTTGATCAAACTGACTTTTATTTTGTTTTAACTGGAAAATATCTTAAATAAAGGATTTTTTTTTAATCTAATAGTCTTGTTAATGAATTTTCAGCTCATGCAGTTGACTTCTGACAAATGACATACTGTATAAACTGGAGTTTCAGAATACAGTACAAAGTAAAATAGAATCGAAAGGAAAATGGTTGTAAATAATAGTTTAATAAGAAATGATGTCATTCACACTGTTAAAAACTACACCTTAGGATAAAAACTCTGATATTAAAAAAATAATTTACTGAAGGCAGGAAAAAGAAGAAAACCAGGAAACCCTGTTTGTTCCTTCATTTATAATATGCACACGTTCACTTGTTGGAAGTCGGCCGAGCATTAATCTACTGATCTGTTTTTCTCAACATCTAGAATACTGAACACACTGCATTACGGTAGGACAACAATGGGGTAATTTGGCAATAGCAGGTTGTTTGGGTGGGGTGGGGGATGTATATACACCTATCTCAGATCTACAGACATATATGAGAGTTGGCAGATGCCCTTATCCAGAACGACCTACAAAAATGCATTGGGAGTCTAAAAACATTGTTAGGGAGTTAATATAGTTAGACAAGCAAGTATTACTTTTAACAGTTCTAAATAGTTTAGACATCATTTGAAGACTGCTAGAGATTCATCTGTTTAGACATAAAGTGGAAGTCCTTTATTACACAGGTTGGCCACACTGGCCCATCACATCCCTATGTGGTTCTTCCTGACTGTCTAGGATGTTGTTGTCTTCTGAAGGTTTACAGTTTCCCATCATCAAAACTAAAGAGGGCCAAATACAGTTCCAGAATGGCGATACTCCATTGCAAAACCAGCTCTATATAACTTTTGTGTTTCAAAGTTTAAGTGTCCTTCGCAAAGTTCAAACCTCATTCCGCAGATCCTTTACGATGAACTGGAATGTCAGCTGCACTCCTGACATATCTAATGCTCTCTGGGCTGTATGGGCACAAAGCCATGTTTTCAAGACTTTGGAGCTTATTATAACACAGTTCAAGAGGACTACAGGTGGAATGGGTGCCATTGTGAAAATGTATTGTACAGTTAATTTTTTTTTTCTTTTTATGCATAATTCGTGTTGTAACTACAGGATTCTTATAAACATCACAAAACACTCCTCAGAACCAACATAAATTTAGCATTGGTCTAGATTATATTGGGTTGATTGGTGAAAAAATAGCATTATAGCAGGTAAATATGACAATGTGTCCAGATAGAACTGTATATTTCTCTCAGGACAGCATTGATTACACAGACCAGTGTGAATGTCTTGGTATTTCATCTTTTAAGCAAATTACTTGCTGACTCCTTTCCAAAAACCAGTCAATATTGATAAACATAAACAGGCACAAAGCTGAAGAGGCAGAGTATTTTATTTTATTTTTTTAAAGCTGACTTTGGACTTTTGAGTAAATATTTAAATAAAAAAACACATTTGAACAAATCTTTTTGTGAGTATACAGTATGTGTATGCTCATATATTAGAGGAGTGTGAATAGCTCAGTGTTTGTCTCCCCCACTGTGACTGTGCAAGGCTGAAGCCCTCTCTGGTCACCGGCTCCACCATCAGCTCCATCACTCCTGCCGAATGTTCCACCTTAAGTCCAACCACACGGTACTGTGATGAATATGAACGGCCGATAAGCACCGGTGCTCCAGGACGGACTCGAGGATCCGGGCCGCGAACGTGACGGCAAAACACTCGGAAATACCGTACAGGTTGTGCTGCGTAGTGCCAGCGTAGCGTGGCGTTCAGGAATAATTTTGCAGCTTTCCCATTTACATCAATATCTCCTTTCTGCCACACCACATCATATATAGACATGTTCTGGATGGACAACGGGGGAGTGAACAGACTCTCTGGATCTAATGCCTGCAAAAACAATTTCCATCTCAGTGATTTCTTCAATCCATGCAGTGATGTTGAGGCCACAGGTTTTTTTCTATTAATGCTTAATAGTGCTTATACCACAGCCCTCCTAAATTCTTAGTTCTTATCGTTCAGAAAGCAATAAATATATTTTCAATTACATTATCACTGTCATTCATCTGCAAGGGAAATGTGAAACAGATCAATGTTTCTATACGGATTTGCTGATGATGGATGTTGAGGTAAATTATTGCTCAGGAGCACCTGGTTCCACAACTCCAACTGACTGTAGAAGACTGTAGAAATGACATTGCTTATACTATCCATGATATTTCTCACTCGTCAGTGTTTGTATTGTTTTTATTATTTATAAATTACACTCTTGGTGTCACTCAAATAAGGATTGTAAGTGACCACAAGACTGTCATTCATTTAAAGCCTTTGTTATTCATGTTACGGGGAACCCAGCCATTAGGGTTGCGCAAGCCAGTGCATAAAGCCTGGATAAATGGGGAGGGTTGCGTTAGGGAGGGCATCCAGCGTAAAACATGTGCCAAATCAAATATGCGGATTACGAATCAGACTTTCATACCGAATTGGTCGAGGCCCAGGTTACCAACGACCTGCACAGGTACTGTTAGCCAACAGGGTACCGGCGGAAATTGGGCTACTGTTTGCCGAAAACACAGCAGGGAAAGGAAATGTAGGAAAGTGGAGGTTTGGGTGGGCACTTTAAGAAATCAAGACATCAAGAACTCTTCAACTATAAAAACACGCATACTACAGACCAAATAGTTACAAGTTCACACACAGCCCAGTTTATAGAAACTATCTATTCCTCGGGTAGTAAAACCAAGAATTACATACACAAGATCCAGAAATAATCTTATTGCAGTTAAAACTGAAAAATGGCAGATAAACAAACACAACAAAGTTCTAAAGTTCGGTCTTTTAAACATTAGATCACTTGCACCCAAAGCACTGATTGTAAATGAGATGATCACAGATAATAATCTCTCAGCACTCTGTCTCACTGAGACCTGGATTAAACCAGGTGATTATATGGGTCTAAACGAGTCTACACCGTCAGGATATGTTTATAAGCATGAGCCCCGTCAGACTGGTCGTGGGGGGGGGTGTAGGAACCATTTATAGTGCTTCTCTTAATGTTAGTCAGAGATTAGGATTCAGCTTTAAATCATTTGAAGTGCTCGTTCTTAAAATTGCACTTTCAGACATGCATAGAAAACTCGCTCTGGTCACCGTGTACAGACCCCCAGGGCCCTACGCTGATTTTCTTCATGAGTTTGCTTGTTTTCTCTCAGACCTCTTGATCAGCTTTGATAAAGTGCTGCTTGTAGGAGATTTTAATATTCATGTAGATGATGCAAACGATGCCCTAGGATTATCATTTGTCGATTTACTAAACTCTTTTGGAGTTAAACAAAACGTCACCAGACCAACCCACCGTTTTAACCACACACTAGACTTAATAATATCCCACGGAGCAGACGTCACTGATATAGATATTTTACCCCAGAGTGATGACATCACAGACCATTATCTCATACTGTACACACTACCGGTAGAGCAGATTAACCGTGTTTCACCACGGTATCGACTTGGTAGGACTATTATTCCAACCACTAAGGACAGATTCATAAATAACCTGCCTGATTTATCTCAGTTTCACATTAAACCCATAACTGCTGATCATCTTGATGAGATGGCGAACAACATAGGCCTTATCCTCACTAGCACTTTAGACACTGTTGCCCCCATCCGGTTAAAAAAGGTTCGAGAACAAGCACCTGCACCTTGGTATAATAGTCATACGCATGCCCTAAAGAGAACAACACGTAATCTGGAGAGAAAATGGAGGAAAACTAAATTGGAGGTATTTAGAATTGCGTATAAAGACAGTATGCTTAGCTACAGACAGGCGCTAAAAGCTGCTAGAGCTAAACACCTGAGCAAACTCATAGAAAATAACAAAAACAATCCCAGGTTCCTTTTCAGTACAGTCGCTAAATTAACAACAAATCAGGGATCTGAAAAATGTGTTCCATCACAGTTTAGTAGTGAAGACTTTATGAATTTCTTCACTGAAAAAATAAATAACATTAGAAAAACAATTGTGGCAGTTCAACCTCTGACTGCATCTCCTGACACAATCGTACTTACAACCCCACAACTACACTGTTTTACATGTATAGGACAGGAAGAGCTGTATGATGCTATTATGAAAGCTAAATCAACAACATGTCAGTTAGATCCAATACCCACTAAACTACTGAAGGAAGTGTTATATACAGCTGGTGAGCCTCTTCTCAATATTATTAACTCCTCACTATGGTTAGGTCATGTCCCTAAATCCCTCAAGTTAGCAGTTATTAAGCCCCTCATTAAAAAACCTAATCTGGATCCAAACACGCTATCGAATTACAGACCAATTTCAAATCTCCCATTTATGTCTAAGATTTTAGAAAAGATTGTCGCTGCCCAGTTATGTAACCACTTGCAGGAGAACAATATCTTTGAAGAGTTCCAGTCAGGTTTTAGGCCCCATCATAGCACAGAAACTGCTCTAGTTAAAATCACTAATGACCTGTTTTTAGCTTCAGACCAAGGCTACATCTCCCTATTAGTTTTACTAGATCTTAGTGCTGCGTTCGACACTATAGATCATGATCTTCTCCTCGATCGCTTACAGAATTACATCGGTATTCAGGGACAGGCATTAAGCTGGTTTAAATCCTACCTGTCCAATCGTTACCATTTCGTAGATTTAAATGGAGAGCTATCCAGGATAATGCTAGTAAATTATGGCGTGCCACAAGGGTCAGTTCTAGGACCCCTGCTTTTCACAATATACATGCTTCCATTAGGAAATATTATTAGAAGGCATGGAATTAGCTTCCATTGTTATGCTGATGATACCCAGCTATATATTTCATCCAAACCAGGCGATACAGCTCAATTAGCTCGCATAACTGAGTGTGTTGAAGAAATAAGAGATTGGATGACCCATAACTTTCTGCTATTAAATTCTGATAAAACAGAGATTTTGCTCATCGGCCCAAAAAATAGTACACAGAAGCTCCAGCATCTCAGCCTGCATTTAGACGGTTGTTCTGTAACTACTAGTTCAACGGTAAAAGACCTGGGAGTTATTTTAGACAGCAACTTATCTTTTAATAATCACATCAATCAAGTTACAAAAACAGCCTTCTTTCACCTTAGAAATATTTCTAAGCTAAGAAATATGTTATCTATATCTGATGCAGAGAAGCTCGTCCATGCGTTTATGACCTCTAGAATAGACTACTGTAATGCATTACTAGGTGGATGTTCTGCATCATTAATAAACAAGCTTCAGTTAGTTCAGAATGCCGCAGCAAGAGTTCTTACTAGGTCAAGAAAATACGATCATATAACCCCAATCTTATCGTCCCTACATTAGCTTCCTGTTAAGTTTCGAAAAGACTACAAACTACTGCTACTCACTTATAAAGCACTAAATGGTTTGGCTCCCATGTATCTATCCAGTCTTTTAACACGCTACAATCCGTCACGCTCCCTGAGATCTCAAAACTCTGGGCTTCTAGTAGTTCCTAGAATAGCAAAGTCCACTAAAGGTGGTAGAGCATTTTCACATTTAGCTCCTAAACTCTGGAATAGTCTTCCTGACAGTGTTCGGGGTTCAGATACACTCTCCCAGTTTAAGTGTAGATTAAAAACATATCTTTTTAGCAAAGCCTACACATAACACACATCACACACATCACATCACAACCTTGTGCTTCAGAATATATGATTACATGCACATTATCAACTTGTGCTGTTAATATCATGAACAGCAGCTAAGCTAATTCCTCTCCACTGCTTCTCTTTCTCTCCCCATCCCGAGGCATCCTGAGGTTTAGCCAGCTCCAGTCACGTCCCACCTCGTGAAGATTATGGACCTATGGATGATCATGGAGAAGTAGATGCCGAGTGTTTAAAGGCCCTGCCATGGAGAAGCTGATGCTGGATCTATGATGATCACAAATTGTTCTGTATTGTTGAAAGATTTATGACCAAACTCTTGATGTCACCCATATGAGGATGGGTTCCCCTTTGAGTCTGGTTCCTCTCAAGGTTTCTTCCTCATATCATCTAAGGGAGTTTTTCCTTGCCACTGTTGCCACGGCTTGCTCATCAGGGACAAACGCACACCATTCACCTTCACTGTTGTTTTCTGTAAAGCTGCTTTGAGACAATGTCTGTTGTGAAAAGCGCTATACAAATAAACTTGACTTGACTTGACTTTAAATGTTGGTTCTATGACGGGTAAAGGGTGAGAGGTAGCTGATATGATAGAGAGGAGAAAGGTAGATATTTTGTGTGTTCAGGAGACCAAATGGAAGGGGAGTAAGGCCAAAAACATTGGGGGGGGGTCAACTACTATATCATGGTGTGGATGGAAAGAGAAATGGTATGGGGGTGATCCTGAGGAAAGAGTTCAATAAGAGTGTAGTGGCGGTTAAGAGAGTTTCTGATGAACGTGAAGCTGGATGTTAAAAGGGTTATGATAAATGTCATCAGAAAAGGGAAGGAAAAGGAAAAATTCTGGAGTGAGTTGGATGAAGTGGTAGAAGGTATACCTAGAAATGAAAGATTGGTGATAGGGGCAGACTTCAATGGCCATGTGGGTGTAGGGAACAGAGGTGATGAGGAGGTGATGAGGAGGTATGGCTTTAGGGACAGGAATGTGGAAGGGCAGATGGTGTTAGATTTTGCTTAAGGGATGGAAATGGCAGTGGTAAACACTTATTTGAAAAAGAAGGAGCATTTGGGTGACATATTAGTGGAGGAAGGTGCACACAGGTGTACTATGTTCTATGTAGAAAATGCAACCTGAACGAGATTGGAGACTGTAAGGTGGTGGCAGGGGACAGTGTAGCTAGACAGCATTGGATGGTGGTCTGTAGGATGGTTTTGGAGGTGAAGAAGAAAAGGAGGAGAGTGAAGACTGAAAGAAGAATAAGATGGTGGAAACTAAAGGAGGAAGACTGTAGTAAGAGGTTCAGGGAGGAGGTCAGACAGGGGCTCGTGGTGGTGAAGAAGTGCTGGATGATTGGGACTACTGCAGAAGTAATAAGGGAGACAGCTAGAAAGTATTTGGTGTGACATCTGGAAATAGAAAGGAATGCAAAGAGACGTGGTGGTGGAATGAGGAACTGCAGGAGAGCATAACGAAATAGAGGTTGGCAAAACAGAAGTGGGATAGACAGAGTGATGTAAAAAGTAGGCAGGAGTATGAGGAGATGCGGCAGCAGGTAAAAAGGGATGTGGCGAAAGCCAAGAAAAAGGTAGGAGCTGTATGAGAAGTTGGACACTAAAGAAGGAGAAAAGTATTTGTACTATTTGGCCAGGCAGAGGGACCGAGCTGTGAAGGATGTGCTGCAAGTTAGAGCAATAAAGGATGGAGATCGAAGTGTGTTGACTTGTGAGGAGAGTGTGTTGAGAAGATGGAGGGAGTATTTTGACCAGCTGATGAATGAGGAAAATGAGAGAGAGAAAATTGGATAGTGTGGAGATGGTAAAGCAGGAAGCGGAAAGGATAGGTAAGGAGGAAGTGAGAGCAGCGATTGAGAGGATGAAGAGTGTAAAGTCGGTAGGACCAGATGACATACCGGTAGAATCGTGGAGATTTTTAGGAGAGATGGCAGTGGAGTTTTTAACAATATTGTTTAATAGGTTTTAGAAGGTTAGAGGATGCCTGAGGAATGGAGAATGAGTGTTCAGGTACCGATCTTTAAGAATAAGGGAGATGTGCAGACCTGCAGTAACTACAGGGGAATAAAGTTGATAAGTCACACCAAAAAGATATGGGAAAGAGTAGTGGAAGCCAGGCTGAGAAAAGAGGTGACCATTTTGTGTAGGAAAGTGTTACAGCAGTAAAGTGTGCAGTAGGAAGGAAGGACTGGTTTAAGGTGGAGGTTGGGCTGCATCAAGGATCGGCTCTGAGACCTTTCCTGTTTGCAGTTGTGATGGACAGTTTGACAGACAAGGTCAGACAGGAGTCTCTGTGGATTATGATGTTTGCTGATGATATTGTGATTTGTGGTGAGAGTAGGGAGCAGGTGAAGAAGAGCCTGGAGAGGTGGAGGTACGTGCTGGAGAGAAGGGGCATGCAAGTCACTAGGAGTAAGACAGAGTACATGTGTATGAATGAGAGGGAGGGCAGTGGAGTGGTGTGGGTGTAGGTAGAAGAGGTGGAGAAGGTGGAGAAGTTTAGGTACCTGGGGTCAACAGTGCAAAGTAATGGAGAGTGTGTTAGAGAAGTGAAGAAAGAAAGGAAGAAAGAAAAGAGGAAGACAAAGGAGGAGGTTCATGGATGTGGTGAGGGAAGACATGCAGTAGTTGGTTTAAAAGAAGCAGATGTATAGGACAAAGTGGTATGGAGACGAATGATCCGCTGTGGTGACCCCTAATGGGAGCAGCCGAAAGAAGAAGTAGAAGTTATTCATGTTACAGGGCTGCATGTGTGTTGGGGAAGCTATATTGTTGGTGAGATTTAGCCGAGGGAAGTTGGGAAGTGATGATGCGCATATCCATGGCATGTGCTTTTTTTGGTAGCTGTTGTAATCGTGTGCCTCATGTCTGCACGTTATTATAAACATTAGCATGGATCTCATTTTGTAACCCTTTGTTTAATGGCAACACTGGATTGTTCAAGACAGCGAAGTTTATTAAGGTATGATTGTACATTTTGTTAATTGTGAAATGCAATCGATTGTTAATCTTATGTAGCATCATTCTGTTAAGTCCAACACATCTTAACAATAAGTATATTTTATTTGTTTACATTTTGTTTACACGTGTGTATTTTCTTTTTCTAATTTGAAGTTTCATGGTGATAATAGTTTATGTTGAAGCTGACGGCTCCTAAACCAAAGACGTGCCAGAATAAATTTACACGAGTATGGAGACTCTGTTCATATATCAATGCCAACGGATGCTACAAGGATGGGTTCCCCTTTTAAGTCTGGTTCCTCTTCAGGTTTTACAATCTCTGGGAGTTTTCCCCTACCACAGTTGCCCCAGGCTTGCTCATCGGGGATAAATACACAATTCATTTATGTATTATCATGTAAGTGACAGATATTTTCACTCACATTGCAGAACAATAAATCTATGATGTGTCATAAGACGTTATGAGTTTTACTAAATTGCTATGACAGAAGAGGAAATAAAATCATAAAAAATGAAGACATTACCATGATCTCGCCGATCCTACAGTTAAACGGAAGATCGTGTGATTCGGCTTGTTTTCGAGACACATTGACGCACAAGTCTCTCAGAGCACAACCGCTCACCTCCAGCAGGAAACACCTACAAATACACACAAAACACATTATTATAAAAGAACAAATATCACTTCAGGAAAGATAATAAAAAAAGGCCTCATATTCGCTTTACTTATGTGTGTTTTACACACTATATGGACAAAAGTATTGAGACCGAAATGTTACCACAAAGTCTCTCTTTAGTTTTGATTGAGGCTTTGGTAAATTGAGATTCTGACCTAGTAATCCATCCGTCTGCTTTCTGCTCTCCACAGCTCTGAGTGAACTGCTTCACCAGCTCATGGTCTTCATCCAACCCCACCGGAATAATATTACTGACTAGAATAGAAATGTGCACCTGGATTCACATTGCGTGGCTTTAACTTTTATAATGAGTAGAAGAAAACATTCTAAGAAATCAGAAATAAATAAACGCTCACTCGGCACATCCTCACTCCCAGCGTGTGTGCACAGAGCGGCGTCGGCGGTTTTGAACTCTAAAGAGATATTCACGCCATCTGACGGCTGATAAACGCAGGAAATGAACGTCCTTGAAGCCAATGGCACGTGCAGTGAAAATAACCTAGGAGAGAAGCAATGTAAGGAGATGTTAATAAGAGCATTAAATCAGTCAAACAATCGAACAATGCTCAACGCTACCACAATTGTTCTCAGAACAGCCATAGTTCTTTATGGCATGGATTCCACAAGGTGTTAGAAACAGTTTTTTTTTTAGATTCTGGTTACCATAGTGACTGAGGAAGCCATCACAGTAAAATAAACTCATTGGAAACTAGTTTTAAAATTGGGAAATGATGGCCATAGAAAGATGTACATGACCAGTAACATTTATAGGAGTATATTGTTAAATTATAGGGTGTGGCATTCGAACTTTGCTCTATTAGTATTATGGAGCCCAATATGAGCCAAAAAAGCATTCCCCACACCATTATAACACCCCCACCCTGATATGCTTAGACACATGTACCCACTGTAGCCATAAATTCACATTCTTGGCTAACTGGAGTAGAACAGTAGGTGATCTTTTGTATCAGATCCATCTCATAAGTCGAACACGTTGCACGTTCTGTTCAGCATGGTTGTAAAAAATTGTTATTTGAGTTAGCATTACCTTCAAGCCAGTCAAGTCATTAGGGTTTTTTGTTTGTTTTCTGTGCCACTCTAGAGACATTGTGGGTAAAAATGCCTGAGTTACCCAAACCACAATGTTTGACACCATCAGCCATAACAGAATCAAAGTCACTGACTTTTTGCCTGTTCTGATGTTATACAATATTTAAGGTTCTACTATACGAATGAGCAAGTATACCAGTGCTCCTAATAAGGTGACCTGTGCATGAATGTTACTTTAGAAAGACCATATACATATATTTTCTTTTATTATTACTGGGATTTTTTACCTTGAACAGATTTTGGATAGGGATTTGGGCAATGTCCCCTCCAACAACAGTGAACTTCCTCCAGTCCACACTTCCTCTGAGCAGCCTCGAGTCTGAAACCAGCCTCCTCCCTCCAAATTCTCCATCACATAAAGAGGCTGGAGCTCCTGAGCACTCAGATTCATCCAGGATCTGTTCTGCTCTATCTACACGACCAAACAAAAACATAGAGGGAAACACTGACTGATTTTTAACACAAATTAGTCCCTACAGTTTACACATAGTGTGGAAAAACAAAACACATCCTCCATGTGGGAAGGGGCTGAAGCACTCTGTTGATGAGAGACATCATAGAACAATGCCCAGTCTGGTTTGAGTGGCCTAGAAGGCTATTGTAACTCAAATAGTCACTCTTTACAACTTGGGTGAGCGGAAAAGCATCCCAGCATTTACGAAACATTGAACCTTGTAATGCAGGGGTGTCAAACTCAAATTAACAGTGGGCCAAAATTAAAAACTGGGATGAAGTCGTGGGCCAAACTCAATATTTCATGAAAAATTGACTGCAATTGTGCATGTTTTCCCTTCTCCCCAGATGTGTAATGTTGAACCTTTTCATATGTAAACAAACTTTAGTTTTGCATAAACATTGAATCTGGAACAACCAAAGTTTAATATTATAAACACATTAGAAATTAAATTTAAAAGAAAAAAAAAAAAACATCAGTGGTATTCGTTTCTTATTATCTCTCTCTCTCTCTCTCTCTCTCTCTCTCTCTCTCTGTAGCATTTCAAATTCCTTTATAATGTAAATCTTTTTTCACAGGCCAACAACAACACCACCAAAAATAATAATAATTTCCTTCAATTAAAAAAAAACAATCTTTCAACCAGTAACAGTCCATGCCTTGGAGTAGAAAAAGTGCATAAAGACAACATTCATTCAAGCATTGAACATTGGTTCAAGCCAGATTCCTGCATCATGTCTGGGGTTTAGGCTCTTAAGCTGAGGAAATCCTCAGGATTCATTAGTGAGACTCCTGAGTGGTGTTTTGTTCATTTTCATTAAAGAGAACAGTTTTTCACATAGATATGTGCTGCCGATCATAAAGAGCGTTTGAGCAGCTTGGGCACGGAGTTGGAGCAGTGTGTCAGGGAGGAAACATGGAAACTGTGCAGCACACACAGAGTCGTACTTTGACTTGAGCGTGTCTCTACACTGGAGTTCAATCAGCTACATTTGGAGGTTGGTTGGTGCGCTTTCCAAGTCAATCACAAACATATTTCTGAGCAAACCAAATCTGCATTTCTGGGCTTTAAAGTCGGATTAATTCAGCGCTGAGTACACAGAGTTTATTAGCGGTCTCGACTGACGCGCCAACGTACTAACAAAGCATTCTGGGATTTGTAGTATTACAAATACACATTTGATATGATCTTGCGGGCCAAATATAATTACAGTTTGACACCCCTGTTGTAATGTAAGGGCTACAATAACTAAAGACCACATTATGTTCTATTTCTGTTAATCAAGAAAATAAATCTAAGAGCACAGACTTTCACTGTAACATATCAACCTCAAGGCTCAATGTTTTGTAGGTGTGGTGATTGAGGCTATAGGGTTTTCTTGTTAGCTGCATTGCCCTGTAGTGTCAGTGAAAAACATACCTTTCCTCTCCAGTAGAAATTCTTTCCATAACCTTGACAGAAAGATGAGATGAAGGGAAGAGGACACTCAGGACGGTGAATGTAGAGGAAGTTCGATAACAAGCCCCAAAATCTAGACGTACACATAGTGATAGGGCTACAATTAGTAACTAAAAGAGAAATTGTAGTAATAATTGATGCAGCATGTTTTCCATAATATGTTTTCCCGAATATTTCATGAATAAGTGACACACAACACACGTGCAAAATCGCTACTTTAAAATTTTTCCTATTTAGTTATAAATCATTTATTTTTTCAAATGTTACATAAACAGTACTCAAAAAGTGCACAAAGCCAGCTATATGAAAATATTGTTTACATGGCTTACATCATTTTTACGGTCAGGTGTCCACAAACTTTTGTCCATTTATGTACTTTATGTTAGCTATCAATTAATTTCAGAGCAACGGAGCTAGTGCTTATTCTCGTCAGGAGTCAACTTGCCAGCCAGATTACTGAATACAGGGCGTTATGCAAAGCTGTTTGTGACAATATTTATTACTAAAATCACAATACAAAATCATCTGGAGTATTTTTTTTGCATTATTTTGGTTCCTCCAAACATCCACTATGTGTTTATTGTTTCATATGCAAGTGTTCACTGAGGAAACAGTTATTAGGCATCATTGGACTCACTTGTCCTGGTTCTTGCGGAAGTCCTCCTTGTCATGGCACTCGTAAACCCAACCTGGGGCAAAAATGGCTGTAGAAAGTCCGTGTTTACGTACCAGCTCAAGAGCCTAAAAGAAGCATGTTGAGACCGATTTACTTTATTCATTCATTCACTCCTTCATAAGTAAAGTTTCCTACATCCCTACAGCCTTCAGGCAAGCAAAGCACTCTGTCTTGGACTTGTACATAGCATTTAGAATCTTCCAGAAGGTAGCAAATGTCACCTTATTCGTTTCGAACTTTCCTCCCATCACGTCTCCTCTCGCAAACACATCGATGCCAACGTAAATATCGGCCAGGCGCCCCTGTGCTTCTGAATCGGACGCCATGTCCTCCAGACTGCTCTCTGTCCAGTTGTAGTTAGTGAAAATGCCGTCGCATGCGTCAAAAAACACCCTGTCCAGAGCAGAAAGATATGACAAACTTTATATAAATCACAGATTATGGTTTATGGATTATGTGCCACAAGAATTCCATTTTTCTATTACAAAGCATGTAATATGACAAAATACTGTGATGACATGCAGTGGTCTTTGCTAGTATTGGCACCCATGGTAAATATGAGCAAAGAAGACCTTATCAGGCATTATTGGAGATAATGTCTGGCTAAAATGTTGATTGTTTTAAAACAAAAAGATTAAAGGTTGAATTAAATTGAATTGAACCTTCTTTTCTTACATTTAACAAGGGTGCCAATGCTAACTGAAGGCACTGTATCTGAAATAGCTGGTGGTGCAAAAGGTGTCCACATCTGAGCTCTTTCATTATGTTCCCCAGTTTTCTTTTGCATTCCAAAACTCATACCAGTTGGGTGAAGTGTAAATGAGCATGGAAACGAGTGTGTACAGTATTTTTCAGCAATTCAACCTTAAATCCAGTAGATACTCAAAATACATTGTATACGGAATATAGTCATTTTGGTTGTATAGTAGTGTTTTTTTTTCTCCAGCACTGAATGGCGTAATGGCATTTAGATACCATCCTCCGTGGAAAAAGCAGCTGTAAGCAGATGTATTTAAAGTTACAATGTTCAGATTATCTATAAATAGAATTCCACCATTTCATGCTATAACCTGCCAAAAATTCCTGATTTTGTGTTGACATTTTAATACTACTTTAATGCTCAGTGTATAAACCCATGCCTGAGTATCACCTGTTACTGTTGTTGAGTTGGTTTTGCCATTTCAGAGACCCATCCTCCAGAACGCTGTCGTACCAAATCACCAAACCTTCGGGAACTTGCTGGTGCATCTGATCAGTCAGGTAGCGCAGGAAAGGAGCCATGTGTTTTACAGAAACTTCCTAAACACACACACACATTATACAATCCTTGTCAGCTTTCATGCACAGATATAATGCAACCAATCCTATTTCTGACCCCAAACATTAACCACAGGAAACGTTATAGGATCTGCAGCTCTTCATGTTTTTCTTATTCTCGTAATGCATTTTTCTGCACTTCAAAAATACTGCAATATGTAAAATAACTTCGAGTTCGCCCACACTCAGCACGTTCTCGATGTTCACCAGCCAGCCGTCAAAGCCGTAACAGCGTGCGATCTGCACCAGTTTATCAGCAACTGAGCGATACTGCTCCTCTCCGGCCAGGAACACCTCACACATCTTCCCTCCATCCGCCCACTCCGTGATGAAGGTGCCTGTCACACAGAGGGTTTTAACTAATTGTAAAAATATAAGTCATGCCATTATAAAATACATCGGAATCAGCAGAATTTCAAATGTGTGCAGATTTCTGTTTGTTAACCCCGAGACATTGTTTTAGACTTTAAAGGTTATCCGTGAAAATTATCATGTGGACAAAAGCATTGGGACACCTGATTTTTTCAGCCATATGTGGTTCTTCTGTAAACTGTTAGCACAAAGTTTGAGGTACACAATTTTTATTAATGTCTTTGGGTTCTGTAGCATGAAATTTTCCATTCATTTGAACTAGGAGACCCAAACCTGGTTTGGAATGGAAGATCTCCTGCTATAGAGCTCTGACCTCAACCCTAGTGAGCACCTTTTCGATGAATGAGAACCCTGACTGCACCCCCAGCCTCCTCATCTCACCTCCTCCACACTCTTGTGGCTGAATAAGCACAATATCTAGTGGAACATCTTCCCAGAAGGTTATGCGGAACTGGATGTTCAGAAAGCACACACCAATTTTATGCTCAGGTGTCCACAAACTTACCAGACAGTTTATCATATAGTGTGCATTTGCTGAATGAAAGAGCAAATAATTTGAACTGTATTTCTATTAATGATAAAAGGAAAAGGTTCTGGTGAAAATAAAGAATGGGGAAAACACTTGGTAAAACCTGTGACTGACAAATACCTAGGGAGAGCACGCCGTGTTTATGAGCAGCGTTTGTCCACATGGCAGGGGGGATGGTCACCATGTGGTGGCTGAAGTAGTTGAAGATGTCTATATATTTCCAGTGATAAAAGACGTACGGCGTGTCGACCTCTGTACCCTGAATAAACCTTAGGAATAAAAAGCACATTATCAAATCACTACTGTGATTTCAGCCATACTTCAACTTTGAGTTAGTAAATCTCTAACTACATTATCTGTAAAGTACATTATGCACTTCTTTATTGTTTGTACAGTGATATAATCTCAACCGTTTGTAACTAAACGGAACCAAGAGATCAGTGTGGACCTCATGATATTAAACTAATTAAATGTTTTATTAAACTAAATATATGCCTTCATTTTGTGTTAATTTGATGCTCTCTTTTTAGAGTATTCTTGCTTTGTCCATCAGCCATTTGTCAAATTCATAGTGAGCTCTAATGGCACTAAATCTTCTGATTTAGGTTTAAGTCTATTCAAGTTTAAGTCTATTCAAGTATCAAGCTGTAACAGTACAGAATGTGGAAAAGTCCAATGGACGTGAATACCGAATACACTGATCGAATATGACTGTTAATCTTTAGGAGTGTGGTCCATGTCAAAGGCAATATGGCAAAGAGCTGGCTTGGCTTTGAAATTTCCCGCATCTCAATCCAATCAAACATGTTTCTAATGTCTTGGCACACGTTATGAGTTTTTTAATGGAGTCCAATCTTCAAGAAGTCAAAGCTGCTGAAGGAAAAGTCCCCAAAAGGACTCATTACCACTCAGGCAACAATAAGAAAACCCTAAAAGCCAAACTTTAAAATATCAACCCTAAACATCTGACTCCATCACCAACCCTTAATGAAAAGCGTTCCGAGCACCTACTACTGATAATAGGGTTATAGTAAAGTCATAAAGTCAATTGGGAACCGTACCTGTCCTCCAGGTATCCTCCCATCATGTCATGACACACCAGTGTCCTCATTGGAGTGTCCTTCAGCGAAGGCCATCTTTTCTCCAACGGGACGGTGGCCATGTTGAACGAATTCGCAGTGTCACGTTCCCAGGAAAGCAGTTCATCTAAAGACTTCAAGGCAAAGCTGATCGGCTCGGTTGTGTCCTGGTCGTAATCTTGCTCTGTTCCATGGACAAAACAAACGAAAAAACAAACAGAAAAACAAATAAGATAAGTCACTCTTCTCGATATATATATATATATATATATATATATATATATATATATATATATATATATATATATATATCGAGAAGAGTATATAATAATATATATATAATATATATATATTATATACACACACAGTATATATATATATATATATATATATATATATATATATATATATATATATATATATATATATATATATATATATATATGTTTTTTGTTTGTTTGTTTTTTCATCGGAGGTGAGCTTTGTATCTCCGAAATCTCGTAAGTCGTGAGGTCGTAGGTCGGGGTCTGACTGTAAATGTAAATTCTACATGAATCAAAATGCATTTGACGACTAGTGACATTGCTAAATCCTGTAATATAACAGAGAGCTTTGGATGATCGTTCAAAATGGCTTCAGGCGCGTTCAGACTTCTTTGCAGCGTCATGTCTTTAGGATCAATAATGTTTTTTCCTGAGCAATGTGACATCGACATACTACATCCATGCTGGTGGACTCTGGGCTTTTGTTTTTTTGCTGTGTTTTGCAATTGTTTGGTTGCAATTGTAAAGTTGCCTTGAGCATGAGAAAGGCATTATTTAGGAAATGATTCTTATTGCTAGTACTAGTAGTAATAAAAGGAGTCCGTGCAATGTTCATGATGCAATGAAAAATTATTACTTTATCTAATTTTACTTTAACTAATTATTTATTAACTAAAGGAGTCTCCAGTTTCAGCTCACAGTATCAATCTGTTAAAAAAAAAAAAATGGCCCAGAAAGTGTTGACTGTTCCTAGATTTTTTTTTTTTTTTTTTTTGCCTCACTGATGTTAAGATAGAAAAAAGGAGACTGATGAGAGAATGAATGTGTCATAAATTGAATCATAACTGGAAGTGTACAATTCCTGTAAAAATAAAAAATAAAAAAAAAGTTTTGAACATGCGGTTATAGAAACCAATACCCTGTTGTTGATTATTTTACACATTACACATACGCAATGGTAAAAAACCAAACACACAAAGAAATAAACTTATTCCTGACATGCTGAGTACCTGATAGAAAAGTCTTGAAGGTGATGAGTTCGTGGACACTTGTGTGATCCTTTGACCCATCAAGACTAAACTCCGATCTGGTAAATAGGGTTGACATAAACAATTACAGAAATCTGGACCTGATATTGGATAAGAGCACGAGTTAATAGTGCATGAAAGAAAAACAGCACTGTAAATCAGATGATTAAAGGAAAGGTATCAATGAGAGAAACGAGGAACTGTTATACTAAGAATGAAGGACTTTTATTAGTCAGACAAGGCAAAAGAGCTCAAACTGCATGGTTACAGTACTGGTTGTCTTGTTTTTGCTAATAGTTCAGGACATAAACATTAGAAACTTCACAAACTCTGGTTTGCACATATTACACAGCAGATAAAACCGCTGGAAGCTATTTAGAAATACCCACCCGGTTTCCTTCCGAGCAGTCTTTTTCTCTACATCCTCAGTGTCCTCTCTCTTTCTTCTCCGGTTATCATTATTGTCCTTCACCACACTCGAATTTCCGTCCATAATTAAATCAAACTTATCGCAGCTCTGCAGGAAAAGAAAAAAAACCTCAATTACAAGTCTGCCTTCAAAAACGTCAACTGGAGCTTCCGGGTTAACGCTGATTGGCTGAACCTGGTACAGATGTGCCCACGTCACTCGGATCCCGGAAGTGGTTTTCTGAGTTTAACAACAGGACTAATGATAAACCGTTTTAAAGATAATTATATGAATAAATATATGATTATTTATAAGTGAATTTTGCATCGTGTTGATTTTTTTACAAGATAACATTTTACATGAAATATATTTAAAGTTACTAGTAATATAGTCAGATTTTCTCTGCTTGTACAACGAACAACTACATATTCCATCAAGATCCACCAGCCAGCTTTTGCTAGCCTTGTAATATTAGATTTTATTAGTTTTACCTAACTAACATTCCCAGCTCCAACAGATACCCAAGAGCCAATTCAGTTTACATTAATAAAGTATCGTTTGAGAAAGAGTCGGCTCTTTACAATTCGGCACGACCGATTCGTGTATATGTATATGTATACTGTATATACAGTAGCAGTCAACGCCTTATTTTTCCATGTTTTATTTTCATTCTTTTTTATTATTTTCAATATTGTACATTAATACTGGACATCCAAACTATGAAAAAACACGTATGAAATTATGTAGTAAACAAAAACGTGTTAAACTACCCAGAATTTGTTTTATATTTTAGTTTATATTTTTTCCAATGTAGCTTCATTTCACTTTGGTGACAGCTTCACATACTCATAGCATTCTCTCATCAGATTCACGAGTTAGTCACCTGGAATGGTTTTCAATACGCCTTGTCAAGTGTTCATTTGTGACATTTCTTGCCTTTTAATGTGCTTTAGACTATCAATTGTCTTGTGGAGAGAAAAGGGTGAGTACAGAGACAATAACCCTATTAGCGCTGTCACAACTACTGTACACACCCATATTATGGCAAGAAAAACTCAGTTGGGAAAAGAGAAAAGTTTATCATATCAATATGTCAATCAGGAAAATCTTAAAAACTGCAAATAAAGCCCAAGTGCAGTCTCCAAAACTAACAACCATTACAATGAAACAGGCTCTCATGAGGATCGTTGCATGAAAGAAATACCAAGCGCTACCTCTGCTGCAAAGGATAAGTTTATTAAAATTACCAGCCAAAAACAACTGCCTAAAATGATTTAAATAAATACTTCTCCACTTAACCAGCACGGCTTCCACAGCATTTTGCAGCAACATACTATCACATCTGGTTTGCACTTAGTGGTAACATTTGTTTTTCAGCAGGACAATGACCCCAAACACACCTTAGCTATTTGTCCAAGAAGGAGAGTGATGGAGTGGTGCATCAGATAGCCTGGCCTCCACAATCACCCAATCTAAATCCATTTGAGATGGTTTGGTATAAATTGGACACAAGAGTGAAGGAAAAGCAGCCAACAAGCACTTAACACCTCTGGGAACTCCTGAATATTGTTGGATAACCATTCCAGATGACAACCTCATGACCGAGAATGACAAGTTTATGCAGAGCTGTCATTAAAGTGAAGGTCGACTACTTTGAAGAATCGAAAATATTAAATATATTCTGGGTTGTTTAACACGTGTTTTTACTACATAATTCCATGTGTTCTTTCATTGTTTGGACGTTTTTAGTATCAATGTACAATGTAATATATATATATATATATATATATATATATATATATATATATATATATATATATATATATATATATATATAATATTTTTATTTTTTTTAAATTTGTTTTTCCTTCTGTTTAAAAGAAGAAAGAAAGGAAAGTCCCCCCTATAACCTTTTTCCTTCTTTCCTAACAGAGCGCGTTTCATACAGGAGGCACGGCCATCGTTCACCGGAAGTGAAGGTTGAAGTGGGCGTGTCTAAGCGCTCTCCTAAACAGGCCCGTTTGTCATTGCGGTGTCTTTACTGATCTGAATCCTGGTTAAATGGTGGTGATCGGTGCAGATCGGAGTGCCGTGTCTGAACTCTCAATCATGTCGGCTGCGAGTCAAGCAGAGAGAGCTGTGTTGGTGAGGATATTTGTTTCGTTTGTTTTGCTAGCTGCTCTGTTTGCTTTATCAGCTCAGCTCTATAGATATCTACTCAATCAGCACTGATGAAGAACAGGGAGATACCTATGAAAAAGAGATCAGCCACCACAGCAGACATGGCATGCATTTGTATATCGATTTTCCTTTTCAGAAATCCGAATTTTTATGTCAATGCATTTATCATAATTCCCAATCCCTTGCTATCAAAGTCTTACATCTTGAGCTTTCTCACACAGGAGGAAGAGTTCAACTGGCTCCTCAAGGAGGAGGTACACGCCGTGTTGAAACAGCTGCAGGACATTTTGAAGGTATTTTAGATACATAATGATCAGCTCTGATGCAGTTGGATCTCTCTCCTTTTAAACAATCTCTCATTTCCATCACACAGGAAGCTTCCAGACGCTTTTCAGTGCCTACTCCAGGGATGGAGGGTCAGCTTAAACAAGAGAACTTCATTCTTGGCTGCTCCACGTAAGGGGTCTTTCTGCATTTGTCTGCTGTATGTGGTTTCTAAATGGATGGCATGTTAAGCTCTTTATTGTGTAGGCTAAACAGTTTGTGTCCCTCGTTTATGACCGACGTGTCAACCTCAGCTGATTGGATAAAATAAATGTGATCTGATGCAGATCTGGTGATTTGCACTCGTTCCAAATCCTGTAGTATCACTGGGTCAAGTTTAATAAATGCATTAGTGCAGGATTATAGTGACTCTGGCAACCGAGCTGTGCACGTCCCAAACAAAGTTCTGCATTTCTGCAAGGAAAGAAAGAACGGAAGGAGGGGTGAAAGAAAAGTTAAGTTGGAGGAGTGATCCAGATCAATCATGCTCTGCTTCTTATTAACTATGGACATCCATGTGAAGTTTAGATATTCTGTACTCTCACAAGTACAGTTTATTTACTCACCTGTTCCAGTATACTGTGGGTTTTTATGAGTCTGCTGTATGTCATCTTTTGTGTCTTTAGTTATGGCTACACAACTGTTAAAAAAAACAACTTTTAATAAGATTGATTTACAGAAAAACAACCACATTTGACAATAACACATTTTTATTATTTTACAAGTTTACTATATAATTCCCTACGTGTTCTATTGTAGTTTGGATGTATTGAATATAATGTACAGTGTCTAAAATATATATAAAAAACAAACAAAGAACCACTTTCCTGGTTGTGTGTGTGTGTGTGTGTGTGTGTGTGTGTGTGTGTGTGTGTGTGTGTGTGTGTGTGTGTGTGCAGAATCTTGAAAATTCTAAATTATATTTAAATTG
The DNA here is from genome assembly GCF_946808225.1 of Silurus aristotelis. Classification (NCBI taxonomy): domain Eukaryota; kingdom Metazoa; phylum Chordata; class Actinopteri; order Siluriformes; family Siluridae; genus Silurus; species Silurus aristotelis. The sequence continues at coordinate 19,122,173 of NC_139590.1, read as the reverse complement.
ATCATTTATATTTGTTTTAAATATTTTTAAGTTCAAAAACCTTCTGATTATTTCGTATGTAAAATTTAAAATGAAATTAAAGGAAAAACAACTTCATTTTTACATTTTTGACCCTACTGGGAACAAAAGCAAAAAACACTGTGTATTTACACCTGCTCCGATATATACAAATAAAATGAAAATGTTAAGTGGAAGAATAAAAACACTTGCACTCAGACTCTACATTTTTTTGTTTTTTAACTAATAATCTGTAAATTCTACCTCTTTTATTATAAAGGTAGTGAGGAATATCAGGACATTCCCAGTAAACAGCACAGTGCAGCACAATCCTGTTCCCTCCACATAACAAACACATTATTCTATTTTGTGTTTTTGTGTTTAGCATGGACCAGGTGAAAGGAGTCCTGACTCTGCAGGGTGACGCTCTGACTCAAGCTGTAAGTGTTGCTGTATCACGTCCACTCCTGTCCCTTTGGGTAGTCAGGTGTCCAGGTCCGGCAGTGGTTTCCAGTCATAGAGGATGATTTAGTAAAGACCAACTCCCAAACCTCAACAAATGATCCTAACCTGCTAGTATACAATACTTTACACCGATCATGATTATACAAGTCTCATTATAAGAATATCATATATGCAAAAAATGTAAAAGGTCTTCTCAGAAACCACAACAGTAAAAATGACTAGCTCACAGACTAGTGTAATATTTAACACATCAGCCCACAGAGCGTTTCCCAGAAAATAACACTGAATCTTATATACATTTTTGCTCCAAAAGATGCCGTAAGGCTTATTTTCGGAGGATGTCTTATATTTTCATGTACAATTTACCTAATGTTCATTTATTTATGTATGGTACAAAAATCTATATTTCATCCAATCATGTTGTGCTCATTATCACCATTTTGGTTGTCAGCTAACCCCAGTGGAAGCTGATGACTAAGATGATGATAATGGGAGCAGTACAAAGTGGATGATATGTGGGTGTTGACTCTAATTATAATTTATATTACCAGTATAATCTTAATATTATATTACTATAATTATTATATTAATATTTTATAATTCAGTACATCATCGTGTGTTGCAGCAGACCTTTGGTACTACCTTAAATGCTTATGTATAAAGTAGGATTATAGTTCATGGTTTAACCCACAAGCTAGCATTAAAACCACAAAAACTGGGTTATGAACTAGCTGACAAATTAGGGCCAGTAAACAGGATAATGTGCAGAGCAGGATTTATATATATATATATATATATATATATATATATATATATATATATATATATATATATATATATATATATATATATATATATATTACATTACATTATTATATATAAAAATGTAATTATATATACATACAGTATATAATGACATTTTTAAGGCTATTTTACATACTAACTTAATATTCGATATTCTATTACACCAATTAGCATTAGCATTATAAAAAACAGGCTAGCAGAAGGAAGTAGCTTTAATAGTGAACAAGCTAAAAGGAAAATATTAAAACAATCAGGCAAAGTCAGATTATTATTTATTATACATTTCTGGAGTTTTTTTATTATTATTTAAGCAAATTGATTTAACTAGTGTGTGTGTGTGTGTGTGTGTGTGTGTGTGTGTGTGTGTGTGAGTGGAAAGCATTTGCGTTTGTAAGTAGTTAAATATTCTGCTCAGCAAGTAAAGGTGTTTTAAGAAATTTGCTGTTTATAGTAAACGCATGGGATGCCTTTCGTTTTTTTAAACACCAGTATTTGTCTCAATCTTGATTATACATTATATGAACAAAACTTTGTGGACACCTAAGCACAAGATCCGTGGGTGCTTTTTGAACATCTTAATATGTAGTCTCACCACATGTAGTCTCTGTTTTCTTTAAAAATAACCTTCACCTTTCGGGAAAGATGTTCCAGTAAAAAAAACTTTGCAGATCTGTGGAAATCATTCAGCCACAACGTTGTCAGTAAAGTCAGGTTCTGATGTAGGTGAGGTGAAGATGCCTGGGGTTCAGTCAGCATTCCAATTCATCCCAAAGGTGTTCAATAGGGTTGAGGATCAGAGCTCTACAGCAGGAAATCTTCCATTCCAACTCATGTAAAGCGTATGTTCATGGAGCTGACTTTGTACACAGGAGCATTGTCATGCTGGAACGGGTTTGGGTGACACAGTTCAAGAACACATATGGCTGAAAAAGTCATGGGTCCCAATACTTTTGTCTATATACTGTATGACTTTTGTTTTAAGCGTGATTCGAGGTCATTGGCTGTATCGTCATGTTGTTTTGCAGGACATCAATATTAAGATGGCTAAAAGCACTCAGGTGATGCACTTCACATTCCGGGAAGATAAACAGTGGAAATTACAACAGGTGGGCTCATATCACGCAACAGTCACGTATACCACGGCCCAATTAAAAATACATATAAATAAACCTGAACACACACACACACATGAAATGCTTTATTATACAACAGGCAGTTGCTGTTTACTAATTTTATTGGTCGAGCAAATTGTAAGAGCGCTCGCATTTATTACATTTAATATAATAAATACAAGTGTCTGCTATGTAAAAATTCTATTTCCTAGATCAGTATGGTTGCTATAGTTACTGACATTGGCAGTAATGTCAAGAAGCATTTTTAGGAATATGAAATATTTTTAAAATCGATATATAAAATACTTAAAATGTACACTCTCCCCAGATAGATAAAGAAATTGGGGACAGCAATTTCTCAAATAAGCAACGTATACAATATACAATACATAAAATACAATATACATGTGTACATCTATCTTTTTTACTTAAAAGCTTAATGTCTCCTCATAACTTCATCCACCAGCACCATGTAATCATGGTTTAATTCTCATGTCTTCATGGTTAAACCTTCTCCTGTGTGTTTGCTCGCAGATCCAGGATGCGAGGAATCATGTGAACCAGGCACTTCAGCTGCTCAGCAGCCGTGACGAGAGCTATTACTTTAAAACCGGCGCCGAGGTCAATAAGGTTTGTCCACTGCAGCACACTTTGAACAATGACTTCATAGATGTGATTTTGGGATGGCTGGTATTCAAAGGAAAAGCAGGTTTAAGCGCTTTTCTTTAGAAAAAATACCTACGGCCTTATGAGGCTGGGTGTGATTTCTTCCTGGCCCAGACCGTAGAGTCACACTATTGAATCAGCATAAAATAAAAGTTTAAATATTTCATTCTCAAAAGCACAACCAAAGTTGAGTGACTTTAACACGACATTGGCATATGTTGAGCACTAGTTAAAAGTGAGTTGAGCATGGGATGAGTGTACTGTATGTTGAGTGTACTTTCTTTCGGCTTCTCCCAATAGGGGTCGCCACAGCGGATCATCCGCATGTTTGATTTGGCACATGTTTTTACGCTGGATGCCCTTCCTAACGCAACCCTCCCCATTTATCCGGGCTTGGGACCGGCACTAAGAGTGGCTGGGGTTGGTTCCCTGACCGGGGATCGAACCCGGGCCGCAGCAGTGAGAGCGCCGCATCCTTACCACTATACCACCAGGGAACCTGTATGTTGAGTGTACATTAAGCATTATTTGAAGAAGTTGAGCGTGAGATGAGTGTATGATAAGTGCGCGTTGAGCATTATTTGAAAGTAAGTTGACATGAGATGAATGTTGAGTATTCCTGAAATTATTCCTCGAGTAATTAGAATACAAAAAAGCATCAAGGCAAATAATTATGTCCATTTCATTCAGTCCATTTAACTAGACGGAGCACTGTGTTTCCCCACAGACCATTATTACTGCTGCACCACCCGCCAAAAACACCAGACCGCTCTGGGATCTCATTTATAAAAGGGGGAAGGGGATTTACCAACAGACAGCGTGCATATACTTTGCATGGAAAGTGTTGAATCCACACAAAGAATATGTGCGCCGTCAATGTCGTCGAATATCCTTCTGCCTTCTACGTTTCCACGTTGTGCACACGCAGGGCTCAGGGTTTACTTACAGGTGCGCACTTTCTCCCAACAAGTTTGTTCTATTTATAAACCACAACCTTTGCTTTGAAGGTGGCATACACATGTTTTCAGCCTGGTCTTGTGCCTATGCCACGTTTATAAATGAGACCCCTGATCAGGTAACACTGAAGACGCTGCAGAATGAAAAATGGAAAACCGTAAACAGTGAGGGACGAGGAGAAGATTCAGGCCAAAGAACACAACAGAAAGTTTCTAAAGTTTGGGATCATTTCAAACTAAAAGACAAAGAAAACTCTGTACAATGCGTTTACCCTTTCTTAGCATAAATTAACAAATTAATTTTTATATTCTTACTTATGATTTTTATTTATATATTTGTATTTGCATTTCGATGCGATATGGCAATCAAATGCACTAAATGTTTTTTTTGCACAGATTGCAATTTCTCATTTTAAGAGACCCGTTTTCTTTTCTTTTGTATAATTATTTTTGCTCTTTAAAAAAGAAACAATACTAATTATAAAGTTATAAATATATAAATATATAAATATCCTATTACTCAATTAATCGATGAACTGATCGGTAGAATACTCGATTGGTAAAATAATCGATAGCTGTAATGTTGAGCACTAGTTGAGTAAGTTGAGCGTGGGATGAGTGCATGTTGAGCGTCCGTTGAGCACTAGTTGAGTAAGTTGGGCGTGGGATGAGTGTATGTTGAGTGTACGTTGAGCACTAGTTGAGTAAGTTGAGCGTGGGATGAGTGCATGTTGAGCGTACGTTGAGCACTAGTTGAGTAAGTTGGGCGTGGGATGAGTGTATGTTGAGTGTACGTTGAGCACTAGTTGAGTAAGTTGAGCGTGGGATGAGTGCATGTTGAGCGTACGTTGAGCACTAGTTGAGTAAGTTGGGCGTGGGATGAGTGTATGTTGAGGGTACGTTGAGCACTAGTTGAGTAAGTTGAGCGTGGGATGAGTGCATGTTGAGCGTACGTTGAGCACTAGTTGAGTAAGTTGGGCGTGGGATGAGTGTATGTTGAGTGTACGTTGAGCACTAGTTGAGTAAGTTGAGCGTGGGATGAGTGCATGTTGAGCGTACGTTGAGCACTAGTTGAGTAAGTTGGGCGTGGGATGAGTGTATGTTGAGCGTACGTTGAGCACTAGTTGAGTAAGTTGAGCGTGGGATGAGTGTATGTTGAGCGTACGTTGAGCACTAGTTGAGTAAGTTGGGCGTGGGATGAGTGTATGTTGAGCGTACGTTGAGCACTAGTTGAGTAAGTTGAGCGTGGGATGAGTGTATGTTGAGTGTACGTTGAGCACTAGTTGAGTAAGTTGAGCGTGGGATGAGTGCATGTTGAGCGTACGTTGAGCACTAGTTGAGTAAGTTGGGCGTGGGATGAGTGTATGTTGAGCGCACGTTGAGCACTAGTTGAGTAAGTTGAGCGTGGGATGAGTGTATGTTGAGTGTACGTTGAGCACTAGTTGAGTAAGTTGAGCGTGGGATGAGTGCATGTTGAGCGTACGTTGAGCACTAGTTGAGTAAGTTGGGCGTGGGATGAGTGTATGTTGAGCGTACGTTGAGCACTAGTTGAGTAAGTTGAGCGTGGGATGAGTGTATGTTGAGTGTACGTTGAGCACTAGTTGAGTAAGTTGGGCGTGGGATGAGTGTATGTTGAGCGTACGTTGAGCACTAGTTGAATAAGTTGAGCGTGGGATGAATGTATGTTGAGCGTACGTTGAGCACTAGTTGAATAAGTTGAGCGTGGGATGAGTGTATGTTGAGTGTACGTTGAGCACTAGTTGAGTAAGTTGAGCGTGGGATGAGTGCATGTTGAGCGTACGTTGAGCACTAGTTGAGTAAGTTGGGCGTGGGATGAGTGTATGTTGAGCGTACGTTGAGCACTAGTTGAGTAAGTTGAGCGTGGGATGAGTGTATGTTGAGTGTACGTTGAGCACTAGTTGAGTAAGTTGAGCGTGGGATGAGTGCATGTTGAGCGTACGTTGAGCACTAGTTGAGTAAGTTGGGCGTGGGATGAGTGTATGTTGAGCGTACGTTGAGCACTAGTTGAGTAAGTTGAGCGTGGGATGAGTGTATGTTGAGTGTACGTTGAGCACTAGTTGAGTAAGTTGGGCGTGGGATGAGTGTATGTTGAGCGTACGTTGAGCACTAGTTGAATAAGTTGAGCGTGGGATGAGTGTATGTTAAGCGTACGTTGAGCACTAGTTGAGTAAGTTGAGCGTGGGATGAGTGTATGTTGAGTGTACGTTGAGCACTATTTAAGTAAGTTGAGCGTGGGAGTAGTGTATGTTGAGCGTACGTTGAGCAATAGCTGAGTGAGTTGATGGTGATTCACACTATTAACATTTACAATGATGTCCATGTTGATTTCTCATCTAACATGCTTCACTGAAGCAGTCAGTCACGGTGTTGACGTCCTGTCAACAAAAATCTTTGCTCAACCAACTGCTGTATCATGTTTTGCCCGGCGTGCTATTGTACAGGTTTTTCCTGTACACCATCAGGAAGATTTCTCTATTTCACTTCATGGAGGTAACAGTGATTTAAAACATTTAGCAAAGGGGAAGTCCACAAGCTTGTCTTTGTGCAGTTTTAAAGTGTTTAAAGGTCATTTATCAAATCCTATTAAAGGCAATTAAACACAGTAGTACCCAAATCAATGAATGGGTGAAGATTAAAGCGTAATCGAATCTGACGTTCTCTTATAGCTGATGGATGCCATAATGATGCAGTTGACCAGAGCACGCAATCGTCTTACCACACCGGCTACCATGACTCTGCCTGAACTCGCCTCCACCGGATTAATGGTAAATATATACGCTTTATGGACAAAAGTATTGGGACACCTGATTTTTATTTTTTTTTATCCAAATGTGTCCCAAAACAATTGGAGGCACACAATGGTCGGGTGTCCACAAACTTTTGGCCATATAATGAACAAAAAAATATAGACACTCAACCATTTTATGACATCCGTCTAAACAAATGTAGTCTTCAGGTTTACGTGACTGCGCAGTAAAAACACAAAAGTAGGCTAATCATTACATGCTAGGTTAATTATTACATGTAAAACCATATAAACCCAGACTGATGGATGATCCCAACAATTCAGATTTGTTCAATTCAGAGTTCTAGATAATTGTTCTTATTGTTTTCTCACACAAGATACCCAATATGACTGATTTTATATGCTGAATATGAAATATTATACTGTGAATAGAACGACAGGAGTCACATATTCTGTAGTGTGATTTGAGACAGGCATTTTCTACTCTGCTCTGTTTTTAAAAAATTTTTTTTAGATTGTTTAGCCAGGAATGTTGACCTTTGACCACAGTCAGAGTAGTTTTGACTCACTTTGTGTATGTGTGTGCAGTAAGATAAGCGTGTTTCTGCCAATGCACTATCGTCCCTTGCATAAACATCATTTGCAAAACAAACGTCATCGGATTTGTTTTTGCCACTGCGCCGCTTCCTCCGTGACGTACTTTTCTCTCCTCAGAGGATGTTCACGCCCCCGATGCCCGGTGACTTGATGGTGAATTTGTACATAAACCTCAGTAAGCTCTGCCTGACCGTCTATCAGCTGCACGTGCTTCAGCCCAACACTACTAAGGTATGAAGGGTTGCAGTATTTTTTGGACAAAGGTATTGGGACACCTGACTTTTCCAGCCATATGTGGTTCTTCCCCAAACTGTTACCACAAAGTTTGGGTTTTGTGTATTTGTCCAACACTGTCGTGTGTTGATGCACTTTATGTGGTGAGGATACTTTCTAGTCCTTAGCCCTGTGTTTTCTGTAATGTAGCTCTATATTGTTAAATGTAGCACCAGGGTTCTGGAGGAACGTTGTTTCATTTCACTGTGTACTGTGGCAGCTATATAAGGTTGAAATGACTAAAAGCTTCTTTACAAAGTGAAAGGCAATTGTACAGGATGTCTCTGGATGCTGTAGTATGACATTTTTCCTTCACTTGAACTAAGAGACCCAAACCTGTTCCAGTATATCCCTAAAGAGATACTTTACATGGGCTGGTACAGTGCTATAGTACTCTGACCCTATTAAACACCTTTGGGATGAATTTGAACACTGACTGCACCTCAGGCCTTTTCACCTCTCCAACATCAGTACCTGACTTTACTAACGTCCTTGTGCCTGAATGAGCACAAATCTCCACAGAATCTGGTGGAACATCTTCCCAGAAGAATGGAGGTTACTATAACAGCAAATGGAGACTACATGTGGAATGGGATGTTCATAAAGTTTGGGGAAGAATCACATAGGGATGGGAAAGTCAGGTGTTCCAGTACTTGTGTGTATTTGACATTTTATTTACACGTGGGTTTTTTTTCCGTAGAACTTCAAACCAGCAGGAAGTTCAGTTACACATAATCCTGGATCGATGTTGTAAGTTATCCTTTTTTTTTTCTTTTTTTTTTTCTTATTTTCTTTTTTTACTTTGAGCTTTGTTCAAGAGTTTGATTTAAATAATAGTAATGATAGAAACAATAGTCATAGCCTTTAGAATAGTAATAATAATGAAATCATTATTTGATTATAATAATAATTAAAAAAATGAATCGAACAGTTTTTTCCCCCCCACAGTGAACTAAACAACACTAAGTTCGAGGTGAGCCACGTGCACAAAGTGGAGTGTGTGGTGCCGTGGTTGAACGACACGCTGGTGTTTTTCACCATCTCACTGCAGCTCTGCCAGCAGCTGAAAGATAAGGTGAGTAAGTCTATGTTTGGCTCTTCATATTTGAGGTGTGACAGCTGGGATTAGGTTTACTTTAACCAAAAATAGATATACTGTGAAAAATCCCTATAGAATCCCTATAGAAGAGAGAATCCTCAAAGAATTACATGCCGCAGAAAACGCTGGGCTTCTATTGGTCATGGTGATAATGTCCACCAGCTGACCCTCGGCTTAAACGAGGACGGCCCTCGTGTTGTTTTTTATCCCTGTGACGGTTAACTAGCTAAGCTAAGCTAAGGTGGAACCTAAATAGTATGGGGCTAAATAGGATCGTGTTCATATAATTGACATTTTGCATTAATGGCATTTGGCAGACGCCTTCATTCAAAGCGACCTACATTTATCTCATTTATACAACAGAGCAGTTATGGGGATTAAGGGCCCTGTTTAGGGGCCCAGAAATGGCAGCTTGGTGTAGCTGTGATTTGCATTCTTGACCTTCGGATCCAAAGTCCAATGCCTCAACCACTGAGATAGCACTTCTAGAATGTTCTGATGTTCTACAAGTTTACCACAGAGTTACCCGGATAACAGTGCGTACATGGTGAGCTCAGTGCAGTGTTGCTGAACGGACTTGGGTTACTTATGGATAAAAAAGAAGTCCAAAACAGGATATGTGCAGCAAAGCACATACCTGTAGAGCTGTATCCTGTTCTAGGTATTCTACTAAACTTATTTTTTTATTTATTTAACTTCCTCTCACATGAAACAACTTCTGTCAGATAGCTGACAGCTAAAAACATGATAGGGTGCATCTACATTCATTCACGCTTCATCAGGTGGTGCCTGCTCATGACCATAATTGCTTAAGTGTCCATATCTTCCTTACAACCTCTCAATAAAATATCTGTCAGGATCATTTCAAGAGGGGCTTCCACAGAAATCATGGGGAATCTGGGAGCCAGCAGGGACTAACTCAGACTTATCCAGACGTTTGTAGACGAACATGGCAGCATTAACTGCGGGAAAATTCCCCTGGTTGCAGCTGTAGACACGCGGCTATTCATGGCACTATATGATGGTTCCGTTGAAAGGCATGTGTTATAGGTTGTGTAAATTTGGTCCACCATCTGCAGGAGGCATAAAGCAGAAAGGAAAAGATCCCCAGGGGTATTTGTCATAGACCAGCACGGCTTTGTGGACGATCTCGAAAATTTCCATGATTCTCATCACCCTTGGCAGTTAGGATGGTGGCAGTCTAACCGAGTTTTGAGATAATGGGTAGCATAGAATCACAACTAACAAATGGTAGTAACATTTTGTATTATTATTTTAAGTTGTTGTTGTTTTTTTGCAGATTTCTGTGTTCTCCAGCTTCTGGAACTACAGGCCCTTTTAATGACCTGTTATGTCAAAAATGTCAATTTGTGCAAAAAGTGCAAAAATCAATATAAAACCAAACTTTAAATGCGCAAAAGAAAACACACCACGTATTGAATCCACATATCCGCTTTAGGACCAACTGTTCATTTATCTTCAAGCATTAGAACTGGATAGAATGAGTTCATGGAAGTAAAATCCTGTTATTCCGTTTATTTTATTTTTTTTGAAAAACTGTGAAATGTTAGAAGTATCCGAGCTATGATCAAAACGTGTTAGCAGTGTTTTTCTAATGACACTATTATAACGTTAGCAATCCTTATGCTTGTTTTATAGTCCATGACACATTTCAGTGAATCATAGGCACTTTTTTTTTCTTCAGTTTGTCTGAAAGTGTTTATAATTTTGCATTGAGGTGAAATTATACACATTTTACCTTGGGCAACTTTTGCTGATTATATTTTTGCATTAATGTACACTCGTATGGCCAAAAGTGTCCGTCACACCCGTATGTGGTTCATGTTCAAGCTGTTGCTGCAATAATGGTATAGAATGTCAAACGTTACAAATTCCCTTCAGTGTTAATAGGAGGCCAAAATCTGTTCCAGCATGACGATGCTTCGTGCTCCATGACACTGTGGGTTTTTTACTCAACAGGAATATTAACTGACCAAACATCAGCTCACCAAACATCCGAGTAAAGGTAATTATAACAGCATAGTTTGATTTAGAACATATTGGTGTGATTCATTAGGCGTCCATAAACATTTGGCCATGGTGGTGTAATCGTGCACTACATGACCATATTAGCTACACTATATGGCCAAAAGTTTGAGGACACCTGACCATATGACAGTGCTTTTTGAGCATCCTATTCCACTTTTAGTCCTGATTTGCCGTTTATAATAACCTCCACTCTTCTGGGAAGATGTTCCAGGCACTGATGTAGGTGAGGTGAGGAGACCTGGGGTGCAGTCAGCATTCCAATTCATCCCAAAGGTGTTCTCCTAGTTGACGTGAGGGGAAACTTTCACTCTACTGCATCTAAAAACATTCAATAAAATTGTATACCTACAGCATTTTGCTCACAGTTTGAGGAAGAACCACATATAACTGGGGAATTCAGGCGTCCTAATACTTTTGCCTACATTGTGTATATTGTACACTTATACATTCCTTCTATTCCTGTATTGACTCTGTTTGTTACTCTTCCTCCTATGATACAAGCCGTGCTGTCTGTGTTAAATTATTCCTATGTTTTATTTATTCAACGTGGTATTATAATTGTTTGACTTTTCCAACTCAGAACATGTATCTTAGTGTTAAAGGATATATTTTCCCCCTCTACATTTGTTTTCCGTCCACTCTAATAACTGTGCAATAAACATATTGAAGTCAATCATGTCCGTGTGCTCTTATTGAAATAATACGATTTTATGTACATGGTAGCCTCATTAGCCAGTGTCGCCTGGTGACTTGACCATGAACCATGAACCAGGAACTTTCACAGGAAGAGGAGCCTATTCACCACTATACCACTGTAATACCTTATTTCTGTACTAAATGATGCTTCCTGGTCTGAAACCTGTTTATGGAAGTCCAGAAACTTGAATGGTGCATGCGTCAGATTCTACGGATTGGATGCTGAAATTACAGGTGAGATCCATGTCCTTCAGGTGAACTCAGAGTGGACTAAAATTTTCCCTTCACCTAAACTACGATATCCAATCCTGTTCCAGCATGATAATTCCCATGTGCACAAAGCCAGCTCCATGAAGATTTGCTTTACATGGGATGGAGTGGAAGATCTCCTGCTTTAGCGTTTTGACCTCAACCTGATTGAAGACCTTTAGGATGAATTTTTCATGCTGACTGCACCCCAGGCCTCCTCACCCTTGGGTTATTAACACCCAAACAATCTCACCAAGCACAACTGCAAACTCTAGTGGAACATCTTCCCAGAAGAGTGGAGGTTGTTAAGGTCACATCGTGTACATAATAGGGTTAAAACCTCACAATGCTGTTCTCAAATAAATCAAATGTACCACAATGTACAGTACACTATATTGTACTTTTATTCTTTTACAGAGAATCATAAGCATGTCGTAACAGCAGCAGGAAGCAGAGTGCAATTACATTCGAAAGTGAGGAATTACTTTTTTTTTTTTTAACAAAGCCTCAAAACAATAAGTTAAATTGAGCTACAGCTACAGTAATTATTACAGCGTCACTGTCAACTTTATAAAACATCCCCGATTAGTTCCTCATCTTCTACATTCTCTTACACAATATACTCGTTAGCATTAATGTGACAAAATACAGCAGTAAAAACATTAGAAAGTGTTTTGAAAAGAAGTGCAAACAGGCCGGACTCTCATCTTGAGCTTTAGGGCTCCAGTGCCATGTTGTCGATGCCTATTTTATGTCTTTTGGGCTGTAAATAAGTAAAAACAAAACAGATGATTCCCGTTAGCCAAAAAAACACTGACATTTTCATTTCCATTACAAAAAAACTAAGTGTTGCGGTACCTTTTCGTCGCAGAAGCAGCAACAGCAACAGCAGCGGATCAGAACCAAGATGATGAGCAGCACAACCATGCCTGAGGAAACAAAAGCACATGTTTACCAATGAATCAGCCTTTATTACACACAGTGCTAAAGTTCAACATCCTGTGTCTGTTAATAAATACTTTATTCCTCTTTCGCCTAGTTTGTCTTTTTGGGTAACAATTTATACAGACTTTATAGCAGTTGTTAGCAAATGAGTCCTTCACCAGCCTCCATTTTTATATCTTTTAGAGTTAAAAAGCGTAACTCCCAATGCACAGCTGTGTCATGTTTCCCAAAAGACCCACAGCAAACAACTTTTTGTAGAAACCCCAAGTCCATGTCCATGTACAAGTCCATGTGAATTATCTATTACTACAAACTACTTTACACCAATCAGAATTGAGTATTCGGCAGATTTCATATACATCATCGACACCCCTCACATCTTCTCAATACTATAGAAATATAACTTGGATATACTTTAGAGTGTCAATGTGCAGTTTGTATAGCAGTACAGATTTACTGTCCTCTAAAAATAACTAAACCTACAGCCATTATTGTCTAAATAACACCACCACACAACCAAACTGTGTCCAAAGTGTCTATATTTTATAAGACCATCATTGTTATCTAGCACTGCTTCAATCCTCCTGGGCATGAAATTTACCAGAGCTGCACAGGTTGTTGCTGGGATCCTTTTCCACTCCTCCATAATAAATCACAGAGCTGCTGGATGTTAGACAAATGTCACATGAACCATAGCTCCCCAGTACCAGCAGCACTCATGCAGTCCCAGACCATGATGCTACCACCACCATGCTTGAATGTAGGCAGGAAACAATTTTCTTGGTTTTTCTCACCAGGGTGTCACCACACATGCTGGACACCATCTGAGCCAAACAAGTTTATCTTATTCTCATTAGACCACAGAACATAGTTAAAGTAATTCATGCTCTTGGACAGGTTTACTTCAGCAAACTGTTTGCAGATTTTCTTGTGAGGCAGCTTCAGAAGAGGCTTCCTTCTGGAATGACGGCCAAGCGAACCTCTAAAGCAATGCTGCAGCGCTCATACGTCTGTTTTATGAAGCAGCTTCTGCACCTGACGGACAGCACGAGGACTCGACTTCTTCGATGGACCCTCCCGAGGTCTGTTCTGAGTGGAACCCGTTTTTGGAAAACCTCTGTATGACCCTGGCCACTGTACCGTAACTCAGTTTCAGGGTTTTACCGATGATCTTACAGCCTCGGCCATCTTTATGGAGAGCAACAATTATAATTCTCAAATAGGACATGTGGCTTTGCATGGTTAAAGGATGTACAGCTGTTATCACTGAGGGTGTACTCACTTTTGTTGCCAGTTATTTTGACAATAATGGCTGTATGATGAATTATTTTTAGAGGCCAGTAAATTTATACTGTTACACAAGCTGCACTTTGACTACTTTAAAATATATCCAAGTTTCATTTCTATAGTATTGTCCCTTGAGAAGATCTACTGCAATGGTTGCTAAAATGTGAGGGGTGCACTCACTTTTGTGGGATATATATATATATATATATATATATATATATATATATATATATATATATATATATATATATATATATATATGAAATTTATATACAAGTCATCTTGAGGACACTGTACACTGAATAACTGATGTATTAGACCCTCCATTAGCTGTCAGTATACAACTGACTTATTCTTCACATAGACTACTGTTTGTTCTACATTGGACTTAGATGTTCTTCTATAGACCTGTTTCTAAGAGGTCTATAGTTGTCCACGCTAAGCCGATACCTAAAGCTGCTTGTAGTAACACTGACTCACCGATGAAGATGAAGAAAATGGCGAAGGAGGCGATGTCCCAGTCCGACTGAAACATCTCCTTGTTCTGCAGCCGGCTAAAAACATCGTTGACCTGGTTCTGAAACTCCTGCTGCAGGTTGTCCTGAGACATCGTGGCTGTGTTCAGAAAAAAAAAAAAGACAACTGGGTCAGAGATAATAAAGTTTGTGGACACCTGACTATCACATCTTGTAGGCAGTAGCATGTCATTTTCCTTTCACTCAAACTAAGAGACTCAAACTTGTTCCACGATGATAATACGTCTTTGCACAAAGCCAGGTTCGAGTGGAAGATCTCCTGCTATAGCTAGAAACCTTATTGAACCCCTTTGGGATGAATATGAACGCTGATTGCACTCCAGGCTTCCTCACCTCACCCACATCAAGACCTGACTTTACTAGGACCTTTACAGGACTTTAGGACCTGACTTTACTAATGCAATGGATAAATGAGCACAAATCTCCACAAAATCTACTGTAACATCTTCCCAGAAGAGTGGAGGTTTCTAGAACAGTAAATGAGGACTAAAAGTGGAGTGGGATGTTCTAAAATAAACAAATTTCCTCTTACTTGTCTACACTTTCTGCATGTTCTACACAGTGTAATCCCTGGGATCTGGACTATTTCAGAACTCGGACTTTAAAGTAAACAATAACAAGGAACAAGGAAGAAGTGAAATGTATTGGTTCAATTAGGCGTAAGACCTGCCTCATGTCTCCTAACTCTCATTTCCCATTAAAAAGTGATTTATTTTCTTTTATTGTTTAAATGTGAAGCCCAAAACTGTGTTTAAACAGAATACAGAACCAGGTTATGTTTTAGGTTATATAGAGTTATTATTAATAAAAACATATTCAAGTCATGTCACATGACCATTTTAACACTTTGACCACAGTTCATATGTTTCTAAATAAAGATAAATGATGTTATAAAAGTTTGAATAATATAATAATAAAATCCCCTGCCTTTGTTTACTGTTCAGGCCTGTTATTATTATTATTCAGCGTCATCTCAGTTCAACCCAAATCAATGATACAGAAGATACACTATATAAACTCTCACTAACACCTTAATACGACGTGTTTTAGTCTTCTTTTACATGTTTAGACTTAAAACAGTTCCTGGAGAAACACTTAAAAAGCTTCGAACTCACCTGGGATTTTGTTGATTTCTTTGTATAGTTTCCGGGATCCACCTGTCTGCTCACCTGCCTGCCTGCCTAGAGTTTTGAGCCCACTGCGCATGCGCGCAATACTTTGATGGCGTATTTTACTGTAGTGATTATCTCTCACATTAACCACATGAACAGCAGATAGCGAGTCCTCGCGCTCTTTTCAAACCGGAAGCAGTCTCGTGCGTTAACTCACCACATTTTATTAGAGTCAGAGCCGCCGATTAAAGGTGTTGGTACAGAGTATATATGCTGGAGAAATGTAAACACTTGGCCGCTAGAGGGCTCTAAATCACCACATAAAGAATCATGATTCACCATCAGTCAGATTCAGGGAGGAGGTCAGACAGAGTCTCGGTGGTGGTGAATAGATGCTGGATGATTGGGCAACTACTGCAGAAGTGATCAGGGGGACACCTAGAAAGGTACCTGGAAATAAAAAGGAAGACAAAAAGATGTGGTGGAATGAGAAAGTGCAGGAAAGCATAAGGAGAAGGAGGTCGGCGAGGCAGAGGAACCGAGCTCTGAAGGATGTGCTGCATGTAAGAGTAATAAAGGATGGAGATGAAAATGTGTTGATATATGTGTGTGTGTGTGTGTGTGTGTGTGTGTGTGTGTGTGTGTGTGTGTGTGTGTGTGTGTGCACATTTTTATAAACGACAAATAAAAAAAAAGATACTATAAAAAGTGGTATTGCACATTTAAAATAAATCAATCAATATATAGAAAGTATTTTTGGACAAAAAAATCATCATATAATAATTATTATCATTTTATTCATCGTCATTATCATTTTATTCATCATTATTATTACTTAATTCATCATTATTATATAATAATAATAATAATAATAAATAATAGCATTATTATTTCATAATAATAATCATCATCATTATTGTCATAATCATTATTATGGAGAAAACCACAGACATATAGGACAGAACCGAGGGGTGGGAACTCAGTGGTAAAGGCATTGGATTGGAAAGTCACAAGTTCAGATCCCAGCACCACAAAGTTGACACCGTTGGGCCCTTGAGCAAGGCCCTTAACCCTCGACTGCTCAGTTGTAAGTCGATAATAAATGTAAAGCATGGGCAGTTGCTGCTGGGACACAAGCCGGGGTCTGGTCGCCTGGACGATGGTGTCTGATGTTGAAAGACTTGAAACATCTGCATCTGCATAATGTATCTTTCACCATCATTATATCATAATAATAATAATCATCACCATCATAATCATTATTGTGATGATCATTTATTTTCCTACAGTCACAAACACACATTAATCATTAATAATGGAGTAAAATAAAATCTGTAAATGTTAGAAAATGAGCAGTAAGGCATCAGTTTTCTGCTATTAATATGAGAGTTTGTGAGGAATGACGGGACTCTCACTGTGTAGCAATAAACAACTCTGAATTACATCAAGTATTGAAATATTAACTTCACCCCTTAAATACATTAAAAGGAATGTGTACTTTTGTATTTTTACCCGAGTAGAAAGGTAAAAGGATCTTTTTAGAGAGGTAATGTTTAACTAGAGGATTAGTACTTGGTACAACATAAACTCAACCAAACACAGACTATTTTATTTATATGTGTCTAAATGAGTCATTACAGACATAAATCACTCAAATCCTGATACATTTAACAGATACATACCAAAAAGTGTTTAATGTGTAGCTACTTACCTTGAACACCAGGTGACGCTGTCTCCGATTACGAGTCGCCTTTTCTTCCAGACCTTACCTCTGACCCTTACTTTTTGTGGGGTTTTTGTTTTATTATTATTATTATTATTACTATTATTATTATTATTAGTAGTAGTAGTAGTAGTATTTTTAATTTATCTAGAAAACATACACATCAATTCCAAGTGTTTAAAAAATATAAAAAAGAAACTAGAGTTACATATTACAAAATTGTAAAAACTTCGGAAATTCCTAGTTACACGTATTAGTTAAATATTCCGCCCTCTGCAATATGATTGGCTCGTTCTCACATTGATGAAAAAGCTGCTGATTGGATAGCCCGCATGTCGTTTACGATACCGCTAAGCAACACATATAGGAGTCTGTTGAAAGTGTTTGACACATTGTCTTTACTTTTTCTGAAATTAAATTTAAATATTTTTAAATGCATTAAATATTTTATTTACATCGTCAGCCCGTGAGCTTGAGTCAAATATAAAAGAATCGATAGTTTCGATTCTTTTGTTTGTACTAGCTGGAGTGGGAGTCGATTCGAATCGATTCTTTTAGTAATTTAGGATATACTTCATTGAAAGTCGAAAGTCTGTAATAAGTTTGCAAAGAAATAAATTAATTTAGGCTGAAATGGCGCATTTATATGTTTCTGGTTAATAAGAAAGTAACACTCGTATTTCTTGGAGATAAAAATTGCCTTATTAATTAAATGAATTAAAGTTTTTAAAAGAATGAAAAATGTATATACTGTACATATAGTATGTATGAATTAGCTGAAGCTAGGCGCAGACAAGGGGGCGGGGCTTATCGCCGAAAGGGGCGGAGGAGGAAATAGAACACAGTGGGATGAGGTTCGTACTTCCGGGTTTTCCAGCTGGCAGCTCCGGGAAGCAACGATGGCCGCGGTTCCGGTTCAGGCGCTTCGTGTGTCGGATATTAAGGAGCCGACGATATTGTTCGAGCGATACAGCACGGATGAAATCCGCGCGGTGGAGCGGAAAGTACGAGGGGAGATCGAGCAGAAGAAAGAAGAGCTGCGGCAGATGGTCGGGGAGCGGTACAGGGACCTGATCGAGGCTGCAGACACCATCGGAGAGATGAGGGAGTGCGCAGAGAAAGTGGTACAGTCCATCCAGGACATGCAGAACTATTGTCACACACTGAAACACAACAAACACACTCCTCCGAGCAGCAGAAAAGAGGTACGTAGGAGTCACCACAATGTTCTTATCACTCCCTCTCTTCCAACATTGTACTGTCTCCAAACTACTGACTGATAAAGAACCATACTAGTAAAAACAAAGTCATATTTAAAGCTGTTGGATCGGTTTTATTAGCCCAAGATATGGAGTAGAAGCTGGTGTGATACCTGGTGGTGGTAGCACTCATGCTGCTCTTATGACAGAAGGGGGGAAAAGACTAGTAGAAATATCAGAGGGGTTCATCCACAATAAGCAACTGAGATAAACTCCACCCTGAATAGCATACATAAAAAACTTTCATTTTTTCTTTGGTGAACTCTTTTCTACATCACCAAGTAAGCCGCTTGACTGTCAAGCAGTCAAGTGCCTTGAAAAAGAAGATAAACAAGGCAGGATTTATAGAGTAGATCCTTCGTATTTTTAACAGACAATATAGTTTGGTTTACCTCCCAGCCTGGGCTGTGGTATACCTGTTAGGAGCATGATGAGGGCGGGACACTTCAGATTCAGGAGAGCATTTGATTGGATGGAAAATCTGACATGCGGAATGAGGTCATCACCTTATGATGTCAGAGATCTACTACTTTCAGTAATGGGCCTGTGTGAACGAGAGTGCAAACTTGTGTGTGTGTGTGTGTTTTGTGTGTGTAAGGTAGAGAAGCATTCACAGGAGAAGTTCTACACCATGGCGGCTCAGATCAAACTGCTGCTGGAGATGCCTGAGAGGATGTGGAGTGCGTTAGAGGGAGCTCAGTACCTGCAGGCTACGCAGCTCCACCTCCTGTGTGCTCAGCTGCACCGGTTGCTTCACCTGGACGCGTCCACCACCTCCTACAGCCCTGTTCTGAGTCGCTTTCCCATCCTCATACAGCAAGTGGCCGCGGCGGGACACTTCAGGTACGGCCAAGCCTCATTCTCTCGCTCTCTCTCTCTCTTTCTCTCTCTCTCTCTCTCTCTCTCTCTCTCTCTCTCTCTCTCTCTCTCTCTCTCTCTCTCTCTCTCTCTCTTTCACTGCTCAGCATCAATGACATTTAAAAAAACCAAATTCACGCCATGTTTGTTTTTTGTTTTTTTAAATCCTCGTCCCTTTTTCTCAGGTCGACAATTCTGTTGGACAGTAAGTCCGTGTTGCGCGGACGAGCCGTCTCAGATCAGGCTATCGCTGAAGCCCTGGTGTCCACCATGCTGCTGGAAGACAGTTCACCTCGTCAGGCCCTTGCCGACTTCCTGCTGGCCAGAACGGCATCCATACAGCAGCTTCTCAAGCAGCCTCAACACGGTACACGCTCTACTGATTTAAAGGGTTTTACAGGGTCATGTTTTTTTTGTAACACGTCTTTCTGTCACTTTGTGTTGAAACTCGGTCGTGTTGCTTCAGGAGCCGGGATTAAAGCTCAGGTCTGCTCTCTGGTGGAGCTTTTAGTCACCACACTTTATCAGGCCCACGCTGTGTTCTACCTGCCACCTGAAGGCCATGCGGCGGAACTGGGACTCGGTTACGGTTTACTCTTCACTACCCTGGAGAACGTCACATCCGGTAGCTGCCTTACTGCCATTTTTTTAATGTAGATGATCATTTTGAGAAATAGTTGATAAATAATAGAATGAAGAACATCCTTTTCTTCACTCCAATCGTTTGCTCTTTATCCAAGTGAATCCCACATATCGTCTGGCTACAGCTAGTGTTGCACTTTTATTTTATCTTGTTGTTGTAGGTAAAGGCAAGAAGGTGCTGCACGGCGAGGTGAGCGAAGGAACCTGGTTTAAGCATCTGCCGTCGTCGGTTACGGATTTCCAGCCCGTGCTGCGAACCCTGGCGCAACCCATACAGAGCGAACAGCTCCGGGATACGCTGCAGCGCTGGAACGACACGTGAGTTGTTTTTTTTTCACACTAGTGTGAGTTTTTTTCACACTACTGAACTTTATACTTATATATTGTATTAAATAGCTGTATAGAAACAGACAACGGATATAAAAGTG
The DNA here is from genome assembly GCF_946808225.1 of Silurus aristotelis. Classification (NCBI taxonomy): domain Eukaryota; kingdom Metazoa; phylum Chordata; class Actinopteri; order Siluriformes; family Siluridae; genus Silurus; species Silurus aristotelis. The sequence continues at coordinate 19,101,653 of NC_139590.1, read as the reverse complement.
CTCCTAAGGTGCCGTTTGTGAATGTTGTGTATAAAGAACGTCTTATGTGGGCTAATTGAGATGCATCAACGCCAGAACTATCAACAGAAATGTGCTTAAATCCAACTCGAAATTCATCGGATTCTTTTCTGTGTGTCAGGTGTAAAGAGGACATTCGCAGCAGCGTGAGCAGCCTGCTCATATACGTGAAGAGCGTGAAGGGTTTGGCCTCTATCAGGGATGCAGTGTGTGACCTGCTGAGCAGCGAGTCCATCAGCCAGCACTGGAGCGGAGTGTGTGAGCGTCTGTTGGATAAACCGCTCGACCTGTGGCATGACCTGCTGCAGCCACTATTTCTCCATAGACTGCAGGTCAGTTTTCCTAATGACGTATATAATCAGCCAGTTATCTCCTCATCTTGACGAGCGAATCAAATCATCCATAATATCCGTGTGCAGGTGATCACTCAGGAGGGCATGGAATCGATCTCCAGCAGCTGCAAACAGCTTTTGTCCTGGACGCTGCAGGAACTAGAAGGCGAGGCGCTGAGCCGCAGTTCCCGATTCGAGAGCGACGTGTCATCATTTCTATGGTGCGAGTCGGCGGCGGACCTGCCGAACGACGCCGCGTGGGTGAGCGTTTCCCAACGCAGCTCACGGCCCGAGAGCGGCCTTTCCATGAAAACTCACGCCCTCACACCACGTGTCCAGACTTTTTGCGCCGCGCTTGACTCCAAACTTAAAGCTCAGCTGGAGGATCTGGGGCACTTCCTGCCTTCGGACCCTCCCGCTTCATGTCCGAATCGCTACAAAGACGGGCCGGCCGTGGAGCAGGCGCTGAGCGAGCGCTGCACCGCCTGTGTTATGGACATCGTGAGCAGCGTCCACACCGAACTTGCAGCTTCATCAGGTCGAATGAGCTCAGTCCTTTTCCTAGCCCGGCTGTGCCAGTCTATGAGCGAGCTCTGCCCCAGTTTAAAGCAGTGCATTCTGGGCCAGCAGGGGGAGAGCAGAAACACAGGAAGTCCTCGTGTACAAATCAGGAAGTTGGGGAAAGCGGTTGTGAGTAAAGGTGTGGACCTCAGTCCAGCTCGGGTCACATGGGCTCGAATGAAGGAAGAACTGCTTGCCTGCTGCATGGAGGCTTATGGCATCTGGAGTTCTGCCGTTTCCCAGGTAAAACACGCATTCGCACACACACACACACACACACACACACACACACACACACACACTCTTCAGGGTTAGAATTCTATTTAATTATTACTTAGCACAAAGCAAACAACTAATGAAACCAAAATAAAAGCAAAAATATCGTTTTGTGTATCCTGTGTGTGCGTGCGTGTGTGCGTGCGTGCGTGCGTGCGTGCGTGCGTGCGTGTGTGTGTGTTAGACTTTAGTGAAGCACTTCGCCAGTTCTTTGCACGCTGCAACAGCCGGCTCGGTCCTAAGCACTGCCACAACCTGGGAGGAGCTGGAAATCCAGGAAGAGGCAGAGTCAGGAAACACAGTTGTTTCCAAAATCTATCTTCCAGTCCAGGTGAAAACTTAAGCCGCCCGCATTAATCCAGTGTTCGTTTTTCTGGGACACTCATTTGAGTGATGAATCTGTAGTCACATGGCCTTCAGGTCAGAGCGATGAGGCTTCAGGGATCTTGCTTTAAAGTTTATCCTCCTGGGAATATTTTTTATCTGAGTAAGCATGCAGTGTGCGTTTGTCTCGACAGCCCTCGTGGTACGTTCAGTCTCTGCTTTTTCACCTGTGCCTGGAGGTGAATAAGGTCGGAGGTCACGCCATGCCGAGGATCACGCTGACCGAGTTGCTGCGCACCTGCCTGGATCAGGCGCTCGCAGAATACGATAAGCTCACGCAGAACAAGGTGGGTGTGGTCTTCTCTCCTATCTCCCAGTGTCCCTTTTTTTTATTCCATCTACGATTTCCGGGATGTCTTCTCTCTCACTCTCTCTCGTTCTGTCTGCTGTGTAGGGTGCAACGCCCCCCGTCACTCAGAACCGAGCCCTGCAGCTGCTGTTTGACGTGCGCTACCTCAGTGCTGCTTTAACAGCTCGGCTGGAGGACACCAGAAGCTCGCGCTCGCAAGTGCAGCCCAGGTAACAGATCGTACATGAAGGCTTATAGGCATTAATTTGCGCGCGCACAACAGATGCCTTACAGGATTTAACACTTGTCACAGGATCCAGCAGATCTGTGACGCTCTGGAGAGCCACATCGATCCGTTCGACCTGGATGTTTTCACTCCTCATCTGAACAGCAACCTGAACCGGCTGACTCAGAGGACGTCGGTAAGCACAGCATGCCCAACTAAACTTTTTCTGCTATTCCACACTTTAGAGTGGGGAGAAATTTTAAGCCCCCATCGATAACCCCAGAAAAATGGTAATGAAACACTTCGTTTTAAAAATGCAAAATATACAAAATATCAAGTTCTACATCAATAACATTAAATAGCATTAAGGTTAAAAAATAGAGATGTTGAAATACTGATGTTTTAATTTACTTTCATTGTTTGTTTGTGGTTGCTTTGATTGTATGTACTTGTTTTTTAATAGAGAAAACCATAAATGAAGATCAATGAAGAACACAAATAGTACATTGCCTGTCATGTCTTTATTTTCCACTAAAGGGGCGCCACACACTGGGTTAAACAATTTAGAGAAGAAGCACATACTACATGACTCTCATACTACAAAGCCATGTTTCCTAATTCTTTTGGCGATTATAGTGTCTCATTGGTTGAAAAAAGTCTATATTAAGTCTAATATTAGACAGAACTGGGTTAATAACTCGAAGCCTGGTTATAATCTTCACGCCTGGTCTTCCGTTTTGCCGTAATGACCATTTTTATCATTCCCAGGTGCTCTTAGGCCTCTTAACTGGTGCAGAGAAGCAGTACACACCCAGAAGCAGCAATGTGAGCTCACAGGAGCCGTACAACATCCTTCCGCTGGCCAGCAGTCAGATCCGGTATGGTTCACTGCAAATACTTATTTTCTTGTTGCTGTTCTAATAGAAGCAGGTTATAAACTTGATGTGATTTTTTCATCAGGTTTGGTTTGCTGCCGCTGAGCATGACAAATTCCCGTAAAGCCAAGTCATCTACTCGGGCGCCAGACATCACCAGACCCCTCGTAAGTGTACCCTAACTGGTGTTTTTTTAAAAAAAAAAAACACTTTTTTTTTCACCGTCTGAAGTTCAGCATTAAAGATTTATTTTGTCTGTTTGGTGGTTGTTGTTGTTGGTTTTTTAATTATTATTATTAATGAGCAATTTTGTTTGCTTTACACTTTCAGTCTTATCCTACATTGTTCTAGAAAGACGGATTTCCAGATCTCGAGGCACTCGGTGAAGTAATAACGTGTGATGGTGCAGTGTTTGCCTGCAGTGTGTTTGCAAGATGCTGAGATCTGGTTTTTAGTTAGAATTTAGAGAAACTGTTGCTGCATGACCGTCAGCCTGCTGGTGATAAGACACTCGACATACTCGATTCATGACTGAATCACATGTATGAAACACAACAGTGAGGAAACCTGTGTGAAATGCTAGTTTAGAAGTATTTCTGGACTTCTGATCAGAAGTCCAGCAACTTAGCCACTGAGCTACCACCTCCCCTCAGTTAGTAATGGGGTGGGCCTAAAAATGTTTAATGGCAATGGGTGCCTTTTGAATGTTCATTTCCTTTTTCAGGACCGTCATAAATGTAAAAGTGTCTGGTTGCAACCCTGGGCCACTTGAAATCAAATCGGTCGAGTCCCCATGGCCCAGTTTGAGCAGAAAAATTGAAATCGCATGTTTGAAGTGTATAATCAGTTTGCCTGTACCATATCTGTGAATTCAGGAGTTTTTATTCACCTTGTTCTTGTTCTTTCTTTCTTTTATTTTTTTCCTCCAGAGTGCTCCTTCATCCAATCACATTCCAGAAGACAGCTTCCGGCCAGGGAACCTCTTCAGGCAGTTGGCCAGTCAGGAGGAGGAACCTGCTGGCCCCTCCCTCTTTAAATTAGGCTGGCTTTCTGGCATGGCGAAATAATTTATTTTCGGGTGAAATGTAAAGGGTTTTTTAAATGCTTCATTCGTAGCCTGTATAAATTAATATATACATTATAAAAATGTGGTTTGAGATAAAATGGTGTGCTTGCATTTCTTAAACTAGAAATAAACGTGTGGGTGGGGTTTTATTTCATCAAGCTGAACGAGAACAGTTTTATACCATGATACTGTTTGTACAACCAATATTTGTGTATTAATGAAAATCCCATCATTAAAAAGAAAAACGTTGGTATCCTAGTGGCTATAACTATGTTGTATGAATTAGAAACAGTGGCATTGAGTAAAAGACAGGAGTTGGAGCTGGAGGTAGCAGAGCTGAAGATGTTGAGATTTTCATTGGAAGTGACGAGGATGGACAGGATTAGAAACCAGTATATTAGACGGCCCACGCAGGTAGGATGTTTTGGGGACAAAGTGAGAGAGGCTCGAGTGAGATGGTTTGGACATGTGCAGAGGAGGGACATGGGGTATATCAGTAGGAGAATGCTGAGGATGGAGCCACCAGGAAGAAGGAAAAGAGGAAGGCCAAGGAGGAGGTTTATGGATGTGGTGAGGGAAGACATGCAGGTAGTTGGTTTGAAAGAGGCAGATGTAGAGGACAGGGGGGTGTGGAGCGGATGATCCGCTGTGGCGACCCTTAATGGGAGCAGCCGAAAGAAGAAGAAAAAGACCCTATAAATGTACATTTAATGAGACTAACCAATATTTAATTTAACCTCCATTTGAACACACTTTTCTATCTGGATTATGAATTTTATTTATTTATTTTTATTACATGTACAGCAGACAATTTATCCAGAGCAACGTATAAAGTGCTTCTGCGTCTCCATCAAAAACACAATCCAATGCTAATTTACTAGGTCAATGTCTAAGAATAATATTAAGTACGTTTGGGTTCCATCGGGTCCCAAATGTTTTTTTTTTAAATGTTGTGTTTGTGTGTGTGTGTGTGTGTGTGTGTGATTCAAACATTAACATCAAACCAAACAGACCACTGTAGAAACTGGAAGCTTAATGATGTCCTAATGGTTCCTATTGGTGTCCAGTAAAAACCATGTGATCTACAAGTTGATTTGTTGGCTCCTATAGACATTCACTAGACATAACATGCCACCAATTAGAACACAACATTAGAGCTTTCAGCAAACCCAGTACAATTCACATTATAACTGTCAGAACCATTACATATTTAGTTTTTTTTTTTTCAGCAGGAATCCATCCTTCATTGTGGATAATAAACAGATGAAATAGAAAGATAGAGACAGATGATTATTGACCTGCACAATTTTTGTATGTGTAAAACGGATTGCATATAATCACCTGTGCTCAATTAACTACCAGGGTCAATTAGGGGACCCTTAGATCAGGATGTATTCTTCTTTAATCCTATTTCTTGGTTAACTCACTCAATTCATAAATCATTCACCTCTTCTCTGGATGTAATTCTATCTCTTCAATCTTATTTGTATAGTGCTTTTAAAATAAAAGCAGCTTTACAGAAATAAAGAGATTTAAATCTACATTTGAATTTCAAGGTTTTTAATTTGTCAATGCCACCATATACGCAGACATACAGAGGAATCGAAATACCATTTCTCTTCTCTCTCAAGTGTCATTATTAATGCAATGTAGAAAGTTTGTATAGGAATATCAGCAGTCTGTGTGATATAGAACAGATTTTTGTAGCAGCAGTGTACTGTAACAATCATATAATCAAATAATTATATATATATATATATATATATATATATATATATATATATATATATATATATATATATATATATATATATAAAAAACCTTTAAACACTTATTTGTAATGTTATGACCACTTTGTGTCTAAATAATAATAGTAATGATAGTAATGCTAATTATGTATACCAATGAAGCACATAAAAAGATACATGATTCAAGGATACAAGGGTCAAAAGCTTCTAAAAAAATAAAATAAATAAAAAGGATAAACCATGGACGAAGAAAAATGTTGCTCAGGTTGCAATCTGAATATTATAAAACCAAATAGGAGCACATGCCTACCAGGTCAATTATATAAAGAAAATGAACTGCAGTCAGTATAAATCATTCTGTATTCTCTCTAAACATCGAAGTTTTACTGGTTTCATTGTAATAATGAAATGAATAGACACCAAATGTAAAATAGGATTCTTATTTAATTGCAAACTCAGCTCTGTTTAACTCCATCACTTGCGGTCCAGTTTGCTGGCCATTAGTTTTTTGATATCGATTGGTCCGGCTGCAGCAGCCGCTTTGGCTTTTTCCTCCTGTTCCTGCTGCCACAGGATGATTGGGTTGATGGCAGGCTTACGGTTTCGGGCGTTTTGCTCCAGTTGAGCATCACTGCAGTTGGAGAGGTGAGAAGTGTGAATAACTAGCACCAACATTATCCATGGTTAATACCACAGTACATCATGATGATCAGAACCACATGGATAATAAGCTTTACTTATTTTAGGTGCAGATGTTCATTACAAGGAAATCTTACAAAAAAAAGTTACCACAAAAATCCTAGCATGTAGGATTTTTTCCAACATGACAATGCAGCTGTGCACAAAGCCAGCTGGAGAAAGATATCGAGTGGCCTGCTGTAGAGCTATAAACCCTATTGAACACCTTTGGGATGAATTTGAACCACACCCCAGGTCTCCTCATACTTTACTAACACCCTTGTGGTTGAATGAGCACAAATCAATACAAGCAAACTCCAAAATCTAGTGGAACATCTTCCCCGGACAGTGGAAGAAGGCTAAAGTCTGCAGCGGTTGCTTCTCTGTAATAAGTACGGTAGCTCTTCTGTGGGATTCCACCAGACAGACTATCCTTTGCTTCACATAAATGAACTTTAAATGTCCATGACTCAGTTATCCTTCACTGGATCACATTCGGTAGGTACAGACTGCATACCGGAATCTAGTCATCACGATCTGGCTGTTCAGATCCTTCCACTTGCCCATTTTTCTTGCTTCCAACACCACAAAAACCACTGTTCACTTGTTGCCTAATGCAGCCCATGCTCTGATGGGTTACACATATAATTACTGACAGTACATTGGTCTCAATGTCAAGGCTGATCAATGTATTTACTCGTTTATGTCCTGACGACTGGACACAAATTTCCCATAAATGCTACAACAAAACATTTGATGTTGACACCTCCAGATTTCAATCTTCTACATGACTTCATAACACAATGTCATCCTCATGCCTTGACACTTACGTGAAGTTGTGTGGCGTGGGCGAGATCGCCTTTTTCTGAATGTCCTTGTAAACAGGTGACTTTAGATAGCGGTAAAATGTGTCCTGCAGAAAGACAGGAGCAATTATATTCATATGCTATATCATTATAGCAATAATCATTCTTTCCCATTTATAAATATTAATTGAACAATAGCCAGATGGTTTCTTCTCCAAACCTAATTTGATATATTTAATTAAGAAATGTACAGTTTGCGATGGTGAGTGACATTCCAAACCTTTTTCATCAGCATGAAAATGTGTGTTTGGGCTGCATCCAGGACGTAGCGGTGTGGATGTTGTAAACTCTTCACTGTAAGTCCCATCGTCCGACCATCGATGTTAATCCATCGTGGAGCTCCTGGAGCTAAAAATGTTCTGTACACACACACACATATGACATATTTTCTTAATTTCCATCAGGTACACCCCTAATGTTTCTTCTTTGTTTTTTTCTGTTTGTTTTCTTTCAGCCTATGTAAAAGTCATACATACACTATATGAACAACAGTACTGGGACACTTGACTTTTCTAGCCATGTATGGAGTTCTTTCCTAAATTAAGACTTGCCATAAGACTGGTATGTGCATTTTGAACATCCCATTCCACAATTAATCTCCATTTGCTCTTTAATAATCCTCCACTTTACTGGAAAAAAGGTATTACTTCTCAGAAGATGTACACATCTTTACATTTGTGTAAATCTTCGTGCACAGCTGAATTGTCATGCTGGAACAGATTTGGCTCTACTATTTCAAGTGAAGGGAAAATTTCATTCTACCGGATTCAAAGACATTCTATCCAATTGTGTACCTTAAATTTTGTGCGAACAGCTAACAGAAGAAGCATATATGGCTGGAAAAGTCGGGGGTCCATATACTTTTAGCCATATTCATATTCAGAGATAATTTCTATTATTTCATATATTCCTCTGCATAGTATGATAAATAATGGGATTATTATTTAATATACACAGATCAGTGGATGCATAAATAACAATGATTATCTCTTCATCATTGCACCTGTTAGTGTGTGGGATATATTAACATTATGTCTTCAAAGTCGATGTGTTAGAAGCAGAAATAATGGATGAGCGTAAGGATTTAAGCTAGTTTGACAAGGGCCAAATTGTGATGGCTAGACGACTGGGTCAGAGCATCTCCAAAACTGCAGGTCTTGTAGGCTGCTGTCTTTCCAGTCTGCAGTACTCAGTCTCATTAAAAAAAGGTCCAAGGTAGGAACAGTGGTATATCAGCGACAGGGTCATGGGTCAAGGCTCACTGATGCACATGGTGAGCGATTTCTGGCCTGTGTGATCCGATCCAACAGATGAGCTCCTGTAGCTCAAATTGCTGAAGAAGTTAATGCTGTTAATGCTCAACAGGTCAGGACTGTTTTGGCAGGGATCAGTCTATATAAAGCTAAAGCACTGCTTAACTGTTTACTGATCTAGTATATGAATTGTCTGATGAGTTGTTAAAAGAATAAATGTACATTTTTTCCAAAAGTAAATGCTCATTTCTGGTCAAAATGAGGAGATTCCATCAGATTTTACTAATAAAAGTAATCACTTGAAAATAGTCTCAGCTTTCTCAGACATGGATGCTGCAGCTCCCCACTTCATCTCCTCAGCAGCCTCCCAAAAAGCCAAATTCTCACCTGTGAAGCATCATACAATCAATAAGCTCTAATCGAAAAACACAGGTCTATAGTTTAGGAGCACCTATAAGAGTCTCTAAATACCACTGAATTCCTTCTTCAGGAAGAGTTTAAAGTCGGCACGGCCGCGTGGATCGTTGAGCAACTCGTAAAAGCTGAAGGACCAGCGTTCGACTCTCATCCTTGTAGGGATTTCAACACTGCAACAAAAATCACGTAAAAAAAAACAACAACAACGTTTTAGAAATAACTGTCATCCTTAATTAGCCTTTTAAAACTACACCTTTGTAATGAGATTGTATCTAAAGCATGATATGGACCAGATTTAATGTGATAATAATGTGATTTTAAAAGGAAGGATTTAAAACAAGTGATATCACAGGCGGACAAACATACACTGTATGGACAAAGGTTTGTGGACACCCGAGCATAAGATTGGTATGTGCTTTATGAGCAACCCATTCCACATTTAGTCCCTCTTTGCTGATATAATTACCTCGACTCTTCTGGAAAGTTGTTCCAGTAGATTTTGTGGAGGTTTGTGCTCATTTATCCACAAGGGTGTTAGTAAAGTCATGTTCTGATGTAGGTAAGGATACTTTGGGCCTGTCTTGCACTGTTTGCACCAGGTTGCACACAATGCACTTTATGTGACGAGGACTTTTAGTCAAGTCAAGTCAAGTCAAGTTTATTTCTATTGCGCTTTTCCCAACAGACATTGTCTCAAAGCAGCTTTACAGAAATCAACAGTTAAGTTGAATGGTGTGAATTTGTCCCTGATGAGCAGCCATGGCGACTGTGGCAAGGAAAAACTCCCTTAGATGTTATGAGGAAGAAACCTTGAGAGGAACCAGACTCAAAAGGGGAACCCATCCTCATTTGGGTGACATCAAGAGTTTGAACATAAATCTTTCAACAATCTTTCAACTTGACTTTGGGTGCAGTCAGGGTTCCAATTCATCTCAAAGGTGTTCAGTAGGATTGAGGTCAAAGCCTCATTCCTTTTGTGGAAGAATATGTCTGGAAAGGTCGTTTTGTCCATATAGTGACAGTGATGTTTATATTTTCCAGCTTCTAAGCTCCATAATGTACTCCTGTTGAAAATATAAAATCTAAATACAGCTTTCTCTCCTTTCTCACATTTTCGACACAGAATGGCAATATCAAAGCTTTTAATATGTTTCAATACCCAAACCAGATCCATCCTCAAAGTAATAAAGTCGATTTCTTGCAAGATATTGGCGCCAAGTAACACCATTCATGGCGTGTTCATTTCCAAAGTCATGTCATGTCCGTTATCATAATAATGGATTCACATAATAATTAGTAGGAGGAGGAGGAGAAGAAGAGAGAGGAGGAGGGGTCAAAAACTCACTTCCTCATGTTCAGATCCCAGTATGTAACATCATTAGTCTGCCAGGGGTTGCTGGGAACACATGACTTGAGAAACGGGTCATGGTCCTGATAACTTGTCATGTGTTTCACAAGGCTAAATGAGTGGAAAGACATAAGTACAGGAACATACATTTTTGCAAAACAAAACCCAACAGACAGATTTAAAGTCAGGTCCTAAATATCCACCAGTTTATTAAAAATGAAAATATTTCCCTTAAACAATATTTCTACTACTACACCAGTCTTCAGTGATGTCAATAACTCTTCCCTTTTAAAGCCAAGTACTGTACTCTGTGTTCTTATACACTAAATGCACTAGGGATGATAACATGTAACAACCAAAATAGAACCCGCTAACAATTAACCGCTAACAGTATGGACACCTGACCTCCACGACCATATGTGGGCCTTCCCCAAACTGTTCTGGAAGCTGTCTATGTATGCTGTAGCATTAAGATTTTTCTTCACCTAGACATGTTAGAGCATTAATACGCTCCTGCGCACAAAGCTAGCCCACAAACACTAGGCTTCCTAGCTCATTAATCAGGCACTGGTAAGGACTCTTGCTCACTACACATTGGGATATGACTAATGTTCTCACATTGTAAAACGCTACCGCTGGAATTTATCAAGAACAAGCAGGAGGAACCTTCTCGTTTCATTATCGGTCACTGTAAAAACCCAAACATACAAAATATGTTTTTTTTTAAATCATATAACCTGTTACCTTAATGACGTGCATTTCTGTCATGGTAATTAAAGCAGGATCAAAGGCTCGAATCGATTTTTAATAAAAAAAATCATTCAACATTTCAAAGTCCATAAAAAAATCGATAATGTATGTAATTTGCGAGCTACAAGACCAGTTCCAAAACTTATTACATGTTTGAGAGGCCTTAAAAAACAAAAAAAACAATTAAGGAACATAGGCAGCACCGATGCGTCTTGTTTTTTTATGGTGGACTGTGGGATATTTCAGAGTGCACTAGAAGGCAATGGCCGACTTCCTGATCAGTACCCTGACTACTGCACTTAAGCACCAATGCAGTTCCAAGTTTGGAATAAAAGAGCTCATGTAGCCTTTAAAAAGTGCTTAACGCATTAGAACAGCATGATTTTCCTGAGAGGAAAAATGGCCAGACTACTAGTTTGAGCTGACAGGAAGTATGTAGTTACTAAAATAAGCACTTTTTACAACAGTGATAGGCAGAAAAGTGACATATCAAACCGTGAGGCAGACTGTATCCATCAAAATGTGTTCAAAAAACTGTATAGCATACTATGTGTTCCAGAACAACCTCTTTGTTCACGGTTCACAACCAATTGTATATGGACTTAGTTTGGACTTAATAAACATTGTGTAATTATATATCTCTGTTGTACTTACGCTCCCAGGGACACTGAGGATTTGACCCTTGGCCTCATGATTACCTGCTGCATGTAGATAATCTAAAAGGTAAGAGCAGTTAGAGCAGAAGAAAACAAGCCAAACCTGCTTAAAACACAAAGCACACTCATACAAATTCCACTTACAATTCTTCTATAGTAGTCAATGGTTTTTTTCTATGAAAGGAAAAACAGATTTCAGTATTAATATGTATTGCAACAGGGTTTTTTGTGCAAACACAACCAACATACACTTTACTAACAGATAAACTTAACACAGTTACAGTCACCATTTAATACAGGAGACTTATATTTACCTATATGTGAAAAATATAGACATTTTCTAACTTATAAATGAGGAACGGGGGAATAAACAGTTTTCTGAAAGTATAGAAATAATAAGGCCAATTTAGTGTTTTTTGCTATATCCAAAAGGAATTAGAGACCAATAGATAAATGTTAGATGATAGATCATAGTTTTAGCTCCTGATGTTTAATTTCCATTTAGGTTATTATGTTCTAGACATGTTACACAACTTACAGCATGTGACTGACTAGTGATTATTGCTGCCCTGTAGCTTTAAATGTTTAGGCGAAACCAACATGACAACCAGAGAGCTATTAATGACTCAAAATGCAAAGACGAAGAAAACACTAAGAACAGAAAAGCAGATGCCAGTCCCAAGACGCAAACTACACATCAGCCATTAGGATGAGAAAGCTTTACAAATTTACAAAGAAGTACAGTGATCGTCCACATTTTTGAAACCATAGAGTTACCTTTGCTTAAGTGATTTAAAAACCAAAGTGTGGATAATGAAAGGATCAGCTCACGATCCAAAGAATACATGTACATAAATAATCTATTTTGATGATGTAACTCATGATTATAAGAGGAAAATAAAGTCAGTTCACAGAAATGTTCTCTCAGGCTGTGTGCAGATAAATACATCCAGTCTATTTAGGAGGAACCGAATTATGTAGCAAGACAACGCCCAAAAACTGTCACCAAAGTGAAAGGTTTCAAACTGACCTTAAGCTATTTGAGCTTTGCTCCTAAACTTAACTGAAATTCTCACTAATTATCCATCTGTTGAACTCAAACGCAAATATCTTATGTGTATTTGGAAGAAACGAAATTACAGATAGTACGAGTGAACATCTATGTAATAGCAGGGGGTTATGTACAGTATATAGGCAGTGTATGAAATATTCATGAATATTGGAAGAACAGAAATGCTTAGTTTCTATTCCTGGATCAGTAGCCAGACTTGTTCTTGCAAACCCATGGAGAGAAACATAAAATGCCTGGAAAGAACAGAGAGAACACAAAGAGTTTCATGGAACCAGGTCAAACCCACAAACATAGAAAACATTCAAATATTACAAACACAAACTGGACCTTAGGTTTTTTCTTTTTTCTTTTAAGCTTCTAGCAGAGTTCAATAATCTATTTAATCTGTCCAGAGACTGATTATTGTAAATGGGGCACTGGCTAAGGGTTATTTGGGGCAACTAGTATTAAGGGCAGGAGGTTGTGTTGGTTAGTGGAGCTTTGCTTTTGCTGCTGGATAAACTAAAACATAAACCTTTGATGCTTTTTCAGTCATCAGACAGGCAGTTGGTGGAGTTAATAGGGCATAAGTTAATAGGGCATTTTCTATGCATAAGAGTGTATGACACAATCGCCTGGCATACAGTATATGACGTTTGATATAGAAAATGAATGAGGGGATCAAGAGGCCAGATGGACCACTTGTCCGTTGCGGTGCTAAAGCCAAAGAAACACTGCTAAGCCATTCTAATGTTCTTAACCTTCTTAGCATTATGGTCTACATTGGGATGCCACTATAAGAAGTGCTATCTTGTAGCTACACTAGCTTGACCATATACATTAACAAGGTTCGATAAGCTCTGCTGTCCAGATGAGGCATCTGACTAAGCTAAATTCTGGCTAATAGTATTATTGAACAGTTCTTTCTAAAGGTAACACTGTGTTAATGGAGAAAACAGAGACATGAAGTGGATGAGGGTGCATTAAATACAGTAGCAGGTAGGAGTGAATTAATCTGCTTGTGCATCCTCACCTTTCACCTCTTCTCTGTTAGGATCTATGAGCCGATCCAATCCGTAGTCCATGGCACTGTGCGTTTGAGGCTGTGAAGTCAGACAGAGACATATAATATTAACCCTACATAAAACATCAATATACTCTTAAAGGAAAAATATATTTGGGGCACCTGACTTTCCCAGCCATATGTGATTCTTCTCCTGTTGGAGGCACACATTTGTAAAGGATGTCTTTGGATGCGGTAGCATGAAATTTTCCCTTCACTTAAATACCCAAACCTGTTCCAGCATGACAATGCACTTATGCTCAAAGCAAGCACAATGAAGATATGCTGTATATAGGTTGGAGTGAAAGGTCTCCTCCTATAGCTAGTTTCCTTGGCTCTGACACTCAACCATATTGAACATATTTTTTTGGGATGAACACTAACTGCACCCCAGACCTCCTCACCTCACCTCCATCACTACATGACTTTACTAACATCCTACACATTTCAAAATCTAGTGAATCATCTTTCCAGACAGGTGGAGGTTATTATAACAGCAAATGTTCAAAAAGCACATGCCAATCTAATGCTCAGGTGTCCACGAACTTTATATAGTATGTATATATGTATATATGCAATACATTTTTAGCCTTTACAAAACAATATGTTTTTATCAAATCATACACTGCCTACACACTGCTACATAAAATTGCACAGATTTTTGAAGTAGAGACAAATAAATCAATGTAATTAGCAAATTAAACATTAACAAAGATGTAAGGGCATAAGTAATTCCTCCCATTGGTGTGAAAAGCCTAAATTTTTTCACTGCATTTTTTTCTTCTTCTTTCAGATCCTCCCTTTAAGGGTCGCCACAGCGGATCATCCGTCTCCACACCCCCCTGTCCTCCACATCTGCCTCTTTCAAACCAACTACCTGCATGTCTTCCTTCACCACATCCATAAAACTCCTTCTTAGTCTTCCTCTTTTCCTTCTTACTGGTGGCTCCATCCTCAGCATTCTTCTACCGATATACCCCATGTCCCTCCTCTGCACATGTTGGTTCTACTGCAACTATCATCACATTATTCATTAAACAGATTCGGGTTGGGTTTTGTTCAAGTGTCACATGATCACAATATAAATACACCAGTTCCTGGAAGGCCTAATATTTTGGTAGAGAACACACCCAAACAAACAGTCTCATAAAGTTATATATGCTACATATACTATATAATTATTTGTGCCTAGTATTTTGAAGGGTGACTAAAATTATATACAGTAGATAACCAAAAGCAGCCAAAAATATATAGGACACACATACACCCACACACACACACACACACAAATGTACTCACTGGAGGCCTGTGTACTATCCAGTAGGCCCTTTCCTGACAATCAAACACAACCCGGTCGGATTTGTTCCTCTCCTTTCCCGCTCTGCACACAGTAAACAGACCTGTAACAAACCCTTTACTGGCAAGCTAAATACATGTCTGCTTTTAGGTATTTAGGTTGGGTTTGTGACGAGTAAATGAAGTACAGTGTTTACATTATTTGTAAATATCAACATTAATTTGACAAACTGACAAATGTTTGACTGCCGGCCATCTGACCACTAAAATATGATCTATTATTTGAATCTGAGCATCCTAGCAAATGAAATTTAGTAAGAACAATGCTAACAATCAGTAAAGACTGACCTGTACTGCTCACTGGCTTGCATCACAATAAAATCCCATTTGTGGTTCAGCCAGTTATGAAGGCGGTTGTAGTTCTCCTGTTGTAGTCCATTAATATACTAATGTCATTGTTTTCTATTAAAACAGGATATTATGTGACACTGTTGGTGCTTTGTATTGAGAAAACCGAACCTGCTCATAGTCATCAAGTGTCCCCTTCTTTCGAATGTTTCTCTTTGCCAGATAAATCGCTTTTAGGGAAAACAAACACAGAGGGGTTACATGGTGTGCAAACTCCTACACTATATGGGCAAAAGTTTGTGGATAGCTGAGCATTAGATTGCTATGTGCTCCACATTTAGTCCTCGTTTTGCTGTTATAATAACCTTCGTTCTTCTGGAAAGCTATTGCACTAGATTTTGAAGTGTGCTTTATAGAGATTCATGTTCATTCAGCCACAAGGACATTACTGAAGTTAGGTACATCATCCCAATGGTGTTCAATAAGTATCTTCTATGTCCAATGTATGTAAACTACATTTGGTTGGAAAAGTCAGGTGTCCATATACTTTTGTCCATAGATCGTATATCGAGTTGGTTTCTATCATTCCTTCTACACATATACACAATATGGCATACAACTACACACACTGCAAACAGCACCAAAGCATAGGAACATATAGTGAGTAAATACATTATTTATTTATTTTTTTAATTATCTATGTAGATAAAGTTTAGTTAAAAATGACATGAATACAGTGTTCTACTTGAGTGTTATCCATAACTCAGGGCGTGTTTAGCTTGAAAGATTTGTGTTAAGATAACCAGCTTACAACCTTCAGCTCTATTACACCTTCGCTACCACCAGTGAATGGTGATTCACATTCATTACATTTTTTATTTCTATAGAAAGCAGCCTTTGGTGTCACTTACACCACAGTGCTGTTGAAATGTCGTATCCACTTGGTGAAAAAGCACTGGTGAATTTTATTTAGTACAATAGATCAGACAGTAATGGTATTCAAGGAGATTTCCTTGACACTGGAATGTGTTCGAGAGGGAAGTCTTTGAAATTCTTCTTTACTAATTTTTAAGTAACCTCAAAAAAGTGTACAAATAGAGGGGCTGGTGAGAGATGAATTTTTAAAGGTAACAGGAACTTGTTTTGCAGACATTCCATAACATTTAATTTTTCTATGAACAAGGAAAAATGTGCCATTCTTTAATAAATAAAGAATGTTTAGGGCATCATAGGGATCTGGATCAATAATATCATACAAATAAAAGTACCATAATCAGTGTCTTCTGCCTTGAGTTTTTGCACCGGCCAGAAGTATGGAGTCTATTAAGATAATTAATAGGTTTATACAACAGTTCAAGACCAGAACAAGACAAACTAGCTGAAATTTAAACTACAGAACATGGAAACGCTAAACTACCACATGTATCAAACCAGTCTGGGTAGGTGCACTATTCACTATTAATTAAATGCTATGAATAAATAAATAAATAAATAAATAAATAAATAAATAAATAAATAAATAAACACTAGTTTATTTATTGATTACTAGTTGTCAGTAACTTTATCAAAATCACTGACTTAAGTTTTAACATATCATTGTACATGAATATTCATTAAATTATTCCCAATAATCTATTCTCTTCATTCAGTGCGTTAAAAACAGTTATTAAGCTTTTTCATACAGCATTTTCACTTTTACTTCCTTTTTATTTTCTTTCACGTAAAATTTGCACAAATATACACAATTTGCCTTCATTTCAAATCCACAGAAAACTGTTATCACAAAAATGCACAGAAAAGTCATTTTATGAGGTTAATATTGATGCTTCTGCTAGAGATGATGTATGTGGGCAGTGCAACTGTGGCTGCAGTGAAAGGATACTTGTTAAATTGTGTTCATTGGGTTTCTTGCTTTAGTAATGCAATTATTTTTCACTGCATGAGATACTTGTCTGTGATGCAGCACTCTGTTATACTGCCTTTCTCAATAATATTGGGGGTGGTAGCTCAGTGGGGGCTTAGTGGTTAAGGTGCTAGGTTACCGATTGGAAGGTTGGGGGTTCAAGCCCTGGTATTGCTATGCGGCCACTCTTGGGCCCTTGAGCAAGGCCCTTAACCCTCTGTGCTCCAGGGGCACTGCATCATGTCTGACCCTAGCTTCCAAGTAAGCTGGGATAGGCGAAGAAATAATTTCACTGTGCTGTAATGTATATGTGACAAATAAAAGCTATGAATTTCTTTTTACCTGAAAGCGATAAAGGCTGCCATCTGGCTTGAGGATGAGTCGCTTGTGATCTTGCAGTGGGTAGATGAAACCGAAAGCAACTAACATTGTGCCGATTGCCCGAGCCTCTAACAAACAATATTAGAATGCACCATGTGATAAACATACTGATGCAACTACAATATATCAATACGCAATGGAAAATCAGTTACCTTGATTATCCACCTTTATATAACCACCAATCCATGCAAGAATGTCCTGTCCTGTGACACAGACATATATGTGTGTATATAAAACGTCCTGTTATAAGAAATATTATTCGCAATTGTATAAATGCAATATTGTGAACTGGGAGACAGAGGATATTACAAAATAACCTATAACAATAAAAAAAACAGCAGTAGTCGCTAGTCTTAATGAATTCAATTCAAACAATTCAATTCATTTTTATTTGTTGTATAAAAATTCATTAACAATTATTAGTTAGAGCCTGAATAATATACAGTACAATAGACACATACAACTTGTCTCAATGCAAAATTAAACTGTAGAATATAAATTAGTAATTTGGCTGCAAGGCATGTGCTGAAGGTTTATTTGTACTCTGAACGTGGATTAAAGCACAAATTTAGGCCACAAATCAGAAGACAAACTGCATCCGACTAAGAGCTGCTTTATTTAGCCAACCCTGATTACCTGTGCCTATTATAAACTTTATTTGCTGTGCAGCTGGTTGACAGGAGATGATGTACACCTTCTGTCTTATTCACAGAGCATGGCCTCCCAATGATCCTAATGCTCCCATATATGGATGCATGTGGCTTTGTTGGGCTACAAATTTAAGCGGTACAATCTGCACTCTAGGTGTTTCGAAAGCGATAATTCAGCGGTTAAGGTGTTGGGCTTTTGATCGATTGGTCCTTAGTTCACAACCCAGCTGCCCTTGTTGGGCCCTTGAACAAGGTGCTTAACCCTTAAATGCTCACTTGTATAATGAAATAATTGTTAGCAACAACAGCATCTGCAAAACTGCTGTAAGTTTGCAATTTTATAGCTTTTCTTTTGCACCACATGAGAGCTTTAAATTATTCACTGCTTTTCACGTGAACCTAAAAGCAGTTTAAATTAAAAATGTATTTAATCATTTTGTGTATGTGGCGTATGAGGAAAGGCACAGAAAAAGCAACCCCGGTAAACAGAATCTGAACATAAATTAGATTTAATGATGCAAATAAAGTGGAAATTATACGTTTTAAGTAGTACTGTCAGTTCCAGGAATCCAACTAACTCTGAGCTGAGATAATGAAAGATGCCAATGTACAGTAATGAAGGGATGTGTATATCTTTTTAACCAGCTCACCTGCTATTACATGTGGAATGGAAGTGGTGTTCAGTTTCTGCTCTGATGCCTTTACCCCAGATTTTGCGTCCTGCATTGCCAGCACCAAGGCCTCGAGCTGAAAGAGGGTTAACATGACAGCACACGGTACCAAGTCATCTATAAACACATCACAGAGTATTTCTGAAAAGTTAGGAAGTGTGGTAGGAAGTTAAGGAGAGCTGCTAATATGTTGGATGCAGAGGGAGAATAACTATAATGTCCATAATTGTGGAGAAACTATGTTTTAAAGCTACATTTGATGAGAGGATCTGATGAACCTGATGCCCACAGCATTGAACATGCATAGAAACAGATCTACTCCTAATTCATGATGCTACATTTTAATAAATAATATAAATGAAAACAAAGTGAAAACTGTGTATGAGAGAATGTACACCTACCTTGGTGAGACAGGTCATTCGAGGTCTATAATGCTGTCCATGGTCACGGATTAATTTAATGGTCATTTTTTTATTTGCAGAATAAACTTGTATAAGCAGAACTGAGGCTCTCAGACGATGTGCTGCAGAGAAGCTGAGCTGCTGCCCATGAAAAGCAGAGAGCGAGGACAGATTTGTCTGCCAATCACAGCACAGCATTTTAATCTCCACAGATAACCTGTAAAACCTGCCATCTAATTTATTCAGTGTTCTGGGTTTTTTTTTTTTTATTTATTTGTTTTTGAAAAAATTACAAAAATGATGTATATATATATATATATATATATATATAATTTTTTATGTGAAAATAGAAGACAAAATAAGGAAAACATATGCATGTAATTAATGCATGATTTATTGAAATGCTATGGATAATAATACTTTTTCTTTTAATCGTGTTGAGCCAAAGCTTTATGACGTGTTAAAACGTTTCCGCCACTGGTGTGAAATATGCTTAATGTAAAAATTTTATTACCAATTAAACCAAGAGAGTTTGCTGTTGTTACTGATGCAATTCCAAACAGTGTGATGATACTTCTAAGATTCAGAAGGAATCGACATAATCAATCCTTGTAAAAACATTTTCATTGAAAATTAAAACCTGCCAGACACAGGAACAGTTTCTTTCCCCAGGCAATCAGCTTAATTACCAACTGACCATAAATATATTTCCTGCTTCAGATCATATCTATAAGTACTGCACTATCAGAACAGTCAGTCATCACATTATCCGTATATGTTACACACACTATGGCTGCTGTATATTGTACAAAGTTCTAAAGTAACTCTTTATCAAACCTGATGCACAATACTGTCATTTGCACTACCATGCACTCTCACACTTTATGTACATTACTGACCTGTCATATACTTATTTATTACTCATACTGTCTATATTGTCTCACATTGTCTATATTTCTTGTATATTTCATGCTGAAAGTATAGTTATATTTATGTCTGTACATCGAGAGTCACTAACAGCTGGAACCAAATTCCTTGTGTGTGTCAACACACTTGACCAATAAACCAGATTCTGATTCTGATGTTAATGTTTTAAAACAACAGTGTAGTAATAATATAACAAGCAATGCTTTTTGTTCTGTATCTTTAAATGCAGCAAAAATCTTTGTCTTTTTTTTATTTGGTAATATTTCTTGGGGAATATTAAGGACGTGTCTTACAATTGTCCATAGAAGTTATCCTGCTAAGCTGAATATTTAATATATCAGTGAATTTTGTGGTCAAACATCTTTTTTTTTTTTTCATTGTATTTTCTCAAGATCATTTTGGAAGAATATGGAATTCTATATTTATAGAAAAATGAAATGTGTGATAGAAGTATGTATATTTGATGTGCTTTTTTTATACAGAACATGAACATTTTAATTGTAAACAACAACATATTATACATTTGTTTATTTTATTAGGAAAATTCCATATTCATAGGAAAAAGTGGGCTCAATGTAGTAGTCATTTTTCCAGCCATTAGGGTTGCACAAGCCAGTGCAAAAATAATATGAGGAGGGTTGCGTTAGGAAGGGCATCCAGCGTAAAAACATGTGCCAAATCTAAAATGCAGATCACGAAAGAGAATTTCATACCGGATCGGTCGAGGCCTGGGTTACCAAAGACCCCACAGGTATCGTTAGCCGACAGGGTACCGGTGGAAATTGGGCTACTGTTGGCCAAAGGAGGAGAAGGAGAGGAGGAAGACGTCTACAGAGACGGCAGGAAAAGGAGAAGTGTAGCAGAGTGGGGGTTAGTGTTGGTACTTTAAATGTTGGTACTATGACTGGTAAAGGGAGAGAGGTAGCTGATATGATGGAGAGGAGGAAAGTAGACATGTTGTGTGTTCAGGAGACCAAGTGGAAAGGGAGTGAGGCCAGGAACATTGGAGGTGGGTTTAAACTGTTCTATTATGGTGTGGATGGAAAGACAAATGGTGTAGGGATGATTCTGAAGGAAGAGTACAGTAAGAGTGTAGTGGAGGTGAAGAGAGTTTCTGATAGGGTGATGATCGTGAAGGTGGAAGTTGAAGGGATGATGATAAATGTCATCAGTGCCTATGCTCCACAAGTCGGCTGTGAGATGGAGGAGAAGGAAAGATTCTGGAGTGAATTAGATGAAGTGGTAGATGGTGTACCTAGAAATGAAAGATTGGTGATTGGGGCAGACTTTAATGGGCATGTAGGTGAAGGGAACAGAGGTGATGAGGAGGTGATGGGTAGAATGGCCTTAAGGAGAGGAATGTGGAAGGGCAGATAGTGATAGATTTTGCTAAAAGGATGGAAATGGCAGTGGTAAACACTTATTTTAAGAAGAAGGAGGATCATAGGGTGACGTATAAGAGTGGAGGAAGGTGCACACAGGTGGACTATGTTCTATGCAGGAGATGCAACCTGAAGGAGATTGGAGACTGTAAAGTGGTGGCAGGGGACAGTGTAGTTAGACAGCATCGAATGGTGGTCTGTAGGATGGTTTTGGAGGTGAAGAGGAAGAGGAGGAGAGTGAGGACTGAAAAAAGAATAAAATGGTGTAAACTGAAGGAGGAAGCCTGTAGTAAGAGAGTCAGGGTAGAGGTCAGACAGGGGCTCGTGGTGGTGAAAAGGTGCTGGATGATTGGGCAACTACTGCAGAAGTGATAAGGGAGACAGCTAGCAAGGTATTTGGTGTGACATCTGGAAATAGAAAGAAAGACAAAGAGAGACGTGGTGGTGGAATGAGGAAGTGCAGGAGAGCATAAGGAGAAAGAGGTTGGCAAAACAGAATTGGGATCGACAGAGTGATGAGAAAAGTAGGCAGGAGTACAAGGAGATGCTGCAGCAGGTAAAGAGGGATGTGGTGAAAGCTAAGGAAAAGGCATATTAGGAGCTGTATGAGAAGTTGGACACTAAGGAAGGAGAAAAGGATTTGTACCGATTGGCCAGGCAGAGGGGCCGAGCTGGGAAGGATGTGCTGCAAGTTAGAGCAATAAAGGATGGAGATGGAAATGTGTTGACTAGTGAGGAGAGTGTGCTGAGAAGATGGAGGGAGTATTTTTAACAGCTGATGAATGAGGAAAATGAGAGAGAGAGAGAATGTTGGATGGTGTGTTGACTAGTGAGGAGGGTGTGCTGAGAAGATGGATGAAGTATTCTAAACAGCTGATGAATGAGGGAAATAAGAGAGAGAGAGAAGGTTGGATGGTGTGGAGATAGTGAAGCAGGAAGTGGATAGGATTAGTAAGGAGGAAGTGAGAGCAGCAACTAAGAGGATGAAAAGTGGAATGTCGGTTGGACCAGATGACATACCGGTAGGAGCATGGAGATTTTTAGGAGAGATGGCAGTGGAGTATTTAACAAGATTGTTCAACAGGATTTTGGAAGGTGAGAGGATGCCTGAGGAATGGAGAAGGAGTGTGCTGGTACCGGTTTTTAAGAAGGGAGATGTGCAGACCTGCAGTAACTACAGGGGAATAAAGTTGATCAGTCACACCATGAAGTGTGAGAAAGAGTAGTGGAAGCCAGGCTGAGAAAAGAGGTGACCATCTGTGAGCAACAGTATGGTTTCATGCCGAAGGAAGAGCGCCACAGACGCATTATTTGCTTTGAGAATGTTGATGGAGAAGTATAGAGAAGGTCAGAAGGAGTTGCATTGTGTTTTTGTGGATTTGGAGAAAGCGTACGACAGAGTGCCAAGAGAGAAGTTGTGGTATTGTATGAGGAAGTCAGGTGTGTCAGAAAAGTATGTGAGGGTGGTGCAGGACATGTATGAGGACAGTGTGACAGCAGTGAAGTGTGCAGTAGGAACGACAGACTGGTTCAGGGTGGAGGTTGGACTGCATCAAGGATCAGCTCTGAGCCCTTTTCTGTTTGCAGTGGTGATGGACAGGTTGACAGATGAAGTCAGACAGGAGTCTCCGTGGACCATGATGTTTGCGGATGATATTGTGATTTGTGGTGAGAGTAGGGATCAGGTTGAGAAGAGCCTGGAGAGGTGGAGGTACGTGCTGGAGAGAAGGGGAATGAAAGTCAGTAGGAGTAAGACAGAGTACATGTGTGTGAATGAGAGGGAGGGCAGTGGAGTGGTGCGGTTGCAGTGGGAAGAGGTGGAGAAGGTGGTGGTGTCCAGGTACCTGGGGTCAACAGTGCAAAGTAATGGAGAGTGTGTTAGAGTAGTGAAAAAAATGCAGGCAGGGTGGAGAGGGTGGAGAAAAGTGGCAGGAGTGATTTGTGATAGAAGAGTGTCTGCAAGAATGAAAGGGAGAGTTTATAGGTCTGTGGTGAGACCTGCGATGTTGTATGGATTAGAGACAGTGGCATTGAGTAAAAGACAGGAGGTGGAGCTGGAGGTAGCAGAGATGAAGATGTTAAGGTTTTCGTTGGGAGTGAAGAGCATGGACAGGATTAGAAACAAGTTTATTAGAGGCACAGCACATGTAGGACATTTTGGAGACAAGGTGAGGGAGGCGAGATTAAGATGGTTTGGACATGTGCAGAGAAGGGACATGGGGTATATCGGTAGAAGAATGCTGAGGATGGAGCCGCCAGGATGAAGAAAAAGAGGAAGGTCAAGAAGGAGTTTTATGGATGTGGTGAAGGAAGACATGCAGGTAGTTGATTTGAAAGAGGCAGATGTAGTGAACAGGGGGGTATGGAAACAAAGGATTCGCTGTGGCGACCCCTAATGAGAGAAGCCCAAAGAAGAAGTGTTAATTTGACATGATTATGTAAAACTCTTGCTCGTGTGGCATGTAACTAAATAAATAAATAAATAAATAAATAAATAAATAAATAAATAAATAAATAAAATTTAAGAAAAAGAAAAATCAGATTACAGTACTTTATTCATGGAACAAAAAATCCAAAAAGTAATGGAATACTGCTGAACAGATTTCAGGTTTATACCTGTTAATGGCGGGAGTCCACTTAATGTGGTAAATAATGAAAAAATAAATGGAAATATAACACACTTGTAAGTGATTCGCAAAAATGAGGCTGTCCAGTATCCTGTTGGTATCCAGTATCTTGTTCAGATGTTTTAGTCTATCGTTTTAATAAACTGTTTTTCCCCTCTTAAAAAAAAGAAAAAAATATGCCTAATGTCAATGCTTCGACCGTCCACTAGAGGACTCTAGATCCTAGCGCTGAACCTTATGTGATATACCACTTTATCAGGAACATTATACTATCACAGGTTCTTCAAGGTGTAGAACTTAAAGACTACTTCTTTTCTTTTCTTTTAGATACCAAGTACTTTCAAGAGCAGTATCATTGATATCAATATCCGTACCTGTATTTTTAAAAAGCTATCATTATTAATATTAAATAGACAAAAAGAACGTCACATTTTTGTTACATGTCCAATGATTAATTAATTATATATATATATATATATATATATATATATATATATATATATATATATATATATATATATACATAATTGTTTAAAAGAAACTACCTGACATCCTTCTTTATGGGTTTTTGTGAATGAGAAAGAGGTGTCAACATTTTTAAGCCTTGTTCTTCAATAGCTGATCATGTTCTCTTAGTAGGAAGTAGAAGAAAACTATCCATTGAGTCTGTAGTCATGCTTCCTGCTGAGTGATATTGTCATGTTTGTGGAACTAGATTGAGGCATCTTGTGATTTTTGACTTTCATGCTGAAAGTAGACAGTTTCAGATTTGTGTATATGAATTAGAAAGAAGGGAATCAATGTGGTCAGTAATACCGATAAAGCATGTGGCATTTACAGGATGCTAATTTGTACACCCCCAAATCATTATACCACCATCATTATACTACCACCTTTCAACTGTTTACATTAGACAGGCTCGATCCATGAATTCATACTTTTGAAGCCAAATTCTAACCCTCGCATGCTAAATAGTGATCAGATCAGGCAATGTTTTTTCCATCTTCGACTTCATCTCGTTTTTCATTTTTTTTTAACATGACTACATAATTTCAGACGTCATTGTATAGTTTGGATGTCACCCATATTGATGTACAATGTAGAGAGAAAAAAAAGAAAGAAAGAAAGACCACTGAAGGAGAAGTTGTGTCCAAACTTTTCCGCTAGCACTATAAAGTGGCCTCTCATGCATTTCACACCTGGGGCTTCAGTGGTGTCCTGCATGAATCAATCCACCTTTTTAATGCCATAATTATGATGCCACAGGTATAGAAATCATCAATATTACAGATATCAGAATGTAACAATGTAATATAAATGTTTCCAGGCTCTGACTAACGAGATCTCTGATCATCCAATTGAAGGGCATAAAAATGATAATGTTATTGTATGCCTGCTAGACGGCCCCGGTATCACAAACTCGCAATCAGACAACATTTACTCTGAAATACAGGCACCTGCACTCATGACTATGAAGGCCTTATTACAGATTTCGTTGACCCCTGCAACGCGTGATATGACGACTGAAATCTGATTGGATAGACGTAAAAAATACACTCCTGCAACACACCCACTATAAAATGGAGAGAATAGAGGATCTGGGATAATTTAGGACATATTCATTGACAAATAATATTAAAACGTAACTCAGTGCAATTTATTCCTGTAGAAAAGCACTGCGAGAAAGTGAGCAGCACAGAGCCTTGACGTGCACGCGCATCACGGCGCGCTCGGAGGCCCCACCCACGCGCCAGGGGGAACACTGCGTGCTGCGTGCGCGTCCCCGCGGGAGCCTGGCTCAGCGCGGCTCGGCTTTAACCCCTCCCTACTTGTCTCGATGAAAGTTTGTGTTACAAAGATGGCGGATTTCCTGCCGTCCCGGTCCTTTCTATCCGTCTGTTTCCCCAAATGTCTGCTCAACACCACTGAGGCCGAGCAGCTGAGGATATCTAAAGAGATCGACCGATGTATTTCGCGCGACAAAACCTACGTGAAGCGGCTGGTGAAGATTCTTTTGCTCGGCGCCGGCGAGAGCGGCAAGTCCACTTTCCTCAAGCAGATGCGCATCATCCACGGCCAGGACTTCGACCAGCTGGCCCGCGAGGAGTTCCGACCGACCATCTACAGTAACGTTATCAAAGGTGGGAGCGCGGGGAGGGGAGGTCTCGCCGGCCCAATCCGCCTTTTGTTGCGCTTTAACCGCCTCGACTAAGTGCTTTAGCGGCGTGGAAGCGGCGCTGAGAGCCGTATTCCAATCCGCCGCCCTGCTTCCTACCTAGGTGTTCTTTCGTGCGCCGTGACAGAGCGACTCGCGCGCGCACTACGTAGCGTTCTCGCTGTCTGAGCGTGCTGGTTTGGAGACGGCGCTCGCGCTCAGCTAACTGGCTAAATTCTGCTGGGTCTCGAAAACCAAAAGTGGGAAGAAACGCCCATGTTTATTTGAAGCCTTCGAGACTAAAAAAACAAAAAACAAAGAAGAGATAAATAATGATTATTCTTTTACATTACCAGGTATACATACTTAAGTCGAAAGAAGCACTGAAAAGAAAACGGTACTTTTTTTTGGAGAAGTAGCAGAAATCCGAGTGGAGTCTGAGGGGCGGTTATGCTAGCGTTAGCATCCTGGGTCTGTGAAATGCTAACACACAGAATTAAGTTTTATTTACAGCCAGAAAGCAATTATTGTATGTATTGGACAGTTAATTCGCTTTTTTTTTTTTTAGCGCAGTTTCACTTCTGTAATGTATTCCTGCATGGCTGTGAGTGTGCATGTGGAGTGTTATCACCTGATGAGTTAATTTGGAAAGAAATATTGATTGTAGATAATCAGGCTTAGAATTACATATCAAAACATATCCCTAATTATATTTCATATAATATCTAATAGTCTCTTGGTTTCTGTGCAACAAACTAGGGCATGTAACTGCATGAATATTTCATTTGACCAAACAAATATAGACATGTACAAGCTTTATTTTATTGAGTTTGTTTCTCCAAACATTCACCTGAAAAACTTGTAAACTTGGCAAAGGTGAAAGATTTCTCACCTTGTGATCCAGTTCATCACCGAGCAGTTTAATGGGATGTAGGTGCGGTGACTGGACAGGCCATTCTGTGATAGATAACACTCCAGCCCAATGTTTGCTCTCTAAATAACGCTCACAGAGCGTGGACTGGTTTTTCAGCTTACCGCCTTGTTGTATGGTGAAGTCTGTTCCGGTTATCAGCAGTCCAGGTGGAAATGCATGGTGTCGAAATACGGAATGGGATTCATCTTGGTGCTTTTCACTCGGAATAACCTTCCCTGCTCCAACACAACCCAAAACCATTAAGCCTCCACCTACATGTTTGACTCTGGGGGTGAGGCAGTCTAACGTCATCTCTCCTGTTCTCAGTTTTCAGAAGTTCTTCTGTTAGATGTGAAAATGTCATGTTGGACTCCTCATGTTGGTTTCCACACTTTTTATAGACTCTGTATACTACAGCAATGTGCCTGTTTACATACATCACCATTTGTTTGTTCAGTAGCACCACATTGTATTAATTGGTTTATTATTGGTGTTAGATTATACA
The DNA here is from genome assembly GCF_946808225.1 of Silurus aristotelis. Classification (NCBI taxonomy): domain Eukaryota; kingdom Metazoa; phylum Chordata; class Actinopteri; order Siluriformes; family Siluridae; genus Silurus; species Silurus aristotelis. The sequence goes on along the minus strand of NC_139590.1, from coordinate 19,073,637 downwards.
GGGCGTTCAGCACACAAGCGGTTGTTTTTGTACTGCTGTAGGAAAATAGCGACCGTGTGGTGTGATTTAATCTTCCTGTAATTTGACTGTTTCCAAACCCCTGCACTTTCCCCTCCATTAAATAAATAAAAAGTCGTACAGTATAGTTACATTTGGAACGTCTTTGTAAGAAGTTAGTTCCTCTTACTGCTTATGCTATAACTCCTGGAAATCATTGTTCCTCTACCCTTCAGATTGTCCAGGCCATGTAAAATGTAACAGATTTGACAGATTCGGGTGCATTAATATAAACAAAAAAAACGTATCAGGTCATGCATGTTATTTTTCCCAGTGACTCATCATCATCATGGTCATGTGATTCTTTGTGTGTTTTGGTTTTCTTTTAAAAAGCTTTACTTTACTGTTAGACTTTAGTCAACGATCTGTTTGTTATATTTTTTGATCCAATCTCTGGACCTGTTTCGTTTTCTAATGCTGAGCGATATCGCACTGATCAGGCTTGTGAACGACAGCCAGTCAGAATCGACTCTAATACTCTTATTTAAATATTCTATTAGCGTCAGCTCGTTAAAGACGCCGTGAGTCTGATGTTTCTTTACCCGGTTTACATATTAGTAATGGAAACACACCACAGGTTTTCTGTTATATTCAGTAAGGTTACATGGAAACATTTTTAGACACAGTTCCTTTTGCATTTTGATATTTAGACATATTCAGACATGTATATGTTGCTAAAGCCATTATGGTGTACATTAAAGATGATGTACGTGTATAGAGTGTGGATCACAGTCACAACAAATAGCTTCCTGTTGGACGTATTGTGTACCACAGAGGCTGTGACTGATCATAAGGAGTATTTACAGTCCAAACAGTTCCCTTCAACATTGTGCACTCTGTAGGCTGCTGTACATGTTCATTACGAATGACTTCCTAATAGCCATATGGTTGACTGCATAGACTGTAAAATCTGTTCTGTTCTGTTATGATGCTGATGCAGCAGGGATACGGATCTCAAATAATTCCCCGTTGTACCTATAGTGCAATTACCCAGTGTGGAAATAATTTCATTCCCTCATATGTTGCATATATTGTTCAGTTGATACGCCTTGCAGTTGCTGCATTCATAGGGAATATAAACAGCTAGATCCAGGTCTGTACAAATAATATCCTGTTTTAAATTATTTTTATAATTAAGTTTTGGCACCCTCTAAAAACCACATCTATATATCTCTACTCTGACCTGGTATAACATTCTGACTGGTGATTAACATCGATTATCTCTTCATCGTGTCCCCTGTTAGTGAGTGGGATATATTAGGCAACAAGACCATTTTGTCCTCAAAGTCGATTTGTTCGAAGCAGGAAAAATGAGCAAGCGTAAGGATTTGAGTGAGTTCGACAAGGGTCAAATTGTGATGTCTAGATGACTGGGTCAGAGCTTCTCCAAAACTGCAGTTTTTGTGGGTTGTTCCCAGTGGTCAGTATCTATCAAAAGTGGTCCAATGAAGGACGCGAAGGCTGGTCTGTGTGATCCGATCCAACAGATGAGCTGCTGTAGCTCAAATTGCTGAAGAAGTTAATCCTTTTAATGCCTTGACTGGTCAGGACTGTTTTGGCAGCAAAAGGGCACCAACACAATATCAGGCATGTGGTCATATTGTTTTGCCTGATCGCTATATATAAACTTTCTTTCGGCTTTTCCCGTTAGGGGTCGCCACAGCGGCCATCCGCATGTTTGATTCGGCACGTTTTTACGCTGGATGCCCTTCCTAACGCAACCCTCCCCATTTATCCGGGCTTGGGACCGGCACTAAGGCTTGTGCAAACCCTAATGGCTGGGGTTGGTTCCCTGACCAGGGATCGAACCCGGGCCGCAGCGGTGAGAGCGCCACATCCTAACCACCAGGGAACCTGGCCTGATCTCTCAAAAAATGGCTGCGAAAAAATAAATACTTCAACTTAAAATTATTAGAGAAATGCAAAATCAGGCGATCTCAGTGAACGGAGCTGAACCCTACTGACAACAAAGCTGCCAGTGTCTCTAAAAATGTATTTGTATTGAGGTTTGATTCCTATTCCTGTATGTTTGAGCTGCAAAACATCAGTTATTGTCTGCGCTATTCTTTGTGTTACTTACATTTTCACAACTGTGCATGATGTGTAGAAACGGGTATTGGTAGCACAGCAAGTATCTAGAGAGGGCTGGTGACCTGTAGCGCTTTTATTGAATGCTGGTTTCCTGTGAAAGTAGAACAAGTTCTGTGTAACTGATGGCTGTAGTGATAAACGCAAAAAGTCATAGAGGAAAGTGCTTTCTATCTTTTTCTGCATGCATGAGCACATAGAGGCCCAGTGTTGGCTAGTGTTCTGTGATTGCCATGGTCGAGCACTGGCAAGTTTCTCTTTCAAATCGGATCACATGATCCCTGGGAAGGAAGGGTAATTAAGTTAAGCACAGGTACTCTGGGACAATGTGGCACGGATCGGCACGGCTCGCTTGGTGGAAAGAGCGAGAATATTGCTGTCGGAGGGCGGTTTATTTGCTGAGCTGAGAGATATTTTTTTTCAAAGTACTGCTGGTGTTAACTAGCAGGGTGTGTGTGTGTGATTTACATTCATGCATGTTTACTCATTAGTTTCTTTGCAAAACGGATGTGATGAAGAGTCGGTGGTGGTGATTATTAAATTGCACAAAGCGTATGAGTAGTTGTGGCTGCCACTCGTCAAGGGGATTTCCAATCTTTTTACTGTAATGATTTTTCTTGCTGAGATTGAGGAGGGTTAAGGGCCTTGCTCAAGGACGCAGCAGTGGCAGCTCAGTTGTTGGTGGGATTTGAACCTGTGATCTTCCGATCCAAAGTTTGAGCTACCGCCGCACTGATGATAAATGTAGCTTTTTATTTTTTTACCCAACAATCTCTGTGTCTTGAGCCATCATGTGTCCAGAGGGTTGTTGAAACACAGTTCCAAGTCCATTGGCTTTAAAGTAGTGGCTAACGTAACAGCGCATACTGTTAGGTAGTTAATTGCTTTAACACAGACTAAAGAAAAAGAACGCATAAAGGATGTATGGTTCGCACCCTCGATAAAAAGTCATAAAACAGGGCACAAAAAAGTAATGGAGCATAAAAGATTCTTTTAGAGTTTTGATCTGTGCACACACATTAACCAGCCCTTTGAAAACCCAAACCACTCTGCTGCTCCCCAGATCACACCTCTATGCTGATGTCTGTTGGTGTCAAACCTGAGGGTGCTCAGACATTGTCTGCATCCGGATCGGTTTAGTGCTTAAATATCCGTCACTTTAATCAGCTTCCTAACCAGGTGCCGTGTGGAACGTTCTGACAAGCTTCCCATCAAATCCAATACAGAGACGTCAGCTTTTTCAAGTTGCCATGAATTCAGAACAAGCTTTGCATGTGCTGTATGAAGCAATGATGCTGTTATTCTGGTCCAAGACTCTGCATGGCAGTTGTCACAGATGTCCATGTGCCTGAAACTTCTCAGGTGTGCACCATGGCTTTTTCAGTGATAGTCTGGCAACCTTTCTCCTTCCTGAGCTTGCTTACTTATAGCTGCAAAGTTATTGGTAACTGTTCTTCGGTGTACATTTGTAACCCAGAGCAATGATTACAGTGATAATGACAGGCATTATTCAAATCTGAACCTCATGCAAATAGGCCCTGGTCCCATCTACACCGAACAGCTGTAACTGACAGGGTGAATGGAACAACGCTCCTTATAGTGACACCTGTCATCGGATGGCGCATTTATTCCGCAGGTGAACAGTCAGTTCTTGAATGTGTATGAGAAATGGGCAATTGTAAGGATCTGAGTGACTTTGACAAGCTCCAAATTAGGGTAGCTAGACAACTAGGACAGAGTGTCTCTAAATCGGCAGGCCTGGGGTGTGTTAATAGTCATTATCTACCAAAAGTGGTCCAAAAAATGACAAGTGATGAACTTGCACCATGGGGATCAGGGCATCCAAAGCTCGTTAATGTAGCACAAAGGTGTCGAGCACACAGTGCATCACAGCTTGTCGTGTATAGAGCTGCATAGCTACGGATCATTTCGATTTTTTTCCCCCCGCATGATCCTTGCATGACCCTTGCATCATGCGGCCGTCTGGGTGCTTAACTGGAGAAGAGATGGCACCTGGATGCACTTTTGGAAAGAAGGCAAGCCTTTTTAGCATATTCTTCAGCTGTATTTGTACTGTCTCTCCACAGCGCATGTCTGTCAGTATGTGTTTGTTTATTGAAATGCCAATGCTTCCTGCTCCAACGTTTCCTAGTTGGAGCCCTCTAACCCAAGGTTAAGGATATGGCTTCCTATTAGTCATCAGATGTGGAAAACATTTACTGTGAGATTGTTCTGTGAACATTTAGAATTTTAGCTGTTCAACACGTACAACAAGCAAATACAAATAAAGGTGCAATATAGTTTACTTTCTTTGAACACTGCAAACACACAAAGCAGCAGCTACCCGAGGCGCATTGTTTGCATACTTGCCTGTGTATCTTACCTACATCTAGGGGATTAAAAGCGGCATCCGCTGAGCACATCATAACCAAAACACTTGTTTGTCAAGTGCACAGCAGTGTTGAACACACTTATTATCTTTGTTTCTCCATTACTGCTGCTGTGGACTTCGAAAAATCCCTACTTATATATTCAAAAATATTTACTAATCTAAAAAATCCTGAAGAAACAGATCTAGCGCAAAATGGAACGGCGAATATGCAGTGTTTTATTACAACTTGTCCCATACGGCACACTTATGTACAATTCAGGCCCTGAGTACCAACTCAAATAGACCAGAAAAACCAAAACTTTATTTTAGCCAGCGTGCCGCTGAAAATGCACCTTGTGCTTTTCTATGGATGTGCACCAGAATTGTTTACCCTCTGTCCTGTCAATTGACACCTAATCACGTGTAGCAAGAAAGAGCTTTCCTCTGTGTGTTCAGTGTGCGGCATGATGTAGCATGAGAAGCTGTTTGAAAGGGTGTCGATGGTTGGATGTCATTGGGAGAAGCCTGGAAATTTTACTGAATTGGCAGAAAATGGGGTACATGTGGTCACTATGTTGAAGGAACCTGAAGACCTACCTCTTTCTGAAACACTTAAACTAGCAGTTTTCCCGGTTTGCTGTGTCTCTTTTACCAAAAAAAATCCTTTTGTATGTCGCTCTGGACAAGAGCACCTGCCAAACGCCAGAAATAGAAATGGAACATCCCCATTATATCATGATTTTATGCTCATGCTGACCATGAAAGCTGCCACCTCACAGAAACGCAGTTTCAGTTTGGTACAATGCACTAGTGTTTGTGCGTTCAGGTAACACTTCTCTGGCGTATAGGCCACAGGTCATCACAATACCACGGTTTAATTATCCATTGTGGTGTTTTTCTATGCATTCCAATAAAGTGTTTTTTTTTTTTTTTTTTTTTTTTTTTTTTTTTTTTTCCTTCTCCTCGCATATTTGAGTGCCTTCTGTTTCGCTCCAGAGTTTTGACAAAGCGGTCATTTTGCTCTTAAACAGGATGTTGAAGTGTTTGTTTGCACACAGGGTAAACATGCACAGGCTCGTCCTCACACTGACGATTTTGCACTTGAACCAAGTGTGTGTGTTTGAGATTTCTGGGCATTTGGGAATGTTCCTAATGGCATGTAGGCCTGCACATGCAGGACTTTGGTGTGTGTGTTTGCTAACTAAAAAGTGGCTAGTGGCTAACGCTAGCACTATGGATTCTTTAGCGTTTTATGTCCAGCTTCAAGAATTTCTCTTAAAAGTAGAAAATACAGCATTTTGAGGTAGTGAATGATTGAAGGATGGTAAGAATGAAAACATTTGTTGAAGTATGCTGAAGTAAGTAGAAAAGATCTTTTAGAAAATGAAATGTGTACACACACACACACACACACACACACACACACACACACACACATCTGTATTACCCAAATGGGTTTTATTTAATTTAAATTTTCCTTTTATTTAATCAAATTTGTTTGCGCCAATTTAATGACTCAATTTATTCAATATAATAGTGTATTGCTTTAATTTGATTTATTACATTGAATAAAAAATTGTATTAATTAAAATTAATGATATTATTCAACCAAGCAGGCATTTTATTTTAAATTGTTTAAGAAATTAATAGTTTAAATGTTGATCGCCAATCGTAATAATAATAATAATAATAATAATAATAATAAACTGCATTAATAAAAAAGTTGTTTTGCACCCACCCAACTGTACCGAAATTGAACCGAACTGTAAATTGTTTCAACCCCTAGTGAGAACAATATATCATGATGAATAACATCATAGTTTACATTTGTTTACGTACTGCGATATTATTTTTTTAAACCTTTAATATTGTTTCTTTATGGAAGCGGCAGATTCAAATAAATATATAATGTAACCTGTGCTTTTAGATGCACTTGTGTGCCGCAAGGAATTCAAAAGATCATAATCAGCATTACTGTCTGTATGAGAAGTGCTTTCTCTCTCTCTCTCTGTGTGTGTGTGTGTGTGTGTGTGTGTGTGTGTGTGTGTGTGTGTGTTCAATGTGATATTCCACTAAATTCTGGAGTGTGTCTCTGGAGATTTATGCTCATTAGTAAAGTCCGGCACTGATGTAGGGGAGGTGAGAAGGCCTGGGGTGCAGTCAGCGTTCCAATTCATCCCAAACATGTTTTTAAGGATTGAGGGTCAGAGCTCTTGCTGGAGATTTTCCACTCTAATCCATTTACAGCTTATCTTTATGGATCTGGCTTTGTATACGGGCATTATCATGCTGAAACAGGTTTAGTTATCGTAGCTCAAGTTAAGGGAAGATTTTCATGCTACCACCTTCCAAGATCCTGTAATTGTGTGCCTCCAACTTTTGTGTAGAAGCACATATTGCTGGGAAGGTCGGGTGAATTTTTATAACGAGTTAAAATGTATATATATTTTTAAATAATAATAAATGAGTGTTTGTTCCTCATCAGGTATTCGTGTTTTGGTGGACGCCCGGGAAAAGCTGCACATCCCATGGGGCGACGCCTCAAACCAGACACACGGTGAAGCAATGATGAACTTCGACACTCGCTCGACACAGGGCATTGTCGAATCCAAAGTGTTCCTGCAGTACCTGCCAGCCGTGCGTTCGCTCTGGGCCGACAGTGGCATCCAGCACGCTTACGACCGCCGCCGCGAGTTCCAGCTGGTGAGACGCACGTGCACACACACACACAGCAATTAGATTTTAAGGCTTTGTCATTTCTCAGCTGCCATTTTAATAGATATACTATTATTGTATATTATATAATGGGTATAATAGTATTTGAATTGATAGCTTTTTATTTTTTATAATAAACACTCGTATTTAGTTCTAGCAAAGCAAACACAGTTACTTCCTCTCTCTCTCTTCTCATCCTCTCTCGTTCTCTTTCCTTTCTCCCTTGAGTCATGTCAGAAAGAGCTTTCAGAGATGTTTATATCTAAGCGGAAGTGCAGACCACATTAGCACTGCACTCCTCTCTCATCAGAAAAATCTCTTTCCGCTGCCGGCCAAAAAAAAACACTGCGGCGCATTCGGATCTTGTTTATGTACGCCCATCCTCTGAGACGTTTACCTCTTCTTACACTAGTCTGAAAAGGCCTGTGTGCAGTTATTTATCATGTAGTGTTATTTTTATTTACAGTGCGTTCGGTACAGTACAGCTTGTGTGAAACACTGTGAAACACTTGAATGTTGTCTTTATAGCTACAATTCATAGCTACAACACGCTTAACGACGAGCATGTGTGCACAGTAAGCACGAGCACCGTGAGATTACAGCTCAGAGGAAGTGTCGGCTGAGAGTGCAGCCACACTACAGTGACCTGTTTATAAAACTGTGCCTTTAAGCACGCTTAGAAGGAAATGCACAAGGCACGTGAGCTCTAGCTTGTTTTTGCTATCTGCGGTAACAGCAGCTTTCTAGTGCAGAGGCCACAGCTCTGAGTACGTTTGTACTGGTTGCGATTTCAGTGATTTTAAATTCACTCAACGGCATGTTTCTCACCAGGTGCTGACACCATTCTGGACCATGATTGCATTTCAGAATTGCTGAAAACGGTACAATAGTTGCTCTGTTTATTGCAGATCTGTTCAACTCCGTATGGAACATTACAGTGCAGGTTGTTTCCGTTATAAGTGGACAGGAACTATACATGAAGTGGTGCCAAAAACACACTCCTCACACTGATTGGGTGTTTTTTGTCTTACTTGCTATTCTCCATCTACTGTTGTGAATGAAAATCCCAGGAGATCAGCAGGTTCCTAAATGTTCAAGTCTGGTTCACCTAGTGCTTACTCCACATTCAGGGTCACTATTATATTGCAATTTAAACGCATTTTTTAATATTCCAAAATGTATTTTTAAGTTCATTAGTTTGCGAACGTTGTAGCCGTTATAACCTTGGACGTATTACAGCAAACGCATGTGTGAATTCGTGTTTGGACCTGGCCATATCTGTAGTGTTTTCCTGTACCTGTGATTCGTTGTGTTTATTTCTTTGCTGACCTATTGTGTTTTTCTCAGTCCACTGATTGTCTTCAAATCTCTTAATTATTATTTCTGCAGCACAGCTCACCATGAATGACCTGTTGCTCGGCAAACTACACAGTGCTGCCTGGGCCCGTGGTTTCTCTGATGAGAACTTTGCTCTTGTCTGTCTTCTCAGATTAGTTCAGTTCAAGACGTTCAACTTATACACGATGGCGTATGTAGACTGTATGATCAGTGTAGCGCCTACTCAGGAACGTGTTGTTTGAAAATAAATTAAAAGTATGGTTTATTGTACCGTTTGCATTTCGAAGTCACCTAGATAAGATCAACTTCCTGTAACTGATGTGTGTCTCTTTCCTTTTCTTTCGCAGGGGGAATCGGTGAAATATTTCCTGGATAATTTGGAAAAGCTTGGAATGCCGGTAAGAAGCATGTTTCCTATAGCACTGAAAGGCACAGGTCACACACACTTAACAGTCTGAGTCAAGTCACACACACACACACACACACACACACACACACACGGAGGGAAGTGAAAATGCTGTTTACTACATGTCCCCAACGAACACACACACAGGTTTGTTGGAATTCTTCTACATGGGACAAAAAGGCTTCTCTATCTATCCTTTCATTAAATTGGTTTGATCTATTGATCTATCCATTCATCCATATGTGTATATGGGTACATTGGTACAGAAACTCAACTTACCGCTTCTAGATTCCTCATTCGCAAGCCTGAGACTACATGAGGAATAAAACCCAAAGAGGAAGTTAGACCCAGGAGGGACCCCATCCTTTTCTTGGTGATGTGATTGTGTCACTACACTTTAATGTCACAGTGTGTTAATGAATGTGTCCAAGAGCCTCAGTCTTTTTTTATTCCAATAGAGCTTTTAGTTTGACTCTCTTCATGTGCTTGTTCTTCACATCAGGTTTTCAAATGCACTGCGTTTTGTGTGTGTGCCCGCCCTTAAAACAATGGACTGTGATCAAATATCCGCTCTATAAGATTGAGCGTTGTTCTCTTTGCAATTATCTGATCTGCATGTGGTACAAAAAATAGTTTCCTCATGTACCGTTTAGAGGATCCGCACAACTCGGCATGAATGGAAAATGGGCTCTGTTTAGTGCTCAGAGCATCCACTCGGTTATTAGCGCTCCAGTTAAGGCGACTTCCCCTTGTGCCTGCTGTGTCGTCATTAGCGTCGACACGGGGCTCCATATCGGTCGCTTTGTCGTCACATCACCGTGTGCGATCTCGCTCTGAGAGGAAGTGTGCGGTTCCTGAGTTTGAGCTGAAACAGCCGTTGAGCCGAAGATGAGCGTCATAGTGATGCACACACAGTCGGGAGTTGCGTAATGTCTAGCTGTGCTACTTCTCAGTGGATCTGTACTGCTATTGATCACCACATCAGTGTCGATGCTGTACTGTACTGAAAGTATCACAGGTTCACATGATTAGAATCAGGCTTTGACTTGTTGATTTGTGTGTGCGAGTGTTTCTATCACTTTTTATTTAATTGATTTGTTGTTTAGCCTATAATTAGCTGTAGATTGTACGTGGTGTCCCTTTGTAATGTGTGAGGGGAAACAGTAATGTAAAAAGGTGAACTGCGTTTATTTGGTTTCTTGTGTAGTTTGTCAGGGTTTTCCCTGTGTATCGAGATTTTCGGTGTCTTCCACACCACACTGGTGTTTTTTTTTAATTGCCCCTCGGACAAGTTAGTGTGTGTCTCTGTGTATGTCAGTCTGACATACGTGTGTGTATTATGCCTTATGTCTGTCTGTGTATGTCCGTCTGTCTGTGCAGACACATGGGTATGAAGACATAATTTCTCTGCCTGCCTGTGGGTGCGTGTGTGTGTGCTGCACGATTAATTGTATTGCAATGTCAGCTTGTGCGATTATGATGGCAAATGTTACAATTTAATTAAATAAATAAGTGCATGTATGGACAAGTACTTTTTAAGAACAGTTTGCCGATTTTCCACACTGCTAACAAAACGGGGGAGAAAAAAGAGCAGATAGTCTCAGTTTAGGCAGTGCGTGGTCGCATGACTTTCCGGTGTGCAGCATGGAGACCGGGTGATGGTGGATGTAGCGGACACTGATCTGGTAGCCAAAAAAAACGCTACCTCCTGTTTATTATTTATTTTATTTATTTTTTGTTTTTAACTTTATAGTTTTACAAATACACATCGTATCACTAATCTGTGTGCAATTTCCTTGATAACCAATCAAGTGGACTTATGATAACATTTATTATATCGCAATCACATATCGCAATATAGACCACAATAATCGCAACATGACATTTTCCTAAATCGTGCAGCCCTGGCGTGTGCGCGTCTGCCTTCCTGTCTGTGTGTGTATGTGCCTGTGTCCGCGTATGTCTGTGTAATGAGCCCATCTCTAGTGGAAATGTTCATCAGATGACTGTGTGCAGTCTGTATGTGTGTTTTCATTGTGAGCACACTGCATGCACAAAATTTCCAAGAGTCTATCTCTCTTTCTCTCCCCCTCTCTCACACACACTTTTTCCTTAAAGCCTAGTGATGTAAATCACTCTTTCTGCTCATTAGGCAGTGATGTGTGTTTCAGATGGGCACAATGGAAACACACACAGTACATCACATTGTTTGTCTGATCGCATGTGTGTGCAAGCAAATCGTTTTTATTTGAGCCTCTGCATAAGTGATATTATCTCTAGTTACTGCACCTGTTCTAGTTATTTGTCCTGTGTGTGTGTTTGAGAAAGTAAGCGAGAATAATGACTCTGGATACACCGTTTCCCTCCTATGCGATCATTATTCATAATTTTTTTTTTATTGAGCTACATGTAAATCGAGGCTTTTTCTGCGCTGCTCTTCAGCTGAGTTGGCGAAGAGACTCACATCTGCACCCGTTTCTTCACTAGCTGGAACAGACTTCTTCACAACAAATAGGTTACCTGTTAACCACAAACAGTCTAACAGGAATTGTTCATCAAAACTCATTCCTACCCATTGCATTCAGAAACTGAAAGCGTGCGTTTGTGTGTGTTCAGGATTTCCTGTCCAATGTGCATATATCTCTCGAATAGAGACTAGTGGTGCATTACCTCATACAGTACCGACGCAGCGCTCTATGTTCTCCTACGCACTGTAGACGTGCACAAAACAAACACTTACCTAATGCCTGACCTCTCATTATTTTGGGGATTTACACTCCTGGGTTGATAAATACACAGGCTGTGGGCAGTGGAAATGTGCATAAATTCAGTTACAAACAGTGTGTGTGTGTGTGTATGTGTGTATATAGATAGATATAGATATAATATATGTATATGAATGAGGGAGAGAGAAATAATGACATGCTTTTATAAATGTACAGTTATATTACTGAATGTACAGCAGCAGTTCAGTAGAGTGATGGTGGTGGATGTAGGGGGAAAAAATCTTGGTCTTGAACTTGCTGGTTCTGGTGCGAATGTTACTTTGTCATCATCTGGATGGAAGGAGGTTAAACAGTGTGTGTCTGGATGAAAGGAGTACCTGATCATAATGTTTGATTTGCATTATCTATGGTTGTAAAGGTGATTGATGCCTCTTGTGATTGATGGAATGCAGAGTCATGTTGGGGTTGTGGTTAAACGCCATCTAGTGGGACAACTGATAAAATGTGAATAGAATAGAACTATAAAAATAAGTTATGATGAAGCTGAAATTGCTATTATCTAAACGATCTAAATGGCATTGAAGATTTTGAAACAGGGTATAAAAAAAACCCTAGATAACACTCAATGTTAGGATTGTGAATAGTAAAAATGGCTGCTGCATTAAGTGGAGTTGAATGTGTCATTATGTGACTTCAGGGGGAAAAAAACTGCGTTAACAATATCTTTCTCACTTTTATCTCCACAGGACTATCTGCCGAGTCAGCAGGACATCCTACTGGCGCGCAGACCCACCAAAGGCATCCACGAGTATGACTTTGAGATCAAGAACGTCCCGTTCAAGATGGTGGACGTGGGAGGCCAGCGCTCAGAGCGACGCCGCTGGTTTGAGTGCTTTGACAGCGTCACCTCCATCCTGTTCCTGGTTTCATCCAGCGAGTTCGACCAGGTGCTCATGGAGGACCGCCAGACCAACCGGCTCACGGAGTCGCTCAACATCTTCGGCACCATCGTCAACAACCGCGTGTTCAGCAACGTCTCCATCATCCTGTTCCTGAACAAGACCGACCTCCTGGAGGAGAAAGTCAAGACCGTGGCCATCAAGGACTTCTTTCCCGAGTACGAGGGCGACCCACACAGCTTGGAGGACGTGCAGAAGTTCCTCGTGACGTGCTTCCGCAACCAGCGCCGCGAGCAGCAGAACAAGCCGCTCTACCACCACTTCACCACAGCCATCAACACTGAAAACATTCGCCTCGTCTTCCGGGACGTCAAGGACACCATCTTACACGACAATCTCAAGCAGCTCATGCTGCAGTGATCCGAACTCGTCCCTCAGCTTCCAAACGCTCGTGTCCAGGACCACTAAACCTGACTTCGGGGAGGGGGGGGGGTCACAAAGCAAGTCTTAATTCATGTTCGAGTGTGTGTAAGAGAGAGAGAGCATTCACACAGGTTAAACCTCAAGCCTGTGCCTCTAACTGCCTTCAACTGAACAGCAGCTCTGTGTGTGTGTGTGTGTGTGTGTGTGTGTGTGTGTGTGTGTGTGTGTGTGTGTGTGTGTGTGTGTGTGTGTGTGTGTGTGTGTGTGTGTGTGTGTGTGTGTGTGTGTGTAAGCACCTTTTCTAACTTTTATTATAAGCAGTATGTCTGAAATATGACTCTTAAGCAGGTCCTGATTTTGAGTAAGCACAGCCGGAGTGCAAGTCTATGCCACTTAGCATCACAGCCTGCTTTTTTCCCCCCTCAGTATTCAGTATAATCCTTTTTTTTTTTTTTTGGGCTAAGCTAACCTTATGCTATGCATCTCTGTAGCACTGAGCTAATTTTAGCGGCGTCTGTGAAGTAGCATCCAAGTTTGCTAGGGGTTATGTAATGCTTTTTGATTGGCAGATGGAGATGAACCCAGGGATGCCTGACGCTTGTCAAGAAAATCAGGGTGTAGGTGTGCGCGTGTAGGTGGGTGGTCGGGCATACACTGCCTGATTTTCACCCACCATGAGAAGCTTTTTGAGCTTCATTCTTAACGCAAGGCTCCGAAGTGTGTGTGTGTGTGTGTGTGTGTGTGTGTGTGTGTGTGTTTTGTATCAGTGCTCTGATCTCTTATTTTTACCTGGTGTGTGCGAAGCCTCAAGGAAAATGGCCTCACTGTCGTGTGAGTAAGATAAACCTTTATTCGTCCCACAGTGGGGAAATTTCTAAAGTGTGTGTGTGTGTGTGTGTGTGTGTGTGTGTGTGTGTGTGTGTGTGTGTGTGTGTGTGTGTGTGTGTGTGTGTGTGTGTGTGTGTGTGTGTGTGTGTGTGTGTGTGTGTGTGTGTGTGTGTGTGTGTGAGAGAGAGAGAGAGGTGCCCTTATATGCCTTCAGCCACTCGAGCAAGTGCCGCTTGTCCTGTAGAGTGTCTGGCTGTCATATAATGCTGTTACAAATCAGAGCAGCATATTGTGTGTATGTAAGAGACAGGTAAAATGTGTGTGTGGAGGGAGGGGGGTGGTTGTAGAACCTCCTCCGTTTCCCAGCTTTGCCTTACTAAACCCATTCGATTGTACTAACGTTAAAATAGTAAGCCGTGTTTCTGAGCCTCTGCCTTTTTTTATTCTGTCGTTAATACTCAGTGATGCGGGTTTTTTTTTTTTCTTTTTTAATTCTGTTGTTTTATAAGTGGATATCGTGTGTTCGATCTAGCTGTAAGTTTTATTTTAAAGGTTTACACTCGTCACCTCTGCCGACGGATTCCATGTCATTAGAATGTGCTGTTATTACCGTGTTATCACGCCGGTTTTAAAACTATACTTATAGAAGAAACGATCCACAACGTTTAATTTTTTTTTCATTTCGTTTTAATCTTTCATTTACGAACAACCTCCACCACGTTGAACTTTGAGTTCTTTTTAGTTTGCGTTAACCGTAACTTAGCTGACCTGTTCTAATAACACAAAATAATATCTAGCCTGTAGGTAAAACCCGTAACAATACTGATGCACATACTAAATATGATCATAACTGATTTGCGGTGTGTGTGTGTCTGTCTGTTTGTGTGTGAGAGAGATACGGTTAACCGTGATCAGAGAGAGAAGCTCGGGATCTCACCAAATGTGTGTTAAGACCACTCAAACTGTAGAAGGTGACGCTGTGTGCGAGAAAAACTCAGGGCTGAATAATGTTAACCACTTGTGTGCATGGGGACCGAATGGTGTGTGTGTGTGTGTGTGTGTGTGTGTGTGTGAGAGAGAGAGAGAGCTTCAATAATCTGAGTGGATGTAAAGCTTATTATTATTATTTTTTTGACACTATGCCTGGGCGCTAGGATAAAATGTACATCTGGTAGATAGTGTTATCTAATCCTCTCATTGTGTTCATGCTGGAGATGTCCAGTGTTATGAGCAGTACTGCTGATATCCAACGTGTCTCGTGATGATCAGGTCGATATAAATTGCCCAGCTCTTCGGGTCACGTGTGATGTCCAGTATGTTTCTTTTTTCTTTTTTTTTTTTTTTTAAATGAAATTAATGTAATATTTTTTTAACAAACAAACTCTTGATTCCTGAAGTGCCATTCTCAAAAAGGTACCACCTATTAATGTTATTGTTTTTCAAGAAATGCCAAAAGAGTCCCGGGCGATCAAGACGTTCCCTTTTGAAACTCTGCTCAGCTTAGGCACGTGCCAGTATTACACTTCTTCACATCATCATCATCATCATCATCATTCATCCTGCTCACAATAACCGCCTCATCCTGATGTCAAGACCCTGTCGAACCTCCTGCTGAACGCTTTTTAGGCAAAACCAGTTACTGCATGCGATCGAATCACTGGTTCAGATTTCCTTTCGTCCGGGACGCTTCTCTACATCACCTGATATCTGATCTCTTATTAATGTGTGCTCGGTTGTTCATTATTACTGTTCTTCTTTTGATGTTCTCAGTTAAAAAATGACTTGATTGCTTTTGTTCATCTCCGCACCGCGCGCGCACACACACACACACACACAACAGCGTAAAGATTTAAGTGACGAGTGCATCATCACGTCTCGGTTCAGACTTGTGCCAGTGTTATATTCCCATAAAAGCATGATTGCAGAGTATTTGGTAATGAGGAATGAATGAAAGAAGCCTTTCACTGCTTGCGTACACATGCGCCCTCCTCCCAAACGCAGGGGGAAAAAATACAGGAATCAAATGACAGATTGCGAGGGCATATCAAAGCTACATTTGTCCCCTAGTGCCATCTGAATTCCAGTTTGCATTAGGATGGATGATGTCATGATCGATTTATCTCTGGTGATCATCCCAGGTGGCACAGACGCTTCTGCAAGTCATGTTTTTCAACCCTCTCCTTGGCCCGTCCAGTGAGAGAGAGAGAGAGAAAAACGGTAAATCAGTTCTTTCGACTGGAGACAAATGTTTTGAAGTGGTCGAACTTTTGACTGAACAAACCCACTCAATTTGAGCTTTAGAAGTGTCATGTAAGATGCAGAATACAGGAGATGAAGCAGCAATGCTGCGTTCTTGCTCAGAGTTAAAGTAGGACAAGCTTATTGTTTCTAGTGAAACATCTCTCGAGGTGCGAGATCAGACCATAGTCAGTGACACTGGCAAACCAAATAACTATACGAGCGACCTTGTGGCACACGTCGCAATAACCTCCTCGTTCACCGTCACAGTGAACATCCTGACATGTACGACGCAGACGAGTCTTCCACGCCACCGCAATAACGCAAAGGAACGCTTCTCCCAGTCTAAAGTGCAAAACATTGCTTTTGTTTTGTTTGTTTTTTAAAAGCGAGCACGTGCCAATCTTTTCCAGTGTGTGCATCGTCAGGTTTTGTTTGGTGTCAAGACTGTTTGAGAACTCCAAATAAAGCCTTTAGTATGAGTTTTTATTATTAGTTCCTTAAAAGCAAACAAAAAACAGATGTCCTTACAGGTAAATGTCTAGCACAGAGCCTCGGGTTGAACTCGCGCAGTTTTGTTTTGTTTTTGTTTGTTTTTCGTAAGGAAAGTTGCTGCTAAACTGAAGATGCCTCCGATGTGTTCGTTATCTGCGAAGCGCCTTCTTTGGTTTCATCACCGATGACGTCTCCGTCCAAATGAGTTCTGTGCATACACAACCTAGTGGCGGTGTGTGTGTGTGTGTGTGTTATACCGAGTGTTATGACACTGGGTCTGGAGGCTAATGCTGTATCCAACGCACACGCGCTACTGTAAACTTCTGTGCCTGAGTGTGTGTGTGTGTGTGTGTTTAGGTGTTTAACTGTTTTCACTGAGGTCTTAACATCACGGTTATTATGCAAACGTGCTGCAGTGTGCAAAGATCTTCCCAACAAAAGGGGCTTTTGTTTTTGTAGAGGGGTGAAAAAAAGAAGAAAAGGACTAATCCCAGAAGAATCCCGGATGTTTATGTAGAATTCTGCAACCTGCACAAAAGACTAAATCTAATTTAGTGCCTTTTTTTTTTTTATTTTGTATGTAGATGTTTTAAACGTTATAATTTTCAACTCTTGTTTCTGTAATCCTACTAAGCACGTTCTGACCTACAGAGCGGTGACCCTGCGCTCCATGTACAGTTTAATAATATCTGCTTCCTCACTCTTTTTCAGTATGTCAATAAACTACATCCCAACATGAGTTATGTGGTCTCATGCTTTCATTTTGTTTGAGTTGGAGAGGAATTGCTTCTGCTTTTAGATCACGTTAATGTCATTTGATACTAATTCTCGTTTAGTTTAAATGCTCCTAACTGGTCAGAGGATCATCAAGTTTATGATGTTCATAATTAAGGCATTTTCACACCGACATGGTGTCAAGGGAGGGTTTAGCTCCTTCTGCAATGGTGTAATGAACAGTGACTGCTGGTTAGAATTATCAATAAAGATTACTGTAACAAAAAAAAAAAAAATAAATATATATATATATATATATATATATATATATATATTTTTTTTTTTTTAATATACATATATTTTTTTCTTTGTTTTTTTGTGTATTATCAACAGTAACCTTGGAAACGGTGGTCCCAGCTCTTTTCAGGTCATTGACCAGCTCCTCCCGTGTAGTTCTGGGCTGATTTCTCACCTTCCTTAGGATCATTAAGACCCCACGAGGTGAGATCTTGCATGGAGCCCCAGTCCGAGGGAGATTGACAGTCATGTTTAGCTACTTCCATTTTCTAATGATTGCTCCAACATTGGACCTTTTTTTGACCAAGCTGCTTGGCAATTTCCCCGTAGCCCTTTCCAGCCTTGTGGAGGTGTACAATTTTGTCTCTAATGTCTTTGCTTGTATCAAATATAGCATACAGTAACCCTACATTTTCTTTTTACTGGTTCTAAGCAGCCCTAACCTCTTTCATGAAGATGGGATTTGTGTGTCCTGCTCTGGAGCTCTGACCTTAACCCTGCTGAACACCTTTGGGACGAATGTAATGCTGACTGCACCCCAGGCCTCCTCACCTCACCTACATCAGTGCCTGATTTTACTAATGCCCTTTTAGCTGAATGATCTCAAACTTTCCCAGAAGATTGGAGGTTATTGTTGTGTAAGAAATCAGTTATGTTAAACTTTTAAAAAAATATTTGCGAAATTTTGGTTATAACCATCAGGTCTGTTAGACATACAGAGGATGAACATGTGGTTCCTAAACATGCGGGTGCTTTGCAGGTGACCCTGTTGGGATTTAGTCAAAATTGAGCACATGGCTACCACAGCATTTCACAGAGACATGGGACGGTGACCCCAAACACACTCTGAGGTTATGTAAGAACTATTTGTTCAAGAAGTAAAGTGATGGATTGCTGCATCAGATAACCGGCCTCTACGATCCCCAGAACTAAGAGAGTGAAGGAAAATCAACCAACAAGCTCTCAAAACCATCAAGATTGTTAGAAAACCATTCCAGGTAATGACCTTGTGAGGCCGACTGGTCGAATGTGCAAATGTCTATCAAAGCAAAAGGGGGCTACCTTATAGAATCAAAAATCTGAGTTTTTAATATAAAACTAAATTGTTTGACAGCTTTTGCTGACTTCATAACTGCATAACTCCTTTCAGAGTTTGGGTGTCTTCAGTATTAATGTACAATGTTGTAAATATGAAAAAATAAAACACTGATTAAGAAGGTGGGTTTAAAGGTGGGTCTCCATGAAAGAATTTCCAGTGTAGAAATCAACATTCAGGAAGAAGACACACCGTGGACTCGACTATAGACACCACAGAGACACGGAATTGTGATTTCCGGTTTGTTGGATCGAATGTTTGAAAGTACATGGGACATGTTGGCTGTTGTGGCGTGTTTCTGGTTGTATGGTTGTGTTACTGGAGACAGAAGCCTGCATTCTTGTGCTCGGATGAAAAACCTGATGAACGTGTTCTGTGGGACAGCTGGAAGCCGGTGAGAACCGCGTCGCGGCAGTGTGGCAGCAGCAGCAGCAGGAGGCACAGGAACAGGAACAGGAGAGGAGCAGCAGCACACTGATTTAAAGAAACGCGTCCCTAAACGAGGCCCTGGTAAGATTTTAGACCGAAAATAACACCGAGTGTGAGTACGAATACGATTTATTTCCTTTAAGGGTGGTTTTTAAAAGCATGGTTCAGGATTTAAAACCAGTTTCAGTGCTGCAGGTTGTGTAACATGGTGGTGGCACTGGAGAAGGCAGAAGTTTGTGAAGGCAAATGTGTCTAAAATCTGCTGGACCATTTAGGGTAAAATGTACTGATTGTTAGATCAACAAAATCCTATAAAAAACCCACATGGATGTCAAACAACTGCACAACACAGTTATATAAATGTATAATTTAATATTTATTTGGCATATATTCCTATTGAAACTTTCTATTTTTAGTACACCAGGTTGATTAGAAACAGGAAATTGTTTAATCATGACTTCCTGTTTCACAAGGGGTATAAACATTAAACATGACATATAAGCCGAATTCTCTTAAACATTCATTGCACTGGTTAAGACAATGGAAGACTCCACAAAATGGGAAGTGACCTTATGAATGTCCATGTCCACCATCAGACCACTAATTAGGATGTACCAGTCAACTGGAAATGCTGTAACTCAAACTGGAAGAAAATCTCAAGACACTACTGGAGGAACTGCAGAAGCTAGTTGTGTCTTAGGGTCAGGAGGTGTCCAAAACTACATTCTGACTTTACCTACGTCACCGCAAGATGTTTGATAGGGTTTCAATATAAAAAAAAAAAAGCTTCTACACTTATCCAAAAAATCTCTGTTTACTGTAGAAGATACTAGAATTTTGAATAAGATTGGGTTCTTTGGTGAAATTTTTGGCAAGGGATTTGGGGCATACAAAGAGGTAGCCATATTGAAAAGTACCTCATGCGTAGGTAAAATATTGATGTGGATTTAAAGTTTTGGAGGTGTTTTCCTGCCAGAGGATCTGGACCTGTCTGGTATCTGCAGTGGTGGACGAAGTACACAAACCATGTACTTAAGTTCAATAGATACAATAGATGAAATATTACTCCAGTTAAAGTAAAAGTGTTCCCTTTACACTTTCACTTGAGTTAAAGATCAAAATAATTTGCCTTCAAATGCACTTTAGTATCAAAAGTAATATGATTTATACTGGCTATAATGTTCCTATTGTCATTTTTGTCACTCATTTAATGTAAAAAGACTTTGTTGCTCTTAGCACAACAATCTATTGATAGAACATTATTAATGAGTCACACACTGATTATCTATTTCAATTATAATCAGCCCAAAACCTTTTCAACTGCTACAAAATAATCGTACGAATGAGGCCACGGTTGTTGTGACAAGTTAATCAGGATTAGTCATAATCCTCAATTCCTGTCCAAATGTTTTGCTTGCTGTTGAACCGATGCGAAATTGTATGTTTGTGCTAATTAGATACCACCAAGTGCCAATCAAAACAAGTTCCAAACAGAGCGCGTGCGCTTCACTGATTGGTGGCTTGCTGTGTGCTCGACTTGTTTTCATTCACTCATAAATAAAAAGCAACGACTGATTTTGCGAAATGTCGTTGTTTAAATGAGTGAAAAGTAAGATATTTGACTTGTAGTGAAGTTATGAAAGTAGTGAAGTTTAAATCTCCACACATGGAAGTACTTCAGTAAAGTACAGACATGTGAAAAAGATTCTTAAGTACAGTCATGATGTACATTTACTTTGTTGCTGTTCAACACTGGGTATCTGATCATTCTACTCAAATTACTTTATCTTGTTTGACAATTCAAGAAAAAAGTCTTCACAGAAATAAAGGAGTGTCAATAAGTTGTGTAGTCAGTCTTCTTTGGGTTATGGGTGGTTTGGGTTGGACGATTGCCGATGTGGTCATTATTCTTATTACTTGGGGTTTCGCAGGCAAGAGTACAGATAGACTTTGCTACATTGGCAACCCAATGACGCTGTAGAACAACTTTTAATTTGGCAGTATTATGGCAGTGAAATAATGCGAACAGGTTGGACCGGAAACATCAGATCGGTGTTTAACTAGGCCAAATATCATTAGAGCTAAAAGACAGCAAGATGGAGTTTGGGTCTATTTTGTCGTAAATTGTCTTTAACCAATCGTGGCAATATAGACAACTTTCTTTTATTACTTTCTTTTGTCTTGCACAGCTCTTTCTCTTCATCAAGCCTCTGGAGTTCTTTTCATATTTCGGCTTGAAATGATACAGCTCTAGAACCTCCGCAAAAAAGAGATCTTGTTCTTTGACATTTTTAAGTGAATGCCAGCAGTGTTGCCTGGCTCTAGCAGTAGGCTGAAGGCTGAAGGAACAGCACATTGTGGTTTGGTTTATAGTTGGGTTATAGTTCAGGGTTCTGTTCATGTCACTCAAGTTTTTCCACTCCAACCGTGACAGCCTTGTCTTCATAGTGCATTGTCATGCTGGAACAGGTTTGGGCCTCTTGGATCCACTGAGGAGAAAGTGTAACACAACAGCATTTAAAGACATCTTGTAGAATTGGGTGCTTTATGGGTGTGGTGGTCATGTGTCTGCAATCTGGCCATATTGTTTAGGCAGTGCAAGCTAACATCACGTTAATCAAATGAAAGCCATGGTGTAGCAGGAAGTCCTTGGTGTCATGTAGAAAATATTAGATCTTCCTATAATGCAAGATTATTCAGAAAGTTCAACGTGTTTGTCCTTGACTGGTCTTCTCTTTCCAAAGAGTGCGTCAAAATGGAAAGTCAGAAGAAGGTGATCGAGAGACTGAGGACTGCGTTCCGGTCCAACATGACCGTTCCTCTTCATTTCCGTCTCACTCAGCTGGAGGCTTTGCTGTCTTTACTAGAGGATAATGAGGCACAGATCTTGGAGGCACTGCATAAAGACCTCAACAAGGTATTTGAACACCACAAATACACACCTTCTAATGGTTTCCGTGGTCCACCATAATCAATGCTGATGTCTCTGCAGCCCAAATTCGAGGCAGTGGTGTCAGATATCGAACTGGTGGCCAACGAGCTTCGGTATACCATCTGTAACTTGGAAGCCTGGTTGAAGCCAACCTACGTGAACAAAACCTTGGTAAGTGATGTGCAAAGCTGTAACTATTTCTGGTAACAGATTTTGCTTCTGCTTTTCTCTTTTTTTTTGTTTTTTTTTTCGTTCGATTTCAACATCAGCTAAAACTACCGATCCAAGCAAAATTGCGAAAAATTTCCCCTCATGACCCAGCTGGATATATTCCAAGTGCTGTTACACGGCATGAAGTGCTTTAGTGACACCTTTGTGTTTCTGTCTCTCATTTTTATTTACCTCGTGTTTTAGCCAACCAAACTAGACGACTGCTTCGTACGCAGAGAACCGTTAGGGGTTGTTTTGATCATTGGCGCATGGAACTACCCTCTACAGCTGATTTTAGCACCACTGGTCGGTGCTATTGCTGCCGGTAATACACTTAAACACTCTCATGACCTTGATCCTCATGACCTATAAAAACCAATAAAAAAATAAAAAAATAATTTGATATATTGTTAAGGGAAACTCTGCACTCAATTACATTTACATTTTTTATTGGCAGATTCTTGTATAGAGAGTGACCTTCACCATTTCTAATGCATTTTATACCCATATTTTATCGTGTAGGCAACTGTGCGTTACTGAAGCCCTCGGAAATCAGTCAAGCAACCGAGCAACTCCTTTCAGAGCTAATACCAAAGTATCTGTCTCAGGTAATGCTGGACTCATATTTTTTTTTTGTATACTAATAAAATTTGACTAAGATATTGACATAAATGCACTTCACTACCAAAGGTTGAGTGATTCTTTTTTAATTATTTCTCATTCAAAAATATTTATTTATACTGCAAGATTTGCAGTAACTCAAGACTTTGCTTTCGCTGACACGTAATGCCTGGTATACGTTGCATAATTTTGGGTCGTCCCAGAGAAAAGATGAGTAATGTTGAACCAATCGTTTCCTTTTTGCTCGTGGTTTCATGTCGCAGCCTCTTGCAACCAAAGATGGACTGCGAAATTGCAGGCTGCGTTGGGATTAGGGGTAGGCTTAGATCTACGTCTACTGATTAGCCAATAAAAATGCAACACAAATGCAGCATTGATCTAAAACGTTTTATGCACGTTTGTGTATGCAACGTCCAGCTCCATTGGGAAAATGGCATCCCAAGTTGGTCTCATGTCATACCTTAAATGATTAGATCCATGGCTCACAGTTTGACTTACGATCTTATAAGATTGATGAAATCGCCATAAAAAGGCACAATTTAGTACAACCTTAGTACTAAATTCCAATTAAAAAAACTTTGTGATTGTTTAAATTGAAAATATGTACCAATTAAGGAACAGGGACAAAAAAAAGTTCTTAAAATTAAGCAGTTGGAGAAAACCTTTTGCAACTAATTAGGTTAATTAACATCAGGTCAGTAAGATGATTGGCAGAGTCTCTCACAACGGTGAAATCATTGCATTCTTTTTTTTTTATTTACGTTTTACACGCTTGAACTTTCTGACCGCACTTTTTCTGTTTGGGACGTGGTCAGGAGTGCTACGCTGTTATATGTGGAGGAGCCGAGGAAACCAAATCACTGTTGCAAAACCGATTTGATCACATTTTCTACACAGGTGAGTGTAAATCACTGTTTGTTTGTTTTTTATATACCTGTTAGACTGCATTCATTGTCACTTTTTTTTTTTTCCTCTTTTTCTTCTAATCCCCTCTACATTTCATCAGGCTCTCAGGCGGTGGCACGGAGCATACTGCAGGCAGCCGCAGTACACCTCACCCCGGTCACTCTGGAGCTGGGTGGAAAATGCCCGTGCCTCGTTTATGGCCACTTGGACCTCAAGGCTGCTGCAAACAGGCTTGTATGGGCTAAGTTTTTCAACGTGGGGCAGAGCTGTGTGGCGCCGGACTACGTCCTGTGCACAGCCGAAATGCGAGACAAACTAATTCCCTTGATCGTAGAAGCTTTGGAGGCATTCTACGGGCCTCGGATTAACGAAAGCCCCGACTACGGCCGAATTGTCACAGACAGACACTGGAACAGGCTCATGGAGCTCCTGGGAAAGTCTCAAGGAAAGGTGGTTATAGGAGGAGAAGGTGTGAAAGAGGACAAATACATTGGTGAGAAAATATGAAGAAACAGCATTTCTCTTATTTATTTTTGTTTATATAAATCTCAGTAAATGGAATGGAATCATGCAAATCTTTTTTTTTTTTTTTTTTTTTTTTTTTTTTTTACGATTTTATTCCTGCTTCCTCCCGTCTTCCTGTCTCCAGCTCCCACAGTGATTGTGGACGTGACTGAATCGGACGCTTTGATGCAAGAGGAAATTTTTGGCCCCATCCTTCCCATCCTCACTGTGGAGTCTCTAGAGGAAGGCATCCGTTTCATCAACGCGAGAGAGAAGCCATTGGCGCTCTATGTGTTTTCTGATCAGGCTCAGGTAAAAAGCTTGTAAACATGCCGACTTTTTAATTGAATACAAGAGCAAATCTTTACACAGATATTCACCCAGACGGTAAAAGCCACATGAATAAACGTGAAGCTGTATAGATTTGCGGTGAAATGTTGACATGCCCTGAGCAAATACAGTCTGAGTTTCTCCATATTTATTAGATTTCTTTTGGCAAGGGAATTGAGGCTCCTGAGACAAGAAAAAGTGTAAAATTGTTGATCTTGTAAAATGTTCTTAGAGATTTAAACATTTAGTTAATATAAATGGAAGGAGTCTCCAGTGTCAGCAGTTTCTCAGAAACCAAACCAACCTTACTGTAACTCCAAATTACTGTGTTTATAAAAAGCAGTGTAGTATTTTTCCCTGCAGAAAAGCATGAAGCGTGATGTTACTTGGAAATAATCGAATTGAACATTATTTCTCTTCCCGTGGGCTCACCACCTGCAGGAGGGACCGTAAGGGACGGTGCTGTGAGGATTGGGCAGCAGTCGAAGGCGGGGGCCTGCTTAGACTGCTGCCCCCACGACCCGAATTACGAATAAGCGGGAGAAAATGAATAAATGAATGAAACATTATTTCTCTTATTTCCCAGGTTGTGAATACAGTATTAGAGCAAACCAGCAGTGGAGGGTTTTGTTCAAATGACGGAATAGTTCACATGACACTTCCTGAATTGCCTTTCGGAGGAGTGGGTGAGTGTGTTACCCGTGTCATCGAACACTGTATTGTTATTTTCTGTTCCTTTATCTTGTTTCGGATTTTTATCACATTCAAACCATTCAAATCTCTTTTAGATTGGTATTAAAATACACTATGCAAAAGTATTGGGACACCTGACTTTTCCAGCCATTTATGCTTCTTTCCCAAACTGTTACCACAAAGATGGACACACGGATAAGACATAGAATGTCTTTGGATGCGGAAGCGTAAATTTTTATTTATTTATTTATTTTTTGTTGTTACCTTCACTTCAAGTAGGAGACTCGAACCTGCTCCAGCATGACACTGCCCCTGCGCACAAATCCAGCTCCATTAAGATATGCTTTACATGAGTTGGAGTGGAAGATCTGACTGCACCTCAGGTGTCCTCACCTCTCCTACATCAGTACCCCAGTTACAAATGGGGTTTAAATGTGGAATTGGATGTTCAAAAAAAAAATAAGCACAACTAAAACGAATGGTCAGGTGTCCACAAGCTTTTGTCTATATAGTGTATTTAGCATATCTGTCTCTCTTGTTTAGTTTTTAGTATTAGTTTTTTTTCCACACACATGATTCAAGTCAAGCTAATTTTAATATGGTGAGTTCGTTCATTAAGGGAAATCTGAGCCATTCAGTGGTGGACCTTCTGGCTTGTTTTAGATCATTGTCCTTCTTATGTTGTCCTAGATTCTATTTCCACATAGAGCCAAGCAGGTTAGAACAGCCTTTTCATTTAATAAATGAAATCATTTAAAAACTGCATTTTGTATTTACTTTGTATTTGTATAATATAAAAAACTGCTTGATATATATGAGGAATTGGGAAAATATTTTTTACAGCACTGTAGGTCAGGTCAGACAGGTTACATATGTATGCAGAACATAGTGAAGATCTTTCTTCTAAGATGGATCCCATGTGGGTTTTTCAGGTGCAAGTGGGATGGGGAGTTATCACGGCCGCTGGGGTTTCGAGACGTTCAGCCACAGACGGGCGTGTATGCTGCGAGGTTGGGGACTGGAGCGACTCAGCGTCTTGCGTTATCCACCGTATCAGGAGTCAAACCTGGGCTGGCTGCGCTGGGCCACGCAAGCCAAGAAGAAAAACTGGGGGGTGTGCAGTATCCTGTGATTTTCATCCTGTTTGCTGGAGACATGGATTTTACCAGTAATTATTGTACTTGCTTGGATAATGGAGATAAAAACCAAGCACACGTATGAAGTGTTTACAAATGTAGCTGCACCCTGCGGAGTTAAAATTTTTCATTTATTTTCTTAAACACTACTTTCTGTGAGATAAGTCGTTAGGTACATCGCATTGCTGTTTTATATCTAATGAACCACAGTGTATTTGTATCCCGTTATCTGTATAACTGTTCTTTAATTGGGAAAGATAAAGCGGTGGGTAATTAAAAAAAAATTTAGAGTTTGTGCCGGGTTTATTATACTGCTCAATTGTCTGGAAAAAACACTATTTATAAACAATAAACTGATTGTGTTTTTATTAGTAATCAGGTTAAAAATCACAAGTTTTTTTTCACAACACATGTAATATAAAGTCCCATATTCTTATACATTTATTTTTTGGACACAATGCTGTCAGTCTTTACTGTTCCACAATGGGGCATCCTCAGTACAGTGTAATACACACAACACAGGCTCCCACAGTCTCATATCCCATCTTCTTGTAAGAGACCGTTGGCTGAGCCCAATCACATCACGGTTCAGGTTTGAACAAAGAAGGTGGACTGGCCCCAGACTGAGCCAGATCTGAGACTGGGGGGGTGGCGGAAGTGGTGGGTTCCTTCTGGACCAGCTCTGGCTCATCCTGCCCAGCCTGGGGAGGGTGAACCAGGACCTTGTCAATAATCCCAAAGTCTTGTGCCTCTATGGGACTCATGTATCTGTCTCTCTCCATCACGCTTTCTGTAGAACGATCAAGGCAAAACTATCAGGTAAATGTGTCAAAGTTCACAAACCTTCAGGATGTTATTAAATAACTAGTACGAGTACATGATGGAAACAAGACTTCTTTCACAGAACTGATGAAACTCAATGGATTTTCAAGAATGTGCCTCAGGTTAGGACACTTTTCAGCTTTCAACTAATTAAACAACATTATAGAGCCTTGCAATAGTATTTACGCCCTTGGATTTTTTTTCCACTTTACAACCTGGAACTGATCTCTTTGTGTGTGTGTGTGTGTGTGTGTGTGTGTGTGTGTGTGTGTGTGTAATATATATATATATATACACATACACACACACACACACACACATATATATACACACATACATACATACACACACACACACAATATATATACTCTGTGTAATATATATATATATATAGTAGAGATCGGCCAATAGCTAGGTTGGATCGTAATTGCCGATAAACGATTAAAGAACTGATGGTTTTTAAAATAGAAACTAGATTAAAAACAAAAAACTCCATGTAAAATAGCCCTGAACTTTATTAAAATATACAAATAAATGTAATTTAAGATGGCCATTTTAAGGGTGACTGAATTTATAAAGTAAGAAAGTAAGATTTCATTTGTAACGTTAACCAAAATTACAAACGAAGTAAATTTTTATTTGATCTGTTAACTTTTCTTAATGCACTATGAACTAACACGAATGAGGTGCCGTCTCACATACCTACAGCATCTCAAAACATACAGCATGTAGCATCGGTGATTCGCCTCTAGAGGCCGCTCTCGTACTGTATAATGATAGCGGAGCTGCTCAGTTGCTTCAGAGCAGACGCAACCCGGAAAAACTATCGGTATGGATTTTTGCCAATAGTTCCAGCTATTAACTAAATAAATATTGATGCCTTTAATATATAGACTGTGGAGGAGTAGGGAGTAGAAAAGCCGCATTGGAGATTTGGGTTTATTCTACTTTTGTGTTGCAATAAAAATATTTTAGCATCAAATATTAAAAATATAAATAAAACAAAACAGTACCTATCAGTTCCAGAGGTTGTCCTGTATGTTTGCAGTAGATGTTGTTGATCTGTCTCTTCAGCTTGAGAATCTCCTCAGCCTGGATGGCGATGTCTGTCGCTTGACCCTTGAAATCAGTATTCAGAGATGTTTATTTTGCTGCCCAAAAACAAAACAATGAAAAACACAGCACAAGCAATTCTGTTTTTACCCTGGCACCTCCAGAAGGTTGGTGCACCATTATGCGAGCGTTGGGCAGCGAGTGCCTCATTCCCGCAGTGCCTGCAGCCAGCAGTAAGCTGCCCATGCTAGCAGCCTGGCCTACACACCACGTCGAGATTGGGTTAAGAATATACTGCATAGTGTCGTAGATGGCCAGCCCTGCAGTGACCACGCCACCTGCATGTACATCAGAGATATAAGATTACTAATTTGAACTTTTTGTGGCTGCCACTCTGTTTTACTCAATTCCAAAAAATCTAGCATTGGCATCCCCAAGGATTTTTTTTTTTTTTAACGGAAAAACCTCAGGACTAAATAGACTGATGTGGATGATTCTGATGACCAAAACGATTTAACTCGTTTCTACGAGCTTACATGATGAGCCAAAAGTATTGGGACAACCAAGCTTTACAGTCAAATCTCCACAAAATCTAGTGGACCATCTTTCCAGAAGACTGGAGGTTATAATAAGAGCAAATGGGGACTGAATGTAAAAAGGGACAAAAATATTCACATACCCATGGTATGGTCAGATGTCCTCAAACGTTTGTCCATATAGTGTGTATTTTTGGTAAAGTAAGTAGTCCTATATATTACATATGGATTTTGGGTTACAGGGCTAATGTTACATAAAATGATACATGAAAGCAATTCAATTTAGGAAAAAAAAGTGTGCTGGTGTCTATCAGAGGGAACTTTTCCATTTGTTTCCTCCCACTATTTAAATTATTCATTAGTGACTGTATAAATGAATCGATCTTCACATTATGAGTAGGCTGTTCAGACTTTTGCATGCTCCTGTACACGGGCTGTCTCTCACCAGGGCTGTTGATGTACATGTGAATCGGCTTGTTGTTGCTCTCGGACTGAAGGAAAAGCAGTTGTGCGATCACCAGACTTGCCACAGAGTCATCAATCTGAGTTTTGATCAAACAAATCTGATCAAAAGAGAAATTTTAAAGTTTAAAAAAAAAAAAGGAGAAGAATTTTTGGAGATACCTACTGGACCCATTAAACAGATTATTCTCTCCCTCAGGAGGCGTGAGTAGATATCGTAGGCACGTTCTCCTCGGCCCTGGCAATAGATAAGAGATGGTAAATTTTAAATGGATGATCCAAAGTTTCAGATCAGTGGATATGTAACAAAAAGCAGAATTAGAGAAATTCAGAGATCAATTCAACAAGAGTTTTTGAGGAGACGACGGCGTTTAGAAGTTGTGTGAACACTAAGAGACTCAGCTGTTCGGACATTAAGTGGAATGTCTTTAACCGCCTCTGTGTCAGAACACTGTCTGTTGATGTGTGTCTCCCTAGTTCTCTGAGAAGAGGATGGGAGCAGTTGTAGAAGATCAGATGGAGCGTGGTGCATTGTGGGGTGAGAGAAATAATGTGGGGGTCCAATTTCTGAATACTGAGCTGAATATTCACCTGGATATGCATTTAATATATCTAGGACATACTAAATCCTACAGTAGCAGTGGAGAATATCTGAGCAGACATCTGAAGCACAGCCCATGTGTGTGGTTATGAGAATAAAGCAACTTACTGTCTGTTCTACAACGATGGGGATGAGAGGGTTCCTCCATGGAGCACTGGGGTGAAATGACCGCCTGCTCCTCAGTGAAGATGCACCGCACTGTAACACCCTCTGAAAGAATACATAAAACACACAGTGACATTCAAAACACGTGTTTTTTGTTGTTTTATGGGACCTGCAATAGTTAGATTTCGTTTCGGATGATTATCACGCTTTCATAAAGAACTATTATTACGTGTGTAAATGCTTCTACATTTTACTTACTCGTAATAACATGACGCTTGTACAGTGCTTAAACGCTGTTCGTTTGACCCACACTTCCTGCCCCGGATGTAATGCTGTTGGGCTGGTCACGTGACAACGCACGCTCACTATGGCCGCTAGATGAAAGCGTGTCGGTTTGCGCATGCGCAAAACAGCCCCCCCCCCTCGTACCCCGCTGCTTCCCTGTGTGTGCGACACGTGGTGCAATTTCCACAACGTAAAAATACGATAAAGGACACAATGGTCAGGACATGGTGTCCATCAATAAACTGACTCTATAATCAATATTCCTGATGCACTTTTAAGTGCTGTCACTCACTGTCACTTGTGTTAATGTGGTCTGTCATATATCATGGTGCCATTCAGTGATCAGGTGTTGATTGATTGATGACAGGATTATTATATGATGGATGTGCAGTATCTAATACACTATCGTGAATACTTTAAAAACTAACACATTTCAAGAAAAAAAAAAAAGAACACTGGAGATGGAATAGCTTTATGGAAGTGGATAGTGGTTCAGTGTTTGAGGCATTGGGTTATTGATCATAAGGTGGTGGGTTCAAGCCCCAGCCCTTACCGAGCTGCCACTGATGGGCCCCTTAGCAAAGTACTTAACTCTATCTGCTCCAGGGACTCCATACAATGGCTGACCATACCCTGCTTCCTGACAAGCTGGAATATGTAAAAATGTACTTCAAAAGCCACAAATTCAGATATCAGAGGAGGGTTTGGACTGCTAAAAGGATTGTTGGTGCTCCCCTGCCCACCCTTGAAGAACTGTATACATCCAGAGTGTAAAAATGGGCTATGAAAATCACTTTAGATCCCTAAAGTGATCTCTTTTTTTTTTTTTTTTTTTACTTTTGCCATCTGGCCGACCTACAGAGCACCATACACCAGGACATACACCATACACACAACTCTGTGTTGTTGATGTTGTCTCTGTCTACTGAAAGCTTTGGTCACCAAAATAACTTCGTTGTAAGTGCAAACATACTTGGCAGTAAAGCTCGTCCTGATTCTGATTATACCTATAGCTGTTATAATGTGCACAATATGGCTGAAAAGATGTGGACGGCTGACCATCACGCCCCTTTTGTGATCCATCCTCAAACTTTTTGCCACAAATCAAACGCAAACAATTGTCTAAAATAAATATATTGTGGCTTGAAGAATTTTCTTCAGGTGGAAAACCTGTTTCAACATCAACAATGCACAAAACATGCTCAACAAGTGGAAGTGAAGGAACTCAAATGGCCTGCACAGACCCCTGGATTACCTCAACCTCAACCACTCCACCCCACTGAACAAACTTTTGGGATGAATTTGGAACAACCTCTGCACCTCAGGCCTCCTCACCAACATCAGTACATCAGTAAGTGTACATCACAATGCTCTTATTTCTTCACCTAGTTGGTAGGAATTTAGAAACACGATGTCATGATCACCTTCCCGTGGGCTCACCACCTGCAGGAGGGACCGTAAGGGACGGTGCTGTGAGGATTGGGCAGCAGTCGAAGGCGGGGGCCTGATTAGACTGCTGCCCCCGCGACCCGAATTGCGGATAAGAAAAATGAAAATGAATGAATGAATGAATGTCACGATCAGATCAACGAAACCAATCAAAAGTCCAGTACATCAAGTCAAGTGGCTTTATTGACACCTTACAGCAATATACAATACAATTTTACCGATCGGAAGGTCGGGGGTTCAAGCCCCGGTATCGGCAAGCTGCCACTCTTGGGCCCTTGAGCAAGGCCCTTAACCCTCTATGCTCCAGGGGACCCTTACAAGAAAAATAAATCAAGGACCGTGACGTCGGGCGATGTGGGGCCGCCTTCCCATGGGCTCACCACCTGCAGGAGGGACCGTAAGGGACCGGTGCTGAGAGGATAGGGCAGCAGTCGAAGGCGGGGGCCTTGACAGCCTGATCCCTGGACACGGAGAAGTGTCTGGGGAATCTGCTTAGACTGCTGCCCCCGCGACCCGAATTACGGATAAGTGGGATAAGATGAAATTGATGATATTCACGGATAAGATGAATATATATATATATATATATATATATATATATATATATATATATATATATATATATATATATATATATATATATATAAAAATATGAAGCAGAACCCATCCTCATTCTCTACACTGAGTGTCCATACATTTCAGTTCCATCACTGTTGAGGTGTGCTGAACGGTGAAGGCAATTAAATGCAAACTGCAGCTTTCAGCCATTACAGTACACTGGTAATATTATTTTCAGTGTAAATCTCCAAAGTTCTTGAGTTGCTCAGTAACTTCATGGCTCTTTAGGCTGTTTATGTGCACAGAGTGGTCTGAAGTAGGGTGTCAGAATGGACCAGGCGGATAAAAAAGAAAAGAAATAGACAGGATCGCTGGTCACTGGTTCCACATGAGCATTTTGAACGATATTGACGATACCGGAAATACCGGTATCATATCGAAGATCGTTTATCCCTCAGAGAGAACAGGGTGATGAGAGGTGTGCTGCTGTACGGAAGGCGAGGGGGCGCTGTGGAGTCGCTCAGAGTCCCGAAGTCCGTCTCTGTTCCCAATCCCTGTTTGATTCGGAGCAGTCTTCTGAATGAAATGTCCAACAACAGCGCCAGCAGCAGTAACCTGGTTCTTGCCCAGAAAGCTGTGAAACAGCTGCGGCTTGAAGCAAGCGTCCGGAGAATCAAGGTAGGTCCATAATCCTGCTCGGGAAGAAGTGTGGGTGAGGCTGAGGCTCACAAGGAGACTGAATCAACTAGTTTCACCGCTGATCAAACTTCACTTTCAGCTCTCTACGCCTTCAAAATAGCATCTGGGATCGATAAATGAGCGATTCATTTTGTCTTCGTGTCTGTTTGATTGGACTTTATATGCTGTTATATGATCTGATTCTGATTACAGTCACATCCACCTGTCCTGCTCCATTCCCATAACCGCATTCTATCTAACTTCATATCAACTATTATACTGGCCTTTTTCTACACACCGATAAGTTACTAACTAGCACTAAAATCCTAACAAATAATATAAGATATATAGCAAGTCTAATTTCATGTAGATTATCAAATGAACGAGGTTGTAATTTTTTATTTATGTTAGTATAGAAAGCGGGGAAAGCGAACATCCGGGTATTTCCTGCCTGGGAACAGAGACGCTCTTTGTTGATTGTGAGTTTGTGATCATGAGATGATGTCTGGGGGCTTCAGCAGCACAACCACATGTCTCCATAAAGCGTGATACCTGTGTCTGGAGAACAACATAGACGATTCAGGAGAACATCCCTCAACAACCCTGTGAAGGGAAAAGCAAAACAAATAATAATCTACAGTATATATGGACAAAAGTCTTGGGACACCTAACTTTTGCAGTCATATGTGGTTCCTTTCCAAACTGTGACCACACATTTGGAGGCACACAATTGTAATGTGGACCAAAATCCAGTTTCATGAAGATTTGTATGGCACCATGGGATATGACGGACAACATCAACACAAGTGACAGTGAGTCAATTACCTGACTTTACTAACGCTCTTGTGGAATGAGTGCGGATCCACCACAAAATCTATTGGAACATCTTCCCAGAAGAGTGGAGGTAACAGCAAACAGGGACAAAATAGGGAACGGAATGTTTAAAGCACATAATCTTATGCTCAAGTGTCCACAAACTTTTGTCCATATGTGTTATTTGTTATAGGAAAGGAAACATGCTTATATAATGTAATTTTTTTTTTGCAGGATGCACCTCAATTAAATGCTTCCTTTTTTGGATAGATTGTAAAATTGAGTGTATTTTGTGTATTTTTTAAATCCGAAACCAAAAGAGTGTAACAGTGTTTGTCCTGTTCCTCTCTGATTACATCAGGTCTCCCAAGCTGCTCTTGAACTTAAGACGTTCTGCTTGCAAAATGCTCATAGGGACCCTTTACTTGTGGGGGTTCCATCCAGTGACAATCCATTCCGGCCGCCCAAATCCTGTGCACTCTTCTAAGGTACATCCAACCCTTTGTTTTCATATTATTCAAGTTATAAATTATTGACACACATTATGACCAAACGTATGTGGACACCTAGGCAGAAGGTTGAAGAATAAGACTTATTATAATAACCTCCACTCTTCTGGGATGATGTTCCACTAGAGTTTAGAGTGTAGTTATGGAGATTTTTGCTCATTTATCAACAAGGGTGTTAGGACCAGTCAGGAACTGGTGAAAATAAGGTGGAGGCCTTGAGTGTCGTCAAAATTCCAATTCATCCCAAATGTGTTCAGTGGGGTTGAGGGTTAGAGCTTTATAGCAGGACACTCAAGATCTTCCACTTTAATCTATGTAAATGCATATAATATGCATATCTGGCTTCGTGATGCACAGGCGCATTGTTGTGTTGGAACATGTTTGAGTCTCCTAAATTTTTGTCTACTACATCTAAAGAAATCCTCTACAGTTTTGTGCAGCCAGTTTGAGAAAGAAGCACATACGACTGGAAAAGAAGGTGTCCCAACACTTTTGGCCATACAGCGCATGCATATTAGAACGCGATCTGTTCCTGCTTAACGATTTCTATCTTAATCATCTTTTCATCTTTTCTCTCTCTGAACAATAGATGCAAAGGACGAGGCTTGAAAAACATGCCTTACCAGTCGATCTTCATTCACTTCCTAAGTGAACTCTGCAGCCGGATCAGCACTGCTTTTTAACCCTAAACCTAACCTCGTTCATTTTTAGTGCAAGAACCCATAGTTTTAAATCCTCTTGCTTTCATGCATCCTGTAATTTAACCCTAAAAGACTTTATGTATTATTTTATTACGGTAAAACAATAACACGCAGAGGATCAAACCATTCTCAGGCGCATGGATTTACAACACTAAATATCATCTCTTTTTTTCTTTTTTTATGTTTTTGTATTACATTTACTTTTAACAAGTTAAAAAATGCTTTAATTTAGTTTATTGCAGTTTGGTTGTCATATACAGAGTCAGGTAAAAGTCCAGCATGAAATATAACGAGTCTTCCAGATCATATAAAGAAGCATATATAAAGTATTTTGATTTTGAAGTGTATGTTGCTTAAGAAACATCTGTATTTGATATCAGGAGACTAATGAGTGCGCTTACAGTGATCGTTTTAAAATGGCAACAGACACTGTGGTGTATTTTATGAGACCGAATCGGTATATTGAACAGACCTGTGGAACCGGTTGTTTATACTAAACATTGAGCAAAATGTTGTTGGTAAAAAATCTTTCATTGGTGTAACTGTGTAATGAATAAAAACACACTGAAATCCAATAGAGAGTAAATGTCTGTATACATTGTGTGAGTATGTTGAAATGATGAAAACACCTCTTTTGTTTAGATTACATTCATTTTTGTACATCTCAAAACATTTTATGTACCCAGACCACACAATAAATAAAATATACTATCAATCCAAGCTACTTTCTCATCTGTAATACAATTCATTAACATAACAAGTAAAGTCGGGTACTGATGTAGGTGAGGTGAGGAAGCCTGGGATGCATTCAGCCTTCTAATTCAGCATGTTCTATAAGGTTGAGAGTGAGAGCTCTAAAGCAGGAGATCATCCACTTTAACCCATGTAAAGCATATGTTCATGGAGCTGGGCATTCACACAGGGGGACTGTCATGCTTAACCAGGTTTGGGTCTCCTAGTTCATGTGAAGTAAAAATTTCAATCTGCCACATCCAAAGGCATCCTGTACACGTGTGTGCTTCCAACTTTGTGGTAAAACTTTGGAAAAGAAGTACATATTGCTAAAAAGAACGATGTTCCAATACTTTTGGCCATGTGATATACAGTACAGACCAAATGTTTGGACACACCTTCTCATTCAAAGAGTTTTCTTTATTTTCATGACTATGAAAATTGTAGAGTCACACTGAAGGCATCAAGGGCTATTTGACCAAGAAGGAGAGTGATGGGGTGCTGCGCCAGATGACCTGGCCTTCACAGTCACCGGACCTGAACCCAATCGAGATGGTTTAGGGGTGAGCTGGACCGCAGAGTGAAGGCAAAAGGGCCAACAAGTGCCAAGCATCTCTCGGGGAACTCCTTCAAGACTGTTGGAAGACCATTCCAGGTGACTACCTCTTGAAGCTCATCAAGAGAATGCCAAGAGTGTGCAAAGCAGTAATCAAAGCAAAAGGTGGCTACTTTGAAGAGCCTAGAATATGACATTTTTCAGTTGTTTCACACTTTTTTGTTATGTATATAATTCCATATATAATTCCACATGTTAATTCATAGTTTTGATGCCTTCAGTGTGAATCTACAATTTCCATAGTCATGAAAACTCTTTGAATGAGAAGGTGTGTCCAAACTTTTGGTCTGTACTGTACATACAAACCAGGTACACCATAGAATCTATGACGATTTATAAAGCCTACAGACCAGGTCTATCGTGCAGCTTCAAGGGCTCATACATAAAATCACCAGTCCAACCAGTCTGATGTTACAATATGTCTGATCATTTGCATATTTTCTCTGCATTCACATGGGTTTGTTTTAGGTTGTTACTTCCTAAAAAACATCCTGTAGGTAGATTGAGGAAGATACAGTATATTTCCCCCAACTGTGAAGAGTATTTTCATATAACAACACAACACGTCCGGCTGGACTGGTTAGTTCCGTGTAGTCTCATGTTGTTCTGCATTGTTTGTCGTAGCACAGTAATCCTGGAGGAACGTTGTGGATAAGATGAAATGACAATACAGCCACTTGACTTAATTTGACTGGCTTGTCAGGATAGAATATTATATTGCTTTTCAGTCACTTACACCATGTGTGCATTTTACTAATATAATAAAGTGTTAAAAAGCCCCAGTTGTCCATATCGTTTGCCCAAAATGGCGGATTTATGGCTCTGATGTCTGCTTGTAGAAATGTATCCCATACTGAATGACTGGATTTAATCCCAATAAAAACATTACACCATGTCCACTACATGAAGCTTTTGTGTGTGTGTGTGTGTGTGTGTGTGTGTGTGTGTGTGTGTGTGTGTGTGTGTGTGTGTGTGTTGATTTGACTGGCTCATCAAAAGAGATTATTTTGAAGTGTTTTAGTAATTTACGCCAACACATGCTCTTTTTACTGATGTATTAAAGTGTTCAAATGCTCCAGTAGTCCTTAAACCTGCAGTTGTCAAGCCTGGTGGCAAAAGTAACATCCATTGGGGGATTGTTTGCCCAAAATGTGCGAAAGATTTAGGCGGATTGGGGCTCTGATGTTGGCTTGTTGAAAGTCCCATAAAGAATAAATATGAGGGAAAAAATAGAGAATGAAAAAGTGGATTCATTCCCAATAAAAAAAACATAGAGGATACACCATGTCCAGTACACGTTGCCCCTGTGTGTTTGTGTGTAAATAGTATGGTGTGGCCTACTGTATAAACTGAAATGACAATACAGCCACTTGACTTGATTTGACCGGGTTTCCAGCATGGAATATTATATTACTTTTCAGTTACTTATGCCAACGTGTGCATTTTACGGATGTAAATTTGGGGCTCATGTTGGCTTGTAGAAATGTATCCCATACAGAATAAATATGAAGGTAGTGTGGAAAAGTGGCGAACTGGATTCATTCCCAACAACATCATGTCATGTCTGCTACACGAGGGGGTCCCCAACCCCCGGTACCCAGAAAATAAATAATGAAAAATTATAAGTCTAATTTACATTTTAATGACTATTTGCAAGGTGTTTTAATGATTGTGCAAATGACCTCCGTCTAGGCCACTTGTTACAGTCGCAGTTTTTTTTCCCCATCGATGAGTACACCGATTTTGCATTACGGTGATTTTAGTTCAATTTTACTTAATTAATAATGAAATCATAGAATATGTGTGATAATGATATGATATACAAGTTATTGTGTTGTTGTATGCGACGCACCAGCTCGTGTGTGTGTTTGGGGGTGTAAATGGCGATGCGAGGCATAACTGATAGGGGGCAGTGGTGAGCCGCGCTCTTTTTGTGTTGTGCGCGCGCTCGGATGTGGCGTGCTGCCGCCAGCGGCTGTCTCTCTGCGCGAGCTCGAAGATGGCGGTGTCCGTGTTCCCCGGCGTGCGGCTCCTCTCTATCGGGGACGCCAACGGAGACATCCAGCGGCACTCGGAGCAGCAGCCCCTGAGGCTCGAGGTGAAGACCACGCCGGACGCGGCGCTTCTAAACCTTTCGAACAGTGAGTAAATAATACGCGGTTGCTGCTGCGGCTTCTCGTTTAGCCTTTGTGTCCGGGGGCCGGCCTGAGCTAGCCACGTTAGCCTAACGTGCTAGGGCGAGTGAGACCCGCGCTCCCAGCAGCTGTCCTTCTGCTCTTACACCGGGTAGCATCAATCCGTCTCTCCGTGCTTCCTCTAATGAAACCACACTTCATCACCGAGCTCACATTGTGATTATGAAGCCCCTCAACACCGCTCTAAACTCGGCTCCAGCGCTTCTTCGGCTCATTTGCATTGCACAGCGCTAGCAGGAGTTAGCTAGCTCCTGTCTGCTCTCAAAGTCGTAAAAGTTAACTTTATCTACTAAATCACGTCTTACGCCATGTATTTACACTAATGCTGACCCGAACCGCCTCTCGGTGGTCACTTTTTTTTGGATTCCAGCACTCTTGAAGCTGCTAGCTAGCCGTGGCTATTTTCTTTCTACCCGCTTTCCGACAAATCACGCCTTTCGCTCTGGGATTGGTCGAAAAATCTGCGGAGTTTACTGTCCGAACCAATCAGAGCGCAGGATCAGATGAGCCCGCAATGGGGGTGATCTGGATACGGGTAGAGCTGATAAAATAAGATATGTATATATAGTTTGATGTTTGGTATCGATTAGATCCTGGGTAGAAAGTAATCCTATATTTTTCTTTCCTTTTTTTTTTTTTTAACGTGATAGATTTGTGATCGTTCACACTGAGCGAACAGGTTGATGTTGCGCGCGCGGCGCGGAAGGTCGCTGCACGCGCCTTGTGTTGTCCTGGAGCTCTTGGTCGACTGGGGAACGAGGATCGGAGCGCACCCGCGTGCGCAACGGGCGGGCGGGGGGGGGGGTGGCGGTTGGAAGAAAACTCCGAGAAGAAAGCGGCCGAGGGATCCCCCGTAAGATCGGTGTTGGGGTCGGAGGTGCCTGCAGCGCTCAGGCATTCATCTTTGTTCCTTCCGGAACAATAGCATCTCTCCCCCGCCTCCCCTCCGGCCGCTTTTGTTCACACCAACTGATGCTCCTGAGAAAATGGTGCCGTAACCAAGCTGTAAACTCGAACCTCTACATCTACACCACAAAATCTCCCCAAAACCTCCCCGCCCCCCCAAATTAAACACACACACCCTCAGTGGTCTTATTTAACCCTAGTTAATGATTTACATCTGTAATAATATTTTTTAGACATTGCTCATTTTTAACTCTCTCTGAATCTTAGCTCAACTAAACAATTGGTTTCCTGTCTAAACATGGAAATCTTGAGGCCAGTTTCTATTTCAGAGCTCCTATCTGATTTTCAATTCTACCCTTTAATTGGTCATAATGCCGCGTTTCTTCGTGAACACCTGGAAAAATTTCAGGAGGCCAGGTTACTTTGTTTTTCTGCGTTGGTTTCCAGATCGTTTTCATGCACACGTGATCACGCTCCTTGTAGTGCGTGTATCAATGAACACTTCCAGGTCAGGGGGGGAACATCCACACTTCTTTGT
Organism: Silurus aristotelis; assembly: GCF_946808225.1. NCBI lineage: Eukaryota > Metazoa > Chordata > Actinopteri > Siluriformes > Siluridae > Silurus > Silurus aristotelis. The sequence goes on along the minus strand of NC_139590.1, from coordinate 19,033,626 downwards.
ACTTTGGATATTTCTTCATACTATTTCCAAATTGTTGCCGAGTAGGTTTTTAAACATTAGTTCATGATGTATTGTGTGTCAAGTCATTTCAACCCTATATATCTGATGCAGTACACAGTGAAATGAGACAACGTTCCTCCAGAAACCCGGGTGCTACATAAGTCAACAGAGCGACATCACACCACATAGCTCTGTGTTTGGTTATGTAGCTCTAAGGATTAAAGTAAGTTGTCCTAGTCACATAAAAGCATCCTAGTGCAAACAGTGCAAGACAAATACAGTGCAAACAACACAAAACAGTGTGGGACAGACACAAAACACAAAATAGCAGCGACCAGTAAACCTATTATATAAGATACAGTACAATGTAAAAATGAGAGATCTATAAACAAGTGTACTTGTTAACATAAACGCAATGTTGTGCAAAAACAACAGCATCAATCAGGAGGTGCAAAACAGCATGTAAACAGTATAATATGATTAATATAATATAGGTGGTGCTGAGGACCTGGATGTGTACAATATAAAGTGAAAATGCGTATTGAGTGAGTTGAGTTCAGGTTGTAACAGTTCAGTAACACACAGTTATGTGTGAATAAAGTTGCAGCCAGTTTTCAACTTTTAATAATTTTTTTTAAGAACAATAATTTTTATTTTATTTTATATTTTACTCTTCTTTGACAGCAAAGTTGTATCACATCACATACACTGTATATAAAAAAGTATTGAGATACTGGACATTTCCAACCATATGTGGTCTTTTCTTCGAGCTGTTAGAAAGTTGAAGGCACACAATTGTATAGGATTCGGTAGCGTGATATTTTCCCCACTTGAACTAGGAGACCTAAACCTGTTTCAGCGTGACACTGCCCCTGTGCACAAAGCCAGCTCCATGAAGATATTTTGTACATGGGTTGGAGTGGAAGATCTCCTGATATAGAGCTGTTAGCCCTATTGAACACTTTTGGGATTATTTAGAATGCTGGCTGCACCTCAAGCTTCCTCACCTTTACAGTACCTGACTTTACTAACACCCTTGTGGCCGAGTGAATCTCTACAAAATCTATTGGAACATCTTCCCAGAAGAGTGGAGTTTATAATAACAGCAAATTCGGACCAAATGTGGAACGGGAGGTTCAAAAATCACATGCCAAACTTTTGCTCAGCTGTCCACAAACTTTTGTTTGATTGATCCACATAAAGAAATGTTAGCCAATGTTGTGCCTGTGGTGTTACGTGCAAATGCAAGATCATAAAAGATGATATTCGGTCTGGTTAGGGACTTACAGTACAAGAGCATTATGTATGAGAGCCAGACCTGAAGGTGAGCTCATGATTCATCTGTATCCATGTGTGCTTTGTAGGTAAGAACTGGCACCAAATAAAACAACTCTCGGGGCTTTTATTTGATTTTGTTTTGCTGAGGGCTGCAAATTTAAAACTGTTAGCAGATTGAGGTTAACATGGAGAAATGGATCCGCATGGTGAGCTTTAAACCCTGGTGAATGCAGAAGTGGAAATCTCTGTGGCAGAAGTAAAGTTTGGTATTGTGTGTGTGTGGGTTTATTTATTTTTTTATAAACCTCTCAGTGTAGAGTTTTCACCCATGCTTTTTAAAGCACAGGACCTGGTTCAGTATGTTGATGTGAGCTATCAATAGCGTTAAGTAATCTCGTATGGCATCAGGTTTTATCTCGGCTCAGCTGTCTTAAATGCTCGAAATGCTTTACCTTTATTTCCTTTCCAATTGTAAAGGGTGTGAATCCGAGTGTTTCTTTAAAGTGTGTGATGGATTGGTGGTTGGCAGGGGAAGTTTGGCCCCTGGTTTAATATAATGGCAAACCCTCTAACGTGTGTTCTTTCTGCAGATGACGAGGCAAGCATGTTTAAGTGTTCGGTGTCACGGGAGACAGAGTGCAGCCGTGTGGGGAAGCAGTCCTTCATCATCACACTGGGCTGTAACAGTGTGCTTCTTCAATTTGCCTCCCCCACAGGTAACCCTCTCTCCATCTGCTGGCCTACACACAGTGAAAATAAAATGTGTTTCTGGAGCTTTCTTTGGAAAAGAGAAACCTGCTAGAACAGTGTAATTAGAATTAGAACAGCAATGCAGTCAGCTATTGTTGGAGTTATTACACTTGTGCATATTTGAGCTGAGTAGCTTTAACATGAAGCTCTGTAACCTGGTTCTAACTGGAGTTTATTGACTAAAAATGACACATCATATGACCAAAAAGCGTTTATTCGGCCACGTAATGCCATAGTCTGCATCAACTATTAACCTACTGCTGCTTTGGTCAATTTCAGATTTCTCGTCATTCTACAATCTGTTGAAGAACTGTCGTGGCCATGTGAACGAGCACTCGGTGTTCAGCGAGAGGACGGAAGAGTCATCTGCTGTTCAGTACTTTCAGGTGTGTTCACGTCTGGTGATGAGGAGACTGTGGGTTTGCGATTGTGATTTACAGTAAGCTTGACTGGAGGATGGGCTGGAAAAATGCCTTTGTTATTTACACTGAAACACTACCCATAAATTTACAGGAGTTTATAAAAATCAGAAAAACGCCTTCTCTAAAAGATATTTTGAGCTAAACCGTGATTGGCATTTACTATTTACTGCAGCCTGCTTTCGCTGACAACCATCACCAAGTTTTCTCTGTACATAACAGAGCCTGAGATCACTCCTTACTGTAAAATGTTTCTGTACTTATTACTGTCTTTCTTCGAGTTTTAACCCTGACCCAAATGTGACTTCGGTGCAGGAACACAGCTTTACTCTGATTCCTATTCTAACAAGGGTCCCCCCAGAGAAGATGTGAAGTGTGTGTGTGTGTGATATTTTGTTCAACCTTTGCTTGAAGTGTCAGAGCATTGATTTGGACCTGATTGATTGTGGTTTCTACGTTTTTTTTTAATAGACGGATGTTCTATAACACATGCTGTTTGTGTCAGTTGTGTCATGTGGGTCAGTGTATAGAAATGTACTAAAATCACCTTTCCTGCTTTTTCTGTTTGCTGTCAGTTCTATGGCTACCTCTCTCAGCAGCAGAACATGATGCAGGACTATGTTCGAACTGGAACTTATCAACGGGCTATTCTCCAAAACCATACTGACTTCAAGGACAAGGTATTTTTTCAGTTTATATTAAGTATAGTCACTGTACACTGTGCACTCTGATGGACTAGCCAATCAGGTGGTGTTAGTGCAGGTCAAAATAAAACAAATATCTGATCCAATCTCAACCAAGTCATAAGACTCTTTCAAGAGTCTTCAGTCTGACCCACAGAAAAAGTGTTATTATATGGAGAAACCCAGTTTAGTATATCAACAAAATGTTTTTTTTTCTGCTGAGCAAATGAATCTTTGCTTCCTCTCTTTGACGTGTGGTGGAACACTGACTTGAGTGCTGTGTAGCTGTGGTAGCCACAGTGCTTCTTTCTTACATCACCCAGCTGATATTTTCTTGTACAAATCTATTTGACTCTGATTTTACTTCTGTAAATTCGTGTCTGTGTAGTGCATTTGTTCTGCGTTGCTGCAGATCTGCTGCCCATGCTCAAAAATAGCAGTAGACTTGCAGACTTTGATCTATTAAAAACACGTTTTTTTTTTTTCAGTTATTAACAAGTCCACAAAAGTCCTTGTGTTCTGAAATCAGTGCTTATTTCTGCAAGAGGAATTAAAGATTAATACTGGATTAATCTCATGGTTTGGATGCAGTTATTTTACTTTCTTACTACGTTTTCTTTTCCTCTTCTCTTATCCTCTGCTTGTAGGTGGTGTTGGATGTGGGATGTGGCTCAGGGATCCTGTCATTTTTTGCAGCTCAGGCTGGTGCACGTAAGGTGTATGCTGTGGAGGCCAGCACCATGGCTCAGCACGCAGAGGTGCACCTCTTTACACGCAGTTCTGTTCAGTCCATGTTATTGTAACCAAATTACTCTGCATAATCATCCGAGCAAAGTAACAAATGGTTGGACGTGTTTGTTTTGCGTGCGTCCTGCAGGTTCTGGTGAACAGTAACAGGCTGACGGAGCGCGTGATTGTAATTCCAGGAAAGGTGGAGGAGGTCACACTGCCTGAGCAGGTGGACATCATCATCTCAGAGCCCATGGGCTATATGCTGTTTAATGAGCGGATGCTCGAGAGCTACTTACATGCCAAGAAATTTCTTAAACCAAATGGTTAGTAGAGAGAGTTTGTGTGTGTGTAGGGTGTTGTATAGTTTCCTGTAAATTGCTGACCTTGTTTTTGCTTTGGATTTCAGGTAAAATGTTCCCCACCATCGGCGATGTCCATCTTGCCCCTTTCACAGATGAGCAGCTGTACATGGAGCAGTTCACCAAAGCTAACTTCTGGTGAGCACCTTCAGTGGAAATCTGTTGTTTCTCTTCCAACATTTTGACCACTGAGCTACCACTTTCACACTCGCTCATAAACTGTGACTGACCTTGGATACCAGTGAATGTCCTAAAGTTATCAGTGTAACATTATTCACTGTACATTGTAATTCTGTATTTATAAAATATAATGCTGTATTTTCATGCTCATTAATGAGTCTGAAGTTGGCACTCATTTCTACATTATGGTTTGTGCTTGCTGCCTGAGCTACCACTAATTGATCCAAAAAAAAAAGTCCCTGGTGTGTCCTTACTTTGTTAAATCCAATTTAATAATGGAACTAAACAGCCAGTGAGGTAGTGTCATGCCTGCTCTAAAAGGAACCGATCTAACTCTGAATTGACCCAACCGCCGGATGTGATCCAAACATGCTGTTCATGGTTTGCGGGTCACATTTTTTATAGGTGTGAACTGCTAAACTGAGCTGTGAGGCACAAACAGCCAAATGTCAGTGCTGCAGAAATGCCTGTGCAATGTTCTGTTGCTTTATATATTAATAGCGTCAGAAATTCTGACTGCATAAAGTGCAAGGTTGCACAATACAAGCAATGTATGAAGTAAACTGGCACATTTACAGAAGAGTGCATGCAGGATCAACGAGGCAGCAGATTATAGGCTACAAAGGGCACAACGTGCTCTGGGCAGAAAAAGCGCAGCAAAGGCAAAGTTGGTTGTGGTGCAAGAGGAGAGGATGCATTTAATGGATACAGTTTTCATGTCCTAAAAATTCACCCTCTGTATTTTAGGTACCAGCCATCTTTCCATGGGGTGGATCTGTCTGCACTGAGGGGAGCTGCCGTAGACGAGTACTTCAGACAGCCGATTGTGGTAAACGGAGTATTATAAATCATGGAGGCTGTGTGAGCGTGTGCATTATACAAGTGGTAGGTGGAGGCAGAGTGGGACCAGGGAGTGTATGCTTGGGTATATGTGGGTGCAGGCATATGCTCGTTCTCAGCACTGTTGCTGGAAGGGCAGCTGCTGAGTTGTCTCAATTAATGGGGCGATGTATTTGGGAGCCTGATATTTTGACTCTAAAAATTTAAGAGGGATCATTGTAAAATCGTGGAGTTTAACCCAATATGTAACTCATATATAAAAACGACATTAGACAGAAAAGTGCACATTATGGACGAAAAGCATAAGACATATAAGACTTGTATAAGAACACAAGTTTAGAGGAATTCAGCTGTAATAACCTGTGAAATGTGAAGCTTATTGTATTAATAACGGTTTGTTTATGTCTGCAGAACAGAAGTATTATGCAGCTATTAAAAAAACCCATTTGGAAAACTGACTTCCTGTCAGAAATGCTTGTTTGTGTTTGGAGGGACCCTCGCTATTTAACGGACGCACACTGGGCCACCATAGTTTCTAGACATGAAGATTTGTGAACAGGGTGGGAATGAGGGTGTTTGGTGTAGGTTATAACAAGCATTTTTTATTTTGCCCAGATTCGCATTTCATAATTTTGTATTATTTTCATGTATAAATGTGAGTGGTGTAACATTAAATGGCAAACATGTTTAGAATTTAGTCTCCAACTATGAGACATTTCCTACTTAGAGCAGATAATTCTCCATGCTATTTTGGAGTTGTGTGGTTTATTTTTTGTCTTTGGGTTGCTCATTGAGTCAAAAGTTTGTGGACACCCCATTTGCTATAACAACCTCAATTCTTCTAAGATGATGTTCTGGTTGATTTTGTGAAGATTTGAGCTCATTTAGCCATGAGGCTGAAGGGGCACAAATCAGGTACTAATGTAGGTGAGGTGAGGGGGCCTGGGGTTGCTGTTGTGCACAGGGGCATTGTCATGCTGGAACAGGTTTGGACCTCCTAGTTCAAATGAAGGGAAAATGTAATGCTACTGTTTCCAATGGCATTCTTTAGAATTGTGTGCCTTTTAACTTTGTAATAAAGGTTTGGAGAAAAACATAGTCAGGCTGTTGTCTATATAATCAGTATATTTGAATTTCTTTAACTTTGCTTTGTGGTGGTGTCAATTGTTAAAAGAAAAACTATTAAATTATTTTTGTAAGCACACTAAATACCACGGAACTGAAGCAATCATTTCTCTTGTTGGAGAAAAAACCGAGAATGTGAGCTGTAACGCACACTTTGCATTTCTCCTTGGTCCAAATGTTCTAAATAATGCTTTTTTTTTTTTCTTTTTAGGATACGTTTGACATCCGAATCTTGATGGCCAAATCAGTGAAATACACAGTTAACTTTTTAGACGCAAAAGAGGAAGACCTTTATAAGTATGTTGGTTTGTACTCATTCAATTATTCAGCCATTATTTAGTTTCATGACCTGGTACTTGAATGGTGTTTTCTTCTTCTCCATTCAGGATAGAGATCCCCTTCAAGTTCCACATGATGCACTCAGGGTTGGTGCACGGCCTGGCTTTCTGGTTCGACGTTGCATTTATTGGATCTGTGTAAGTTCCGTGATATTTCTCATTATTGCGTGACCATTTCAGTACAGCAAGAACAATCATAGTTTTAAAATTGGAACGAGCCTCAGGAAAACAACAAATAAAATTCTATCCCCATACAGGATGACTGTGTGGCTCTCCACGGCGCCCACCGAGCCCCTGACTCACTGGTATCAGGTGCGCTGCCTGCTGCAGTCGCCGCTCTTCGCCAAAGCTGGAGACACTATGTCGGGCACGGCCGTGCTCATCGCCAACAAGAGGTTGCAACGCTATTTACGGTTATTTCTAGTTCCCTGTTTCTCAGGACGTAGTTTTATTTTTAGAGATTCATGAACATTATTTCCTTGGTCTAGGCAAAGCTATGACATCAGTATTGTTGCTCAAGTTGATCAGACCGGCTCAAAGTCCAGCAACCTCCTGGATCTGAAGAACCCCTTTTTCAGGTGAGATGGTGCATTTCTCTTGGATGTGCATTAGTTTGAGGAAAATTCACTAGTTTGTTTAAAAGCCAGTTTAAACAGACCTCAAAACAGGATACACGGTCTCATATTTGTGTTCCATGTGGTTTTGTATAGATACACAGGCAGCACCCCTAACCCTCCCCCAGGCTCACACTACACCTCCCCTTCTGAGAACATGTGGAACACTGGGGGGGCCTATAGCATAAGTCAAGGCATGGCTGTGTCAGGTAACAGAGACACACACACACACCTTTAATAGTGAATACTGGACTGTGTGAAAGAAATAAAAAAAAAATTGTGTAGTATTTTTATACCCCAGATCCTATGATCTTATTCATATCTCCACCCCCCCTCCCCTCCCCCCTCAGGAATGCCAACAGCTTATGACCTCAGCACTGTCATAGGTGGCAGTGGCTCTACAATTTCCCACAACAACCTCATCCCCCTTGGTACAGACACGCATGCACGTACGGATATGCACACATCTCACACACCATCAAATCACACAGACGAGCAGTCAGACATTCTGTACCATCTATGACATTTTAACATCTATGCCATAGGATTGCAACTGTGTTTGGTTACAGGGAAAACCTCTCATAAGCCAAAAAAAAAAAAAAAAAAAATGAGGGGGCAGGAATAGGGTCTTTTTGCTTTTAAAAAATATCAATAAATATCTAATGGAAGAAATGCTAATTAAAGTAGTGGTATTTAAAATCTCATCCAAGCAACATGCAGAAATAACTTAATTGTGGGGTCCCTCTGGGAAGCAATTATAAATTTACTAGTAACTTTTATAATGTGCAGTGATTTATGCAATTATTATTTATTGATATTTGGGAATAGGACTTAGAATAGGCCATTATTTATTTAAAACCTTTGTAGAAACTTACAGAAAGTCCTAAATGTTTCGTCTCTTTTCACAGTGAATACAGGGATTGTGAATCACACTCACTCCAGAATGGGCTCGATCATGAGCACAGGAATTGTCCAGGGTATGTCCTTTTTCTCAATGCATCTGCTACATAAAGTATCCTTAAATGAGGCAGCTGCTTTTTTTTAATATATATATATATATATAGAGTTTCCAGCAAGCAGGACTTTCTGCTCAATTGACATTTTTTTTGTCTTTTTTTTAAATTTTTTTTAGGAGCTACAACCCAACAGGGTCCTACCAGCAGCAGCACACATTATCCCGTCACTAACCAGTTCACCATGGGCGGTCCTGCCATCTCTATGGCATCGCCCATTGCCATCCCAAGCAACACGATGCATTATGGGAGCTAAGGCCCCTGCCTGCTACCCCTCCCTTTTGCATGTCCAGCCTCCCAAACTGACCACAGCCTAAACCTGATTACCAAATCCAGTGCTGCAGCATCTGACTGTCAACCCCCTCACCCCCCTCTCTCGTCTCGCTGTATATTCGTATATAAATATATATAAACCTCTCTTTCTCTCTCTTTCTCTCTCTCCGTTCCCCTGGTCCACCCCGTCCTACATGCCAGCCTTCACTCTGCCTCGGACAGCTCCTTCTCAGTAGTGCAGTTCCAGGATTAGCCACAAGGAGGCAGTGGACTGTCTTGAGCTTTGGGGAATTGACGGAATGTTCTTTGCAGAACAGTTTTTAAAAAAAGAAAAACAAAAAAAGCAAATGCGTATCAGATGTTCATTCATACAAGAGACACTCAATGAAATGTCAATGATGGACCGTTTGTAAGAATCTTGAGATTTATCGCAGGGCTGTTATGCTGTTTGATTTGTTTAGTTTTTTTGTTTGTGGGGTTTGTTTTCCCCCGCTTTTCTGCTTCCTGTCAAATTGTCGAACAATATCAAGTATTGGCATAAATATAGTCTCGGGCCACCCGGACCTTCCCAAACATTTGCAGTGCAGCTGGATTTCCTCTCTGGCGTCCAGGAACATTCAGGAATGATCACTGCCCATAGAAAAGGTAGTGTAGATAGATATATTATTTTAGCTCATTCCATTAAAGAGCAACTTTTATTTTTTATTTTTTCCCCCCGTTTAAACATAGTGCAGCCCCAGATGTGCGCAGCTAGCTGCTTTCCCGTGAGATCGGCACAGCAAGGCTATTGAAACCGAACGATGTATTGAGCTAATGACCATTTGAGGACTCTCCTGTACCAGAAATCTGCATTCATACACTCTCCAGCCTTCCAGGCACGATGCTGGAATTCTAGGATCGGATCCCACGAGGCATCAGTCATAGTAGGGGAATGGAACCGGACATCAGGCTCTTCACACATACTCATCCATCGGCTACTGGAGCAGGACAATTGTTTGGATCGGCAGGATCCTAGTTTACATCCCCCAAACCCTTCTGTTTGACCTGTGTCATGATTTTTATTTCCCCCTTTAATGTATTCAAAGGTCACCCATCAAACTTCTCTGCCCCCTTTTCCTGTCTCTACATCTCCTACCTCCCCATGCTGGGCATTGCCTAGAGAAAGACTTTTGAGAAGGTATGCATTGCTTCCAGTGACCCATTTATATATAGATTTTCCCTTTTTTCTTTCGCCTTCAATTTGATTTAGAAACTTTTGTTGATGTCCTGTTAGTTTGTAGAATGAACCCCTTTTTGGTTTGATCCTTTTGTTTTTTGTTTTGTGTTTTTTCTCATTTCACAAGAAAAACAACCGACACAAAAAAAAAAGAAAGGAAAAAAAAGCTAATTAAATGTTGGTGGAGACTTCCCTATAAAGTGTAGCTTCTTGTGTAAAAGAGGCCCAACACTCCACATTTGGGGTTTTTATATTTCTGTAACCAGAGTGCGTTAACAATCATTTCCCATCCACCACTTCTCTCCTACTAACCACAGGAAGTGCAAGATATTTGGATAGGATTATTAATGAAAGTTGCGTTAGAATTGATATAACTTTTACTGTAAGTGGAAAAATAGTCGTGTGCGTATTTTTTCTTCAGTAAGCCTGTTCCAGAATTAGTGTATTAGAATAGTAGTAAGATCGATCTGGCTGTTCTGTTGTACAGCCCTGACAGGCCACATGGTATCACATGTTAGAAACTTTATTCAAGACTAAGCAAAACCAAAAAAAAAAAAAAAAAAAAGTATTTTCTGCATTAATGCAGCCTCCCTGATGCTTTTCACATATGAACAATATTTTTGCTGAACAGTGTTAAACCATTTTTTTTCCCCTTCCCGAATTTCCTTTCACAAAAATGACCAAACACCAATATAAATCACGACTGCCTGTAAGTAGTTCACCTCTGTTCATCACATGTTTGATTTCAGCAGATTATAGATGACCAGATCATGGTCAGGTTAAGGTGAATGGTGACCATGATATAACCACAGTTCATTTACCAAGCTTTTATAACTGAGCAGAAAATGTCCATATCCTTTCATAAAGAACTGAAAATTCACATGAATTTACATTGTATATTAACAGAGCATACTGAGGTGAGTATGAGTATCACCCAAGCATAGAGCTGTACACACGTCTCACCTGTTTATGTGGAATACATGATAATCGGAGTAAATTTATCCTTCCATTTTGTCCAGAGACAAACTCGAGTCTAGGAGTTGTATCCATCTCCATATTGTTTCAGTAGTGCATTAATAATAAAACAAAACAAAACAAAAAAAATGGGGGGGGGGGGTTGGTCACGGCAGCGTGTTTTCCTCCTAAGACTTGCTCATTTGGCTGGTTTGATTGACGCTAGGGGAATTCGTTGGCGGCACGGATGGTGGTGGCATCGCTTCATTGAAGAAGTACAACTGCAACAGAGATCAAAAAAGTTACAGTGAAGATGGGTGTCTGTGAGGGACATGCAACAAGACAAACAGATCTCAGATGCTGAGATTTGAGCCAGAATGCAGCTTTTGGGTTCCCTAGAAGTCAAGTACAAGTCGAAAATCACTTTCAGACTCAATGTGTAATCTAACCGAGCTGGGTTTGGTTTTAACACTAAACTCTAAGCAAGACTCAGAACCTCATGTTGGTTTTTCTCCAGTTAAATATTCGTAGCTAGGAAACTGTAATTATTTTATAACCTGGAAGAAACAGGAGTTAGTTTATTATGAGAGCATAATCACCTTGCAGCCAATCGCCAGCAGAGCGTGGAGCAACATGATGGCCGCCATAACCGAAAGAGCCGTCGTTCTGGTGTCGTCTCGAACCGCTGGCCAAAAGGTGATGACCAGCACCGAGCCGGAGACCACCATGGCAATCAGAATAAAGAACCACCGCAGCCATTCGAATGGAATGATCCATAATATCTTGCGATGGAAAAAAAATGGGGGTCATTTCGTCGGGTTTAAAATGAAACGAGCCTCCTGTACAGGAATACCCGTGCGACAGGTCTCACAATGCGGGAATCCCATGCAGAATAGAATTACAGATTTGATAGTAGAGCATGTGACATACACGAGAAGGCAGAACAGTGGAACTGAGATCCAGTTTGGGAAACTCTATACATTCATTTTACATGATGGACTTTGTCCAAGGGTCTTCCCCCCCCCAAAAAAAAAAAGCCAAAACGGTCGAACTTACCGAAGTAGGAATGTAAACGAAGAGAGAGTAGCCGTACACACACACCGTCTCCAGAAAAGAGTAAGCGCTCGTCTGGCGGGAAATGTTCTGGCGCCAAGTCATGAAGCCCCACACCAGCAGAGGTACGAGCCACGCATACAGGAACACAGCAAGTGCAGCGATCGTCACTGTTATACAGAAATAAGACGAGTACAATACAGTACAGTACAACGTAACAATTTCAATCTTAGTACTTAATGTCAGGCAAAGGGACATTGTTTGACTCGAGTGAGCAGGTCTATAGGAGTTCCTCCTGTACCCTTCTGCTGTTCCTTATCAGATTTTCAGCCACCAGAGCCAAGGATTATCTGCTAAATAAACTTAAACTTCTAAATGTGAGGCGAATCACAGCTTTAAATGAATTACTATAGAAATGATATGCATGTGCACGATCTAATCTAAGGTGGATGCTCCTAGTCCAGGGCTCATCATAAACAGTTACATACTTAAAAAAAAAAAAAAAAAAAAGATGAGATTGAAACAATTAAATGGACATTCAATTATTATTTTATTTTTTTTGTAGAAAGGAGTCTCCAGTGTCAGGATTTAGTCACTAACAGTAGATTTTGGTTTTATTACTTTTCACACAAAGGGGGTCACCAACCTTTCAAAACTGAGAGCTGCTTCTTGGGTACCAATTAATGTGAAGGGCTACCAGTTTGATACACACCAGTTCTGAAATAACAAATTTGCTCAATTTACCTTTATATGCTATTTTTAATCATTAATGATATTCATCTATATTTTAATAGTGTCATTTTCAAATTTACACCAATGCAAGTGTGATTTAAAAAAAGAAGAGCAACAAAAGAAATTAGATGCAGCTCACTGGTAAGTGGCGCTATAGTGAGCTATTTTTAAAAAAGGCCCACGGGCGACTCATGTGGTCCTCACGGGCGACATGTTGGTGACCCCTGTTTCACACTTTACCGGCAAAGTGTATACAAACGTCTGAAGCCTGAAATCTTTTCTTGATTTGAACTAGGAAACCCAAACGTTTACAAAGCCAACCCAATGAAGATATGCTTCACATGCATTGGAGTGGAAGATCCCCTGCGAAAGAACTCTAAACCCTATTGAACACCTGAGAAATAAACTGGAATGCTGACGCCCTCCTCACCTCCATTAGTAAATTACTTTACTAACCCCCTTGTGGCTGAAAAATCTAGTGGAACATCTTCACAGAAGAGTGGAGGTTATTAGAACTGCAAATGGGAACTAAATATGGAATGAGGTGTTTAAAAAAAAAAAAAAAAAAAAAAAAGCACATACATCTTGTCCACATAGTGAGAGAGGCCGTTGAACGTGAAACAAAATGCTAAATGTATAAATGTATTAGAACCCTTGAATTGCATTATTTTACACAGGGAATCTTTTTTTTTTTCCTCCAGCGAATATCCGTCATACCTTTGTGAAACTGTGGTCTGTAGTGATATTGAGGGTCTCCATAGTTCCACAGAAAGTTCGACAGGTTCCCACTAATGGCCACCGAGAAGACAAGGGACACGCATATCCAAAATGGCCCTGTGAGTAAAGAAAGTGTTGCAGATCCATTGATAATTAATGTGGATATTTCAGCTGATTCATTTTTGGCTGCTAATCATTTGAAAGCCGACACTCCCCCAACCCCCCTTCGTTGTTCTTTACCGTACAAATCCGGGTTACTCCGAATGTGATGTTTGACAAAATTCCGTCCCGGGATAGGTAGTAATGACCCTTTGATCCTGTTCAAGACCTAATCCAAAGAGGGGAAAATAAGGAATCTGGTTGATTCATGCATTACCTTCAGATTGAAAGCACTTCAGAGTGTCCCAGCGTTCCATACCTGGAAGGTGTCCACGTTGAAAAAAGACTGATAATATTCGAATGTCCAGAAGCCACCGGTTTGCTTCTCGCCCTTGAGTAACTGCAAATAAACCACAGAATAAGTGATCACCAGCCAGCCCTTCGCACTGGGTGTTAGTGATGTGAAGATCGAATTGTTTTAGTGACTTGGTTCTTAGAATTTTGTTCATCAAAACGAACGAATCTTTCTTTAAATCGTTTAGTTCATTTCGTTCCTTTGATTGGAAATCAAATAAAATGTTACATTTTCAATAAGCAGATCCACCAACACGTCTACATGCAAGACCTTTGACTACAGTTCCAATAATTGATATGTGTATATACCTGCATAGCGCATATCCGAGTCACGTGAAAAATAAACCAACAACTCAGATGAGAGGACTCATGAGATGAACAACTCAATTGTGTAATTGTGTAAAAGTGTCTATGGGATTCAAGTGATGATAAGAAAGAATGACTTTGGACTACTCAAGAACTACTCAATTCTGTTTCCTGTGCATAACCTACAGAGATTTTGCAATGTGCCAAGTGGAAAATGAACGAATCACTCAGAGTCGACTCGTTCATCAGAGTCACATTAAAGACTCGTTCAAAATGACGAATCGCTCAGAAACTCTTCATGACTACGGAGTGTGTGTATTAGGTTCGTCACCCCAGAGCTCTCCTGCTGGTTCTCCTCTTCGTCAGACAGGTTCAGACGGACATCTGAGGCAGATGCAGCTGCTGCAGCGGTGCCGGGAGTGGACAGGCTGATTGTGGAGGCTCCCGGGTCGGCAAACAGAAGATCTGCAGCCTCCTCGAACTCTGGTACAGTCAGTAGAGGAAAGCAGACATTTAAAGCTACATGATCACATATACAGGGCTTTTTCCCCATTTTATACTAGTTCTCTTTTAGAAGAATAATAGAGACACTGAGTCTATGGAGCGTTCTATGAATTGAAAACGTGACAGGATGGACGGATGGATAGAGTCCTTGCTATTCACTCATTACTGACGACTGTACCCAATATATACGCTCGTGGACACCTGACTATATTACTCAAACGTGCACTTTTCCAGATTTACTTCCTATTTCCCACTACAATATTCATCCTTTCTTCTGGAAACCACTCGAATCTGCTACGAATCAAGTTCATCCCAATGGGGTTGAGGCCAGATCTCGGTTGAGGACGAGTTCTACCATGTGGCATCCTCGCTTTGTGCACAGGAACATCTCGCCATCAGGAATCAGGCTGACATATGGGTGTGATTGTCAGGCGTCCACAAACGTTCAATGCATTCTGTTGTGTGTTTGGCCAAGAGCAGGCCTCTGGCCACTATGACTAATGCAAAACCCACCTTGAAACTTCAACTCATCAGCCATGGTGTGAGATCAGGATAGGGAGTTCAGCAGTGACTGTGAGCAGAACATGGTCAAGTCAGTGATGTAATCAAGTCAATAGATAAGTTGACACCCGGAAATATCAATACAAATAATGAAACATCATCATGAGGTTTTTCAGCAAAGGATCTGCTTTGATCCATCAGATCTATACACCTCACTTCTACATGATCAGTCCCTCACCTGAGCAGCAGTAAAGCCGGTCCTCTCACCCGACCTTCAGCTGGGTGTCTCTCAAAACTCTCAGCTAGATCCAAACACTCATCACTTTAGAAGGTGAAGCAAACAACGCCATCAGTCTAATAACATGGGCTTCACATCTGATCTGCTCCACGTCATCTACCAGCACGTACACTTCCGGGGTGACGACGTGACGTGAACACGTGACCGATCCCAGCATGTTTTTTTTTTAGTTTTTTGCTTATTTAATTATTTCTGTTCAGGACACCAGCACAAAATGTAAAACTACAATATTATTTTATACGCACTTTCTTCTGTTTCATTTACACATCATTATTTAAACACCGTAGAACCAAATGGTATCCACTCCACGTCCAGGTTTTTAGTTAACACCAATCTTTATTTAAATAGTATAGTAAAAAACACAAGTTTTATATTGAACTAATTAAATTTCAAAGTGGAAAGTACAACGTGCGTTATTATATTATAACGTGCGTTTTACGTGTTCTTCCGGATCGACGACCCGACTAGTGGTTGAATCTCAAACGCCTGTATATTAACTTCCTATGTGCACTAGATATCCAAAAAGATGAATGGGACCTGTACCCTACGTAGCGCCCAGTATGTCCACTAGATGGCGATTTGGCTTCCGTCCCGGACGCACGCTGTGGCTGAGACGCTAACATGGCGGCCTTGAGGAGGTGCTGCTCCAGTGTAGCTGCTGTCGCTGTCAAGAGCAAGGGGACGAGATGGGAGAGACTGTGGGACAGCCGTGCAGGTGACTTTATATCTGCGGTTATAAAAGGATTTATTTTAAAATTTATTTATTTTTAATTATTTGAACGATATTCACATCGGTTTTTCTCCTGTCGTCCTGTCTGTCCCTATCATGTGCAAGGCGTTTTCCTGTCCCGTATTGTTTGGGGCAATAATACGATAAAAACTTCTAGAAAAAAATAGGAAATAAAAAATAAAAAATCTATATTTTATAGCTTATAAAATTTGACAGTTTAACTAGTTTTCAGCCAATCAGATACCCGCTAGAAACAATAAGCCCCGCCCCCAGATCAGCTTTTACTCTACAGTAACAGCTCAGTTGCAGCACACGTGACTTTTCCACAACTTTGTTTTTCCAGCTTTTTATTGGTTGAGAATAAATAGTTGGTTTTAATTTGTGTGGATGAGGGTGACGTGTGGTGGTTAGGAGGGCTTTTTTTTTTTTATTTAATTGTTTTGGGCCGATCATTGATGGCTGGGGGTGTGACATGTTGAACACTATTGTATAAACCAATCTATAAAGTGAGAATCTGGTGCCCTTTTCCAAAACTCAATATGCCAGACGAAGGTGAAAGCTAAATTCTTGTCTGTTTGGCAGGTGTGTGGTGCCGCAGTCTTCTGAATGATTACAAGGAGGCGTGCCGTGAAATATTTGTTGGAGCATATGAGCGCCCTTTGAAAGCCAGCCTTTACGCGGCGTTGCTCGGAGGCACCTACGCCTGTTGCTACACCAACCCGGATGAAACTTCCTTCCAGGCACGGATACTAGAGACCTCCAACCAGCTCGCCCTCCTCTCTCCGTGGATCCGTAGCGGCACGTCTGATGGGCACGTGCAGAGCTTGGCCAAGCTGCGCAACGAGGGCCGTTTGCGACACATCAGCCTGGGTATCGTCTCATTGGCGTACGAGGCCGACTACGACCCTGAGTCCAGCCTGTACGAGGCAAGGTGCTCTGCGCTTTACGTACCCTGGGCACAGTTGCGAGAGCGGGTGCTGGACGTAGGCTTTGCGGGCCGCTGGTGGGTGTTGAAAAAAAAAATGGAGAACTATGATATAAACGAGGAGGAGTTCAAGTATCTTCCGCCTGTCCTGCTGGCCACAGCCCCGCCTACGGTACAGGAGACCGAGAGAAACGAAAGACTGCACCAGGAGTCCTTGAAGGCACTGGTGATTGAGGGAGAAGAATAGATGGACACTATGAAGTAAGACGGGGAGGGTAGCAGGTGAAGGAAAAGAGAGCAGTACACAACAGAACATTTGGTAATGTGAACAGTTCCTAATTGAGATGTCCTGTATGGTCAAATCATTTGATGTATAATGGCCTAAGAGGACGTTTCTGAAATATTTATTGTGGTGTGAGAAAGAAACATAATGCTGTTTATCCGTTTGTCTTGTGAGAAAATTAATCTTTGGAATCTTTGACCCTTGTGTTTGTTTTATTTGGAAAAACTGGTGAGAAACTACTTTCAGATACATACCGTAATGTCTACACTGAAAACTAATGAACTTCACACAGGCTTTAATGAAAGAAAGTGTCTGCTACACGGCTTGTATCTAAACAGTAGCCTACCAAGAAAGTCATTGTTCACTGTCTTCCTCCTTCCTTTCACACCAATTTCTCAGTTTTTCTTTTGGCATCGTGGTGCGTTTAAAAATCACCACCGGTGAAGCTTTTCTCCCGATGCCGTGCAGCTCAGAACACAGGTGAAGTTATTTTTCATGCCCGGTTGTTTTTAGCGTGACGGATAATTCGCATTTCCTGCATTTCCGAGTGAGCGGCAGGTCAAACGTCAGAGGAACATCATCCATATTTATGATGTGGTGCGGCCCGATTCAGTGGGAGCGCATCTGATTTAATATAAAGAGTTTTATTGGTTCACCTGAACCCGTTCGGCAATTTAATTGGTCTAATGTTATGGGGCTCAGTTTTTTTGGCTTGAAGTTTGTGTACCGGGAAAAACCCAGGAAAAATCCATATATTAGCCGTTTCATTGTATAAGCTGTGCGGTTCAAAGGGTGGGAAAAAAGTAGCGGCTTATAGTCTGGAAAATACGGTAGTTCTTAACATAACTCATTGAAGACCTTTCTCACAGAAATACACTCTATGCTAAGATTGAAGGCTGATGAAATATTCTTAGCATAGTTACAGCATGACACTGACATTACAGTACACGGGAATTCAGGTAAAAATTAGATAAGGACTAGTTTGTAAGAAATCCCTTTCTTACAAACCGACGAATGCCATGTTAAAAAAAAGAAAATGTATATAAATTTTTGCCATATTTGCCTCTGCACAGCTCAATTGGGTGTGTATATGTCACTGAGATTCTGGGCATGCGGGAGGATTCAAATAGTGAACAGAATTTTCTAACAAAATGATCTGTAAATGGACCAAAATATGTCTATTAAAATTGTCAGTGTAAATTCTGCCTAAAAACTATAAGAAACACAAAACCTCCAAGCCACTTCCATGCCACCCAAATAAGTCCTGTGCAATTGTCATGTCATGTCATTTCCTCCCGCTTATCCGTAATTCGGGTCGCGGGGGCAGCAGTCTAAGCAGACCCCCGCCTTCGACTGCTGCCCAATCCTCACAGCACCGTCCCTTACGGTCCTTCCTGCAGGTGGCGAGCCCACGGGAAGCTGTGCAATTGTGTGCCTCCAAATTTGCAGGTAACAGATTAGCAGAAAAGCACAAATGATTTCTCAGGTAGTTAATGACATTGCAGGTATCGGGTACCAAATTATGTGCACCCAATATTAAGTTCTACACTGCCCTAATCTGTCACCTAAGGAAGAATCTTCTTCTGCAAGCCCAGCATCTGATATCAGGTAAGAAGAAACAGTCTCAGCTTAATGAAGTGGAGAGAACAAAGAGCATGTAATCTGAAGAACACCATTCATTCCATCTGTGAAACATGGTGGTGGTAGTATCATGTCCAACAGAATGATGCAACAAAATCACTTAAAGACAGGAACATGGGAATATTGCAGTGGCCTTCACAAATCCCACTAAAAATGTAATGTGGACTGAAATGTAAATGAGCAGCAAGGCCCTCAGACTGGTCGTGTGAAGAGGAATGAGCTAGAAATTCCAAACTGCTGTGAGAAGCTTGTGATTGAAGAAGCATTTCTCAAATCAAAACAAATGACATACGAAAGCTGTTATCTACTGACCTGAGAAATCACATAATAGTCAGTGTGTGTTGCTTTAAACATAAAATCGCCAACAGCCGTACAGTACAACGGACAGAATCCAGAAGAAATGCACTGCCTGTGAATGAGCCTTTATGCATCTTCCATCATTTCCTGCTCACTTGCACACCCACGCTGTTTTTTTCAAATGGTAGGTATCGATCCCGTGGCCCCTCGTGCTGCGCTGGCTCTAATTTCTGATCACTATCCGACTGAAAAGGATTGAACATCCTGATTCTGCTGTGAAGAATGCAGTTGTGGAAAGGGTGTGATCTATGCTATTATAATTTTTTCACGGTGCATCAGCATAAAGCCTGAACATTTACAGTCTATTTATCTCTTTGTTTCTGTTCACATCACAGCGTTAGCATTTTCTACTGGTTTTTGTACCCCTTCCATGCCTGATCTAGAAACGTGTTTCTCAAGCTCGCTGGATCATCCATACGGCCTTGAGTGTTTTTTTTCCCTCCCCCAGGGGAATACACGTTGTCTGCACGAGCCTAAGGCTTTCCATAACTCTTTGTAACCTTATCCCACTTACGGATGGTATAACAACTCGCCATAATGTGCCCTAGTGATGTCATTAATGCACATTCACAACGCATCTGTGTGAAATATCGTCTGTCTCTCGCTGAATACCGAGAACCAAGACCTGTCCCTTTCAGTCATTATTGCACCCTACCCAATTAGTCCTGTAGTATTTCTAATCCAGCACTCTACCCCTATATTGCCATGCTAAAGTTATTATCCAATAACCAGAGCTGGTCGAAGGAAGTCGCAGACCTCCGGCGCTCGGATCCTCCTTATCTCGTAAATGTGGAAATGGACAATGAAGGCGTCTCTACAGCACCCATCGGTCTGCAAAGCACACAGCTCAATCACGCCCCTTTTAAACGTTGTGCCAACTTGCTTTCATTTCCTTCAGTCTGCCTGATCTGAGATAACGCTGCAGCGGATACAGCGCTGGGATGGAAACACAAGCACGGCCTGAAACACTGATTCACTCGCCACACAATACACCAATATTGATGCATTTTTCTTTCTTTTTTTTAAGCACTTTTATTATCTAACGTCTATTTAAAACTGATCAGTATTTTCAGCCTACCGAGTGCATCGTTAGAAAAAGGAGCTGCTTTCTTTCTTTTGAAAGGAAACCCCACGTTTCAGTGTTTCGACAGCGTTCCTCCTTTCATCTTGCACTAAGCTTCTCTCCCCCCACCTCATGCTGCCTTTGCCCTATTGACTATTGACCGCCACTCTGTCAAATATGTCGGTAGCCAGGGCTAGATGGATGTGGTGTTTGACTGCAGCAGAGGTGGAGGCTAATGACTGGTCAGTATGGCCCAGACGCTGCAGGAGAAGGTGGGTCAGAGGTCACTGGGGATAATGTTGGGATTGAAGGGGGGGTGGGGGTTAGTGTTGGTCTGGCCATGGGATTGACCTCATTGATTCACTATGTTCTAGCACAGCATACAAAATAAAACAAATGAGATTTAGAAAAAAAAAGGGATTTTAAAATGATTTAAAATAACAATTATTTGGTAAAAAATCTGCAATGCAAGAATAATAAAAGAAGCGAATCTGTGTGCATTCACCATTTTATTCTTTGGCTCGGAGGTGTTACACCAGGCTGCTTAAAATAGTTAGTTTTTTGTCTCTGAAATGAAAGGGTTAAATGTCTGCTGCACAGTGGGAGGAAAATGAGTGAGTGTGTGTGTGTGTGTGTGTGTGTGTGTGTGTGTGTGTGTGTGTGTAATTGAGAGCACAGAGGATAGTTAGTTAGAAACAGGGAGGTATAAATATAAATGTCTGTGTGGTGTGTGAACATTTTTGACGATGGGAGAGAAGACAGACTGAGCATGCATACAGACAGAGAGAGAGAGAGAGAGAGAGAGAGAGAGAGAGAGAAGGGTGGGGAAGGGCATGTCAGAGAAGGGGGAGGAATGGAACGAAAGAGAGAGAGAGAGAGAGAGAGAGAGAGAGAGAGAGAGAGAGAGGAGGGAAAAGCAGAGCTTTCACAATTTTCATTCAAACTGACACAGCCTGCGTGTCCTGGTGTGCACTTCCCTCCATCCCCCTTTCTTTTTCTGCCTCCCCCCCCACCCCTCTCTTTCTCTCTTTCTCCCATTTCTCTCACACACTCGTGCATGGAACACCAGACAGTCTTACAGTTAAGTTTGCTACAGGAAGGACAAGACCAGATAGGTCAAAAAGCCTCGGTGCGAGTGGAAAGAAGAGGAGAGCAGGAGACGTGGGATCAGGAAGAAAAAGATGGTGACGTTTTAAAAGTGGGAAGGGAAGCGGAGAGGGGGCAGAGTTTTAAAATAGTAGAAAGAAGGACTCAGTGTGTGTGTGTGTGTGTGTGTGAGAGAGAGAGAGAGAGAGAGAGGGAAAAGGGAAAAGGGAAAAGGGAGGGATATGCTGAGATGGAGGAATGCAGGGCTGGAACGATAGAACTCGACGTACAGAGAGAGGGAGAGAGAGAACAAGAGAGCAAGGAACAGACTGGGTGTATACATCTGAGCTCTCTCAGGGGCTGGGGTAAGTACATTTACCTAACATTTCCTTCTTATGTTTTTTTGTTTTTTGGGTTACTTGCATGTAACTGAATTGAAACTCTTGTCATTTATTAAGTATATAAAGCCTGGGTTGGGAAATCTGGCCGGTTTTACACCGGGATGCATTGTCATGCCCAGAGGCGGCTTCTCCAAACCGGACCCAAATGTGACGTGACGTTGATGACAAGTGTTGCTTATGTGTTGAGACAATGCTGCGAAACACAGGCTAATTTGATGTTATTCGCAAAGGCATGCATGAGCCTTGTATCTGCATGTGTTTTCTAGCTAGCAGCTCATAGACAGATCTGGGACTCATCTGGACTCAACAAACATCCTGCATGACTTTCAATGTTCAGTGCACTTTTCACATTTTTTACTCTTTATGGCTTAAGCACTATTTTGTGTGTGTGTGTGTGTATAAGAGTGCATGTCCACATGCCAGTCTGAGGAAATGATATCAGCCTCTGTGTAAGTGAACAGCAATTGGATTAATGTATTGATCTTGTCTGGGGCAGGTAGACATAACCCAGACGACAAGAGTGTGTGGGTGGGGTGGGAGGTTTTTTTTTGGTGGTGGTGGTTGTAGGGGTGGGGGTGTTGGGGGGGTGTAACATCACCGGTCACTGATCACATAAGCACAGACCTCTTTGTCAATAACTGTCAGTCATCCGGAGTGTAACTACTCTGTGCTCTGACATTTCCACTCCATACAACTTTTTCTTTGCTTCAAGCTTTTCCATTTTTTTCCTTCCTCGAACTAGATGGCTAATGAACATCATGAAGCTCAAATGCAGACGAATTCAGACAGCCATGCTCCAAAATGGCTGTGCTCCCACTCAACTTATTCTCCACAGGGTCATGAGTTCAAGTCCCAGGTGGAAGGAGGGAGAGGGTTGAGGAGTGTTTGGTCTGTCTCGCTAGTTTTTTTTTCCTTTTCCTCAGAGCCCCCCTCCTGCTATTTCTGCACCTTGTATGCTCAACCACTGCAACGGCTGAACAAACACCTCGTGTAGATGTTCATGCTACTTTCTTGCACCACTAGCTAGTTAGTTAGCCAGCTAGCATTCTCGTGGAAAAAGTTTATTATCTTGGGCAGAACTATACAAGATTTTACAAATATGATGTGTACTTTTGTTTTAGCGTTCATCTGTATTTGTTTGCATCCTGATCAAGCTTGAATCTGCAGAAAGAAAAACGGATGGTCACTACCAGACAGACCCTCTTTCATAGGAAATGAGACCCTTTGACCTTTGCCAATCATTGTGTCTGGAAATGCAAAGCCTGGAATCGATCATTGCCCCCCTTCCTCACCCAGACAGACATGCACTCTCCACCTCTGCTCCTTCAGCGCCCCATTCCTTCCCTCTACCCCATCCACCCCCACCCCCCTTTTCCATTTTTGTCCTCTCTAGCGAACTGAGTGCCCCCTTCCCGTTTTCCCGCTCAACCCCTGGCCCCTACTCCGCTCCCTTCCCCCATGATCAGATAATAGATGCCAGAGTGCTTATGTTCCGTTTCTTGCAGCATTTGGTCAGTCTAAACATGACCATGCCGCATGAGCTAGCACCGAATATCTAGCATCGTGCTCTGAACCTTGACAAACTTTTTTTTATAATAATGATAATAAAAGGGTGCACAAGGTAATAATAAGTGACAAGTAATATGATAGCTGCTGTCGTGTAACCGAAGTCTGATTCTGCATCAGCGCAAATTCCTAGGATAAAGTCTGAGTCAGGCGAGTCACAGTGAACATTCAACGCTGTCGGTGAGTTTTCAAATGGGAGAAACCATCGAGTGTTGAGTGTACCCTGCTTCTCGAGCTCGCACTTACCAGGCAGGCCTTATGTGCCTCACGCGTTAGAACCTGGCTACGAAGGCTGCCCGAGCATCCCTGTTGGCATCGCTGACGAAGCGAAAGACGCTCCATTGGCGCGATTTTTTATTTTTTTTTACTTGGGTCCCAATTCACATTCATTGCTGTCGGTGGGTTTTTTCCCCTCAGGTTGACTCGCCGGACAATGAATGAGAACTGTGGTCTTTTTACCCATCTCTTTTTTTGTTTTTTTTAAATGTATATACTTATGAGATATTTGTTTATACTTTGATTCACTGTATGTGGGTCAGAAAAGTAGGACAACAATAAATAATAAAGACAGTGGGAGATCTGTACTAGATGTTTGAGTTCCTTGTCTTTTTTTATTTTATTTTAAAGAATAATAATGCACTGCTTTGGTGCAGTGTGTTTATGCTTGATTTAACAGACTTGGGAGGGATCAGTCAGTCATTCTGACCTGCCTGAAGCATGATGGCCATAGTGTCACAATGACTGACAAGACAATTTGTTACAGGAAGCCACTGAGCTCAGTGAAAAAGCTCAGTAAGTTCTGTTTGATTAGCTTCTTTATTTTTCCTTCAGCAGACCACAAAACATTTACATCAATACTGTCTGCTGTGTGCACATCATGTGAAAACCTCTGAACAATCTCCTACATCAAGGTGTAACATTATGATACTGTTGGAAGAAAAGAAACCGCACTGTAATTTTCCTTAAAGTTGTGCTGATTAGCTATTAAGGGTGCCTTTAGTTTGTATGGTCCATAGTTGGACCATAGGGAACCACTCTAATTAAAACTAACCTCACCACATGCACACAAAGCAGCCACTCCTCAAAGAAGCTGCGAAGACAACTTGTTCGTTCCCTGAGACTCAAGGTTCTTTGCTAAGTGCCATTGGTGAACAAAGTCCGGCAAGTATCGCAAAGAAAGTAAACAAAAAAACCCAATTTCATACCACTGCTTGACATAAGACACTGGAATAAGAGTAAGCCAGCAGTGATAAATGCAGCTAATTAAAAGAGTGCTTAGGGAACCCTCAGTGTGGAGAGGATGAGCTGCAAGCAGGCCTCCAGACATGAAGGACATGAAGTGCAGGTTTTTAATGAATGAAGCCCTACAATGCCGGGCTTTGCCAATGCAGAACCATGTCGTCTTCAAGTAGAAGCAAGTGCGAAATATAGGAAAACAAAAAGGAAAACCAGTTACTGAAACTACAGGAATGCTAAAACAATAATCACATTCAAGAGTGTACATTAAAGTTATTGTGAGATAAACGGTCAAGGTTTAAATGATGTAAGATGTTCCAGTGTTTGACACACTTAATTAAGCTCCACTGGGCATGGCGGTTATGTGCAATGTCTTATTACACAATTACAGGGTGATTTCAGGGAAATGAATGACTGGCTGACTCCAGCTAAGCCATGGGGGTATTCTGAATTTTGGGGAGAATATTATCAAATTACTAAGGAAGAAACAGAGACCGAGTTTATTCGCAGCAAATTGGTTTGCTTTACTATGGCTTGACTACTGTAAGAGTTGTTATATACTCGAAAGATATCCAGACTGTATATACTAGTTGTTATGGCGATCACAGATGAAGAAACAGCTTTAAATTCAGATTTGGTCTCACAAAAAAAATCTATTAGTATTACCACCTTGTCCATTGTGTCTCCTTGATCCAACAAAGCAGATACTGGTGATGAATTAATGCATCCATAATAAAGGTTAAAACCACGAGACCTCACCTCTGGCTTCAGCTCTAGAGATTTCCCCGAGCTACTCAATCTGACTAAATAAAAAACACTTTTTCTTGTTTTTTTTTCCCCCTTTTTGCTCCAGCCCTATATGTTGCCTAGCCAAAGATAAAACTAGAGTGGAATAATATTTACAAACAAACATCAATCAATGATAATCATTTCTACAATGAGGAGAGTTAGTCCTAAAAAAAAATAACATGCTTGGCTCAGGGAAGCATCCATCCAAAGTAAGCAACAAGACCGCACCCTTGGACTCACCTCCTGCAAATCCAAACCACTAATCTGCCATATAGTTACAGATGTCAGGGAATGACCAAAATTCTAGAACTCCAGCAACCGCACAAAATGCATGTAGATATAACTGTTTCAGAATGACTGATTTGCCTCCGAGCTCTAAGATGCGTGAAGCGAGATCACAGGTGAATTATTTCAATTTTTATTTAATTGAATAAAGAATTTCATTTGATTTGGAGATGGTTTTTTTATTACAGGTCTTGGACTACGCTGTTTTTACAAGTATGGGTGAGATACTGCAACATCTTTCTACAATGTGTGAGACTATATGTCGAGACGATATGTCTCAAAGTATATACACTATACACTAGTCCCCATTTTCTGTTATAATCACCTTCAGTGTTTTGGGAAGATGTTCCACTAGATTATGTGATTATATCATTCAGATATAGATTATATCATTCAACCACAAAGGTGTAAAGTCAGGTACAGGTGACATGAGGAGGCCTGGGGTGCAGTCAGCGTTCAAATTCATCCGAAAAGTGTTCGGTAGGTTTGAGGTAAGAGCTCCAGCATCTGTGAAAAGTTTGAAAACATTTAGGCTTTTATTGTTTTTGAGAGACACATGCAGGTAATCAGGTGTCCCAATACGCTTGTCCAAATAGTGTATGAAGGTTAGAGGCTCACTCCCACAGTTATTAACAACTATTTAACATCTAAAACAGAAAAAATGTTAATTTAATTCAAAAGAATCCATATGCATTTTTAACAATAAATCAGGTGATTTAATCAATATACAAAGCACATAAAATACTTAAAAATACTTATAAATAATGAGCTTGTCCAGACCCACACAGAAGGTGCATTTATAACTTGTAAAAACACTGAAATGGAATGCATTATTATAGTTTGTTATGACCAATGAGATGAGTTGTGGGAAGAGGGATGTACACAGTAACAAACACAAAGAGACCCCACATACTACATCCGTGTAGCTTTACTTCGCCCGCAGCTGGGCTGCTGCGGGTCAACTAAACATACAACAATGCTGACTGATGCTCACAATCAGGAAAACCATATGGTGGCTGGAAAGCACACATCAGCAAACATCAGCATCAACTTTCTGCATTTGTTCCTGTCCAAAATGTATTTTCTGTTTTATATATATTAAACTAAACTTGCATGTGTCTCTAATAAAAGTTGTTTATATAGCTTATATATATATATATATATATATATATATATATATATATATATATATATATATATATATATATATATATATATATATAAATAATATAGTTTATATAGTTTAATAGCTCCGACTATTGAACAATGGAAGAATGTGGCATCCTCACCGCACTTACGTACATCAGTACCTGTTGGAACATTTTTCCAGAAGACTGGAGGTTAATAGGATGGTCAAAAAAAGGATATACAAATCTTGTAGTCATTAATGTTATATCATGTATATATGTATGTGTGATTCTGCTAGTCAAGTTGTCATATCAGAGCCAAAAAACACAGAACAACACAAACCTTCAAAGCACAAATCATTTGAATTACAGCCAAAATTTTAGCACTGCTATTGGGCAAAATAAATCCACACCTTCTGCACTTTCTGACTAATCAGATCTGTGAACTCAACAGGGCTATGGTATAAAATAGTATTTCCACACACCATTCAAATGTACAGGGACTAATTTATGAATTCAAAAATGATATTTATAATCTATTTCTGTAAAGCAGAAAATGTGTGTTGTTAAAAGCACTATACAAATAACTGTATCGTACACAATTCAGTGTTGTATCAATAACTAGGCAGAAGAAACAGCAGTGTAAGTAGCTTTTACTTACTGTATACCTGTAAACCAGCATGCAGGTTTGTTTGTGGTTCGAAACCTCCTGTCTCTTTGCCCATAATTGGTTCAAATATCTTATAGTTGCTTGCATCAGCAATTATTCTTTAAGGGTCATTAGGTTGGCTTTTTTTAAAAATATATAATTATGACCGCATGTTCAACGGTGCCTCGTTTTCATTTAGTTCTTTGATCTTTTGAAGCATACTGCTTCTATGGTCTCCATGCAGGCAATATGATGTTTATCAAGGTAGAGCCTACCTCAATTACATGCTTTTCTCTCCATAAATATCTTCTTGTTCTAAACCTCGCCTTCTGTCTTTTGATGTGTCGAAGTCCCTGGCAAGATTAAACACTGTCATAAACAGTGCAGGTGTTTACCTGCGGCTAGCTCGTACCCAATATTATTGTTACCATAAAGCCTGCTGTCTGTGTCACCTTCCCCTATCATTATCATGAAAATTAAAACTTCCACATCTTTCATAGAAGGAAAGACAGCAGTGCAGAAAGAAAAGCATTTACAGTGGATGTAAAAAAAATGACAGGGAATCTTGTTGTAAAAGTCTGATCATTTTTCATCTTTCATGTGATGTAGTACTAAAAAACAGGAAACAAACAAGCAAACCAACAAATGAATAAAAGGTTTTAGGGAAATAATAATAAGAAAACCCTCAACAATTTGTTGCCTAAGTGTGCACACATGAAAAGTCATGTTTAGTCGAAATCAACACAAACCTGTCATGAATGAAGTGGTTTAGATTAGTCCCAAATGAAGATCAGCTGTTTCTGCAGGATATTTACTGAGCATCTGACTGTTGAGGCTATCGTCCGCAAGGAGCTCTTCAGAACATCTCCAGGCTCTTTTTGTTGAAAGGTATTGCTTGGGATCAATAACATAAGAAAGAACATGAAAAACTGACGATAGGATTAGAGGAAAGCTTATCAGAAAGGCTGCAAAGATACCTGTGGCAACATTAAATTTCCTGCTGTTGAGTGACAACAGTTTATTGCATTCTTTATATATCTGGGTTATAGATTTGGCTGGTTTGATGGACACCTAAATTTTGTTAAACGTTGGCTGGAAAAAGCAAGGCTTCACCTAAAGCCATGGTGGTGAAGCATAGTGGTGGGGGAAGCATCATGTTATGAGGCTGTTTTTTTTTTATGCTGGGATAGGGTGACATGTATATAGACTGTACAATCATGCTTCCTATTGAATCATAAAGCATACGGTTTAAGTTATGTTTCCTTTTCTTTTGCTAGTTAGTAGAACACTGTCAGAAAATCTTTGCAAGGTATTTCTGGTCACAAGATCCTGACAGCCTCCGTCTTTGTACCTCTCCAAAAGTATGTCACCATTTAGGAACCAAAGAACTCACCATGATTGGTCTATGGTCTTTTGTTTGGGACAGCCCAAAATTGTACAATGTATATTGGGCTTTAGGCAAGTTAGGAGGAATCATTGATAATGCTAAATACTAATCTACTGTGGCACAAAATTGACCACTTTAACTTTCTAGAACAATAAACAGTCAAAGCACAAATCAAAGTCCACAAAGAAAGAAGAAGATGATAACCCTTGTTAATGGCCGGTCAGAGCCCAGATCAAAAACCCATGTGTGCACAGGACGTGCATTTACAATTTAATTGATCTGGAGTGTTTTATTAATATAAGCAGTGGAACACTTAAGCTGAACTTTGTTGAGTGCCTAAAAGGATCGGACACGTTTTTATAGTTGAATTTCTACATCATACAAACCTACAATTAAAACAAATTTGGGGTGGGGGTGGGGTGCTTCGGATGGAAGAATTTTTTTATATCCACTCTATAACCCCGAAGAGAAAATGATATGCTATGTGGTTCTCCTGCTGGTTAAAAGTGTATGGATCTAGGATTTGACCAGGTTGGGAGACGAAGTGCTAGTGCATAACATTTTTTAAGAGAAACACAACACATAACTACAAGACTGAAAACAAGAACCATCAACCTGAACAATGGATTTGATTAAAAGACATGCAGACTACAAGTATGACTACAACACATGAACATGACAACAAAAAGAGCTTGACAATGACTCCAAGAAAAATTTTAACACACACACACACCCACACACACCCACACACACCCACCCACACACACACACACACAGGTGCATTTCAATAAATTAAAATATCATTAAAATTTTGATTTATTTTAGTAATTCAATAATAAAAGTGACACAGACTGATATAGTTCAATAGTTTATTTCTTTTAATTTAGATGATTATTGCTTACAGCTAATGAAAACCCAAAAGTCTGTATCTCAGAAAATTAGAATATTGTGAATAAGTTCAATATTGGAGACTTGTGATATCACACTTTAATCAGCTAATTAAATCCAAACACCTGCAAAGGTTTCCTGAGCCTTTAAATGGTGTCTGTCTGGTTCAGGCTATACAATCATGGGGGAAGACTGCTGACTTGACAGTTGTCTAGAAGACCATCATTGATGCCCTGCACATGGAGGCTAAGACACAAAAGGTCATCACTAAAGAAACTGCTGATCACAGAGTGCTGCATCCAAGCACATTAATGGAAAGTTGTATGGAAGGGAAAAAATGTGGTAGAAAAAGGTGAAAAGAAGCCCATTCAAGAATTTGGGGAGATTCACAAAGAGCTGGAGTCAGTGCTTCAAGAGCCACCAGGCACAGACGTATCCATGAGCTACAACTGACTCATTCCTTGTGTCAAGCCACTCCTGAACCAGAGACAACATCAGAGGTGTCTTACCTGGGCAAAGAACAGAAAGGACTGGACTGTTGCTCAGTGGGCCAAAGTCGTCTTTTCAGATGAAAGGAAAGAAATTTTGAATTTCATTTGGAAATTAAGGTCCCAGAGTCTGGAAAAAGAGAGAAGAGGCACAGAATTCAAGTTGCTTGAGGTCCAGTGTAAAGTTTGCACAGTCAGTGGTGGTTTGGGGAGTCATGTTATCTGCTGGTGTTAATCCACTGTGTTTTTATCAAGTTCAAGGTCAGCACAGTCGTTTACCAAGAAGTTTTAGAGCACTTCAGGCTTCCCTCTGCTGACCAGCATTATGGAGATGCTGATTTCATTTTCCAGCAGGATTTGGCCCCTGCCCACACTGCCAAAAGCACCAAACGTTGGTTAATTGACCATGGTGTTGGTGTGCTTGACTGGCCAGCAAACTCACCAGACCTGAACCCCATTGAGAATCTATGGGTTATTGTCAAGAGAAAAATGAGAAACAAGAGACCAAAGAATGCCAGTGTGAAAGAAAATTGGGCTTCCATACCACCTCAGCAGTGCTACAGACTGATCGTCTCCATACCAAACCGAATTGAGGCAGTAATTAACACAAAAGGAGACTCTACCAAGTATTGAGTACATTACTCAATACTTTCCAGAAGGCCAACAATTCATAAAAATATTTTTTTGGATCGGTCTTATGAAGTATTCAGATTTTTTGAGATTTGGTGGGTTTTTGTTAACTGTGAGCCAAAATCTTTAAAATTATAAGAAATAAACCCTTGAAATATATCAGTGTGTGTGTGATGAATCTCTACATAATGTACGAGTTTCACTTTTTGTAATGAATTACTTTATTAAACTTTTTAATGATATTCTAATTCATTGAGATGCAATTGTGTGTGTGTGTGTGTGTGTGTGTGTGTGTGTGTGTGTGTGTGTGTGTGTGTGTATATATATATATATATATATATATATATATATATATATATATATATATATATATATATATATATATATATATATATATATAGTGGTCCTTAACCATAAAAAAAAACCATGCAAAAGACAAACAATGCAGGATGAAGCCATTTAATATGTGAATGTGGCTGATGGGAAACATCACACACAAGTTTTACACTCATTCACACCATGGGACAATTTTGAATACCGATCAAGCTTTGGTGATGTTTTTTGAAGGTTGGAGGAATCCAGCAAACCTGTAATAACCCCCATTTACACTAACAATTCTAATCGCCATCCATAGATTTTATGTAGAGCAAGTTGTGTTGAGAATACAGTCGATTGTAGGTCTGTTTGTTCAAAGGATCTGTTTGTTAGTGTGATTTTTGACCCTTCAGCAGTGGAAATTTATACAAATTAATATCAGAAATTCCAGATCATCTTACAGTGCCTGTTCAAGCCCCTGGTCTTTTATGGTTTTTGAGACACATGCGTGATTCTTTTGTCTTTGTTTAGCAAACTAGGTAAAAACACATGAATTGGACAGTGAATGACTGTAAGAAAACTCTGAGGACAGATGAATCCAAATGTGCCATTTTTGGCTCCAACAGAAAAACTTGTGTAATATGGAGAACGTGAGACAAGATGTTAGCAGACTGTCTCACAACCACAATCAAACATGGAAGTGGAAGATTAATGGTTTGGTGTTGTTTTTTTTATTTCAGGTTAAAGGAATACTGACCATATATATATATATATATATATATATATATATATATATATATATATACAGTGGGTACGGAAAGTATTCAGACCCCCTTAAATTTTTCACTTTTTGTTATATTGCAGCCATTTGCTAAAATTATTTAAGTTCATTTCTTTTCCTCATGAATGTACACACAGCTCCCCATACTGACAGAAAAACACAGAATTGTTGACCTTTTTGCAGATTTATTAAAAAAGAAAAACTGAAATATCACATGGTCCTAAGTATTCAGACCCTTTGCTGTGACACTCATATATTTAACTCAGGTGCTCTCTATTTCTTCTGATCATCCTTAAAATGGTTCTACACCTTCATTTGAGTCCAGAAATTTTTGATTATACTGATTGGACTTGATTAGGAAAGCCACACACCTGTTTATATAAGACCTTACAAATCACAATGCATGTCAGAGCAAATGAGAATCATTAAGGTAAAAGGAACTGCCTGAAGAGCTCAGAGACAGAATTGTGGCAAGGCACAGATCTGGCCAAGGTTCCAAAAAATGTTTTGCTGCACTTAAGGTTCCTAAGAGCACAGTGGCCTCCATAATCCTCAAATGGAAGACGTTTGGGACGACCAGAACCATTCCTAGAGCTGGCCGACCGGCCAAACTGAGCTATCGGGGGAGAAGAGCCTTGGTGAGAGAGGTAAAGAAGAACCCAAAGATCACTGTGGCTGAGCTCCAGAGATGCAGTCGGGAGATGGAAGAAAGTTGTAGAAAGTCAACCATCACTGCAGCCCTTCACTAGTGGGGCTTTATAGCAGAGTGGCCCGACGGAAGCCTCTCCTCAGTGCAGGACACATGAAAACCCGCATGGAGTTCTCCAAGATGGTGAGAAATAAGATTCTCTGGTCTGATGAGACCAAGATAGATCTTTTTGGCCTTAATTCTAAGCGGTATGTGTGGAGAAAACCAGGCACTGCTCATCACCTGTCCAGTACAGTCTCAACAATGAAGCATGGTGGTGGCAGCATCATGCTGTGGGGGTGTTTTTCAGCTGCAGGGACAGGACGACTGGTTGCAATGAAGGGAAAGATGAATGCGGCCAAGCACAGGGATATCCTGGACGAAAACCTTCTCCAGAGTGCTTTGGACCTCAGACTGGGCTGAAGGTTTACCTTCCAACAAGACAATGACCCCAAGCACACAGCTAAAATAACGATGGAGTGGCTTCACAACAACTCTGTGACTGTTCTTGAATGGCCCAGCCAGAGCAATGACTTAAACCCAATTGAGCATCTCTGGAGAGACCTAAAAATAGCTGTCCACCAACGTTTACCGTCCAACCTGACAGAACTGGAGAGGATCTGCAAGGAGGAATGGCAGAGGATCCCCAAATCCAGGTGTGAAAGACTTGTTGCATCCTTCCCAAAAAGACTCATGGCTGTATTAGATCAAAAGGGGGCTTCTACTAAATACTGAGCAAAGGGTCTGAATACTTAGGACCATTTGATATTTTAGTTTTTCTTTTTTAATAAATCTGCAACAGTGTCAACAATTCTGTGTTTTTCTGTCAATATAGGGTGCTATGTGTACAATAATGAGAAAAAGAAATGAACTTAAATGATTTTAGCAAATGGCTGCAAAATAAAAAAGAGTGAAAAATTTAAGGGGGTCTGAATACTTTCCGTACCCACTGTATATATATATATATATATATATATATATATACCATATATAATACCATTCCATATTTCAACACCACGGAATTCTATCTGGACTGTGGAATTGGAAGAACACCTTTGACAAGTTTTGGCAAGTACAAAGTATTCTAGCTGAATCTTCGATAACCTAACTTTATAGATGCTTTATATATATTTGGAGAGATTTAATAAGAAATAATATAAATTCATAAATTTAAGTTAATGAGTACGTTAGATGCAACGGTGGCATCGAATACCAGATCCAAAAGGGAACCTATCATCATCTAAATCAGTGGTTCCCAACCCCCGGGCCGCAGAGCGGCACCGGTCCGCACAGAAAGAATACATAACTTACACTATTTCCGTTTAATTTATTATCTGATTCTAAACGATGTTTTATAAAAAATTACCGGATTCTCTCCACCACATCTGTCTATAAGTCATTCTTGATGCATGTCATGATGCTTTCGTCAGTCACATGTCTTACCTCCATCCGCTACCTTTTTAAAGGGGCTGCTCTGCTAACACATAATACATTACTGCTAAATTCAAACCCCCAAGCTGGCAAAATGAACGAAAAACAACACAGTGGATTCACGTTTATTATTATATTTAGAAAATACCATGCCGGCCGTATCATTTTATTTTGTTGCATTTATGCATTTAAAGGCCAGTCCGTGAAAATATTGTCCGACGTTAAACCGGTCCGTGGTGCAAAAAAAGGTTGAGACCACTGAGCTAAATGACATCAGACATTAATTGTAGTTTCATTAGGAAGTGTATTTTGTTGAATTAATCAACTGTTCACTGGCAGACACTCCACGTAAACAGGTTGTAAGACCTTGCAATTGATGATATGGTGAATCTTTCTGTGGGAAAATGTTTGCTTAGCATTTTTAGAAGGAGTCTCCCATGTCAGCACTTTGTACCAGATGTAAAGCTGTAAGTTGCCCTGGGAAAGTCTTTAAGATGGAACAGTTAGTGGTTTCTTTGTGACATGAAAATCATCAATTTTTTTTGCCTTATTAGCATCAAGAAAATGGGGAAAAAAGAGACCTGATGAGGGATGGACTGTTTATTGTTATTATAAAATGAGCTACTCGTGTTACAGATGTTCCACAACATTAAACATTTAACAACAGAAGACATTTTTAACTTAGTGATACTGGAGAAGTTCACTGCATAGCTCCTGCAAGGGATAGAATATATAGAAGAGGAAGTCCAATTGGGTAAGAACCCACTTGATGGGATATCTGGGCCCCCATTTCTCCCTCACTGTTTCTCTTTCTCTCTCTCCCTCCCTCTCTCTCTCTTTCTCTTTCTCTTTCTCTAACTCTTTCATATTTTCTCCTCAATGTGCCCCTGTTCCATGAAAATAGTGGCCAGTTACATTGTGGAAAACCTGGACAAATCCAGGACAAATTCCAAGCAGTAGAGGTGTAATCCCAGAGATCCAGAAGCCTACTCTGATAAAGCTTGGATACTGGTGAGAATTCATACCCTGGACTGGTGAATTTAGACCGTAACTGAACATCAATTCACAAAAGTCTGATTCAAAGTGAGGCCTAGCTTACAGCAAGGTTAAGGTGATGTGCATGCAAAGAGAAGTACCAGAACTTTTACCAGTGGTCACCATTATTTCATTTTAGAACAATATTATAAAATAGAGGTGGCAGACAATCCTCGCCTCACCCATCTACTGATTTTGGGGACAGTGTGGCACTGCATCAGCTGGGAAGGTATTGCTTGGGCTGTCAACTTAAGCTCTTTCTCAGGAAAACATGGAGGGTGAGGAGAGCCTTCTCCTAAGGGAATTCCCCTTGTAGCAGACATGAGACAAAACCTTTAGACCAAATTAAATTAATTGATGGTCAGTAGCTTTAGCTCAAGCTTCTGCTCTCCTTCCCCTATTTCATGGTTATTAAGGACTGAAGCAGGACGACCCAGAAGAAACGACCCAGTTAATGGTCTCAATGAGCCATAGGGAAATTTTATTCCACACAGATCATCATAATCCTTTTGGGGAAGCATTTAGGTCAGTACGAAACACTGAACTGTCTCAAGGCACATTTTTCTTTTTTCGGCCAGGCATTGTGGCGATATCCGCTGGTGTCAGGTTTATGAAACAGACTGTAGAAGGGTATCACTTTGTGTTAGTCCTGGTGGATTACAAAATGCAATACCATAATGCCATATCTCTTCACAGCATCTTAGTGTTGTGGAGGCCCAATTCAACTTCTGGGTTGGGATCCTGACTGAATTCTACATTTATTATAGTAAAGTCCATAAAGGTGCATATAGACCAAGTCCATAATGTTAAATTTATTAGCTGTTCAATGAAGAGAAGAGGCTTGAGTGCAAAACTCCTTTTAACAATTAGGTGTAGAGTATGGTCCCTGGGTTATATGCATTATGGGTCAATTTGCTCAATTTGGGGAAATACCTGCATTTGGCCCAAGTGAAAAACAAGAACAATTATAACCTGCCTGAGACAAAAAGGACATGAAAGTTGAGAGGCAATTTCTGCAATGATTCTAGGTTCTCACTTTTGAAAGGGATTGTCTTAGGTAGTAGAAGGGGAGGAGTGACCCATGCTGTACATCAGTCAAAATCTAAGTGGGAGAAAATAAGTACAGCATGATTGAAAAAGAGTATCTGGCTATGGAGTTTCTGGTCCTGTGTTGACCATGTGGCTTCCCAGAATCGGCTGATGGGAATATGGTTGTATGGGGATATTTTTAAATGGAGATTTGTGAAAAGAAGGTAAAGCCGGGACAGTAAGTTGTAAGGACCTTTACCTGTGGGGGAATTTTGTTAACAAGTTGCAGTCTAAATAAAAGGGAGAGAGAGCAGAACAGAGATGTTTGTGTATGTCTATGTGTGTGTGCACACATTCATAGATATATCACTGTAAAGCAAAGGATAATTTAAATGAAAAAGTCTCCATTTGATTTGACCTAAGCATCTCTCATTTCCAGTCAAACCAGAAAATTTGTCAGTGTTGTACAACAAACAGGCATAACTTTATGACCACCTGCCTAATATTGTGCTTCATTTTTATTTGTATAGCACTTTTAACAATAAGCATTGTCTCAAAGCAGCTTTACACAGATAATGTGGTGATAAAAATGAATAAGATGTTGTTTAGAAGTGTAAGTTTGTCCCTGATGAGCGAGCCAGTGTTGACTGTGTCAAGGAAAAACTCCCACAAATGGCATAAGGAAGAAACCTTGAGAGGAAGAAGACTTGAGAGGGAACCCATCCTCATCTGGGTTGCACCGGATGTCCATTTATTACAGATAAACGATGTTGCAGCGTGCAGTGATGGTGATCAGAAGCAAACTGTAGTCCTGAGTCAGTAAAGCCGACTGTTGACATTAACTACAGTCCAAATCCATCCTCAAAGCTCCTTTTCTGGACCACACAGGCCAGCCTTCACTCACTGTTGCCAGTTCAAGTGTTTCTTTCTTGGACCACTTTTGATAGATACTGACCACTGCAGACCGGAAACACCACAAGAGCTGCAGTTTTGGAGATGCTGTGACCCAGTTGTCCAGCCACCACAAATTGGCCCTTGTTAAACTCGCTCAAGTCCTTACGCTCAGCTATTGTTCCTGCTTCTAACACATCAACTTTGAGGACAAAATGTTCACTTGGTGCCTAATATATGCCACCCAATTAGAGGTGCTATAATGAAGAGATAAGCAAAGTTATTCACTTTACCTTTCATAATGTTATAATGCCATAATATTATGCCTGATCGGTGTATAGTATAAGATGTTTTTCTGCCCCTTATATATACAGAGTACCATCTATGCTTTGACCTTTTTCATTAACAAGCATTTAGACCTATAGTACTGCCACTCACCAGATATTTTTTTTGACAATTTTTTGTTAAGAAGGTGGTGCATGAAAATCCCAGGATATCAACAGAATCTGAAATACTCAAACCTGCCAGACTGGCTCCAGCCACCATGCCACAGTCAAGCCACTGATATGACTTATATATACATATATATTTACTCCACCTTAGTTTAACTACTGCTGAATGTTTGTGTGGGGAAACTACAATGCCAGCAGACAGGAGGAAGATAAATTGGATGATGTTCAAGGCAAACAGATTGGAGACACAAAGCAGGTCGAGCATTACTACCTGACAGGTAAGGAACCACCTGTGTGACACTGTCCTCATATCCTTTTTTCTAGGTCTCTCTCTCTCTCTCTCTCTCTCTCTCTCTCTCTCTCTCTCTCTCTCTCTCTCTCTCTCTCTCCCCCCCTCCCCTACACAAAAACAAACACACACAACCACAAATTTTACTTATACCCCATTCTCTTTCTCACATACACACAAACATA
The DNA here is from genome assembly GCF_946808225.1 of Silurus aristotelis. Lineage (NCBI taxonomy): Eukaryota > Metazoa > Chordata > Actinopteri > Siluriformes > Siluridae > Silurus > Silurus aristotelis. The sequence continues at coordinate 18,995,661 of NC_139590.1, read as the reverse complement.
TACACACTCCCAACCCCTTAGTGTGAGAACAGGATGGGCATCTTGGTGCATTTGTACTTGCCTAGGGCAATGGGACATGGATCTGGGTCAGAGCTGTATATCCTGCATGGTCTATCAGGCCAAGCAACCATTGTATTGTTGTTAGAAACGAAGAAGCCAGATGGCAAGCAGCTAATATAACAGTCATAAGTAACTTTAATGAGTAATCTGGTCTTGATATCTTTCCTGGAGAATAACTGGATGTCAGTTGATTCCTGCCACCTTTTATCAAGACTTAATAATTATATTTACATCAAAATTATTTGAAGAACCAGGTCTTTGTGGTGTGGGTAAAAGCGCTTTGAAGTGCTGATAGGGCCAATAAATAGAGTGAATAAATGAGAAAAATGCTGGCAATCACCAACCAATAATTTCCTCCCAGATGCTCCCAAATGACCATGTCTATGCCTTTTGAGCTTTTAAAAAAACTTTTCCCTTCAGGAAGTATGCTAAATGAAAAACAAAATAGGCTTTAATAATAGGACAATAATATTCACTATATTAATTATTGAATGAAAGAATGTGCACAGTCATACCTGGTTCACTGCTAAAGGCAATTTTAAATAGCCAGTTCACCTGTCCGCAGAAGGCGACGGCTCGCCCCCGGGCTCCGCAGAAGGCGACGGCTCGCCCCCAGGCTCCGCAGAAGGCGACGGCTCGCCCCCGGGTCCTCTTCAGGGCGAAGGATCGCATCCAGGCTTTACGCAGGGCGAAGGATCGCATCCAGGCTTTACGCAGGGCGAAGGATCGCATCCAGGCTTTACGCAGGGCGAAGGATCGCATCCAGGCTTTACGCAGGGCGAAGGATCGCATCCAGGCTTTACGCAGGGCGAAGGATCGCATCCAGGCTTTACGCAGGGCGAAGGATCGCATCCAAGCTCCACGCAGGGCGAAGGATCGCATCCAAGCTCCACAGAGGGCGACGTCTCGCCCCCAGGTCCTCTTCAGGACGACGGATCGCCCACAGGATCCCCGCATGGCGACGTCGGTCCTCCAGGTCCCTCTGACGGCGACGTCGGTCCTCCAGGTCCATCTGACGGCGACGTCGGTCCTCCAGGTCCCTCTGACGGCGACGTCGGTCCTCCAGGTCCCTCTGACGGCGACGTCGGTCCTCCAGGTCCCTCAGAGGGTGGTACGACGTTCCTGGTCTCCGCCCGGGACGTCCTCCACTCCCCGGTCATTGTCATGGTTGGCGTCCAGTTCCGGTTCCCCGCCATGGAGATCACTCCGGCTTCAATCCCCACCAGGGGCTTTACTCAGCCTCCCTTCAGCACCGAGGGCGTGGCTCCGTTCCGGATCCTCCTGCAAGGTGTTGTTCCATGCCGGCTCTCCGCAGAGGATGTTCACCAGGCCTCCGTTGCTCCCAGGCGTCTAAGGAGGCCTTCCTCGGAGTGCCCTGGCCCGCCTGGCATAGGTGGGTTTTGGGGCGTCAGGTGTCGCCCCTGGATGGGGGGGTACTGTCAGGGATTCACCCTGCCACGCCCCCCTCTGTAGCTGTCAGGGATTCACCCTGCCACGCCCCCGTCTGTAGCTGTCAGAGATCAACCCTGCCACGCCCCCCTCGATAGCAGTCACGCTGCTTCCCAAGATTACCGACAGCTGTGGCTCATGAAAGATCAGACTACATAAACTCACGTTCTTGAGTCACAGGCTGTCGGTCGTTGTATTGTCATGCAGGTAAATCGCGTGGCTGCTCAAACGCCGGGATTCACCGCTGGCTATTTCTCCGAACTCCATTTCCTTATTGAAGTACTCATTGCCGAAAGCTTTACTTGCATTGGGATTAGGCGTTTGACATTCGCGCTCGTAGTGGATACTTCGTTACGAGCGGATGTCTGGGTTTGCTTTTGTTTTCATTGGTGTATGAGTGTTTTGTTTTTTGCACCTCAATAAAGAACATGATTGGACTTTATCTGCTTCCGCGTCTGCAGCCTGACATCACCTTGTAGTATATTTTTTATTGGTTAAATGTAAGCAGAGATTTCTGTACAGTTCCTTTATTACAATGTATGTATATATACAGTACTGTGCAAAGGTTTTAGGCAGGTGTAAAAAAAAATTGAATGCTTTCGAAAAGATCTATTTACATTTTTTTTTTAATCAATTTTAATAAAGCAAATTGAGTGAACAGAAGAAAAATCTAAATCAAATTAGTTTTTGGTGTGACCACCCTTTGGCTTTCAATTCTTACTTTTGCACATTTTGTACATTTGCATAAAGTCCAGCATTTTTAGGATCAAAGTCAGGTGTATGATTATCCAGTTATTCCAAGCAGGTGCTAAAAATCATGTATTTTAAAATACAGCCATTAAATGACAAAGAAACAGCTGTGTAGAAGGTGTAAAACTGAGTGAGGGACAGCCAAACACTGCTACTAAGATGTGGTTGTGGAAGGCAGGCTCATGTCACAGGTCATACACCATGGCAAGACGGAGCACAGCACCAACAAACAAGGTATTTCTACTGCATCAGCAAGGTCTCTCCCAGACAAAGATTTTAAACACATTGTGGTTTTAAGATGTGCTGGTCAAGCTATTTTGAAAAACCACAAAGAATTTTGAGGACTGAAGATGCAGTGGACAGATGTAGTGGATGTAGTAATGTAGAAGATGAAAGCCACATGCTTACTTCCCTTCAGCATCGGAAGATGTCCAGCAGTGCAATTACTGCCAACTGGTGGCAACCAGTGGGACACAGGTACACCCATTTACAGTCTGGAGAAGTCTGGCCAGATGTGGTCTTAATGCTAAAATGCAATTCTTTTGACATGGAAACAATGGTAAGTGATTCAACTACTGTATGCAAAAAACCCATAGAAACTGGGAGGCAGATTTATTAACATTTATTAACTTTTATTATTAATATATATATATATATAAATATAAAATAATACAAATATATGTACTGTATATATGAACTTTCTGGTAACTGGTTAAGCTGAATAATTATGACATTACAGTTTAAGCTTCTGTAATGGCAAAAGTATTAAAATATAAAACATAAAACATATCAAAGGGACATAATTTTGCTGGCACCCTCTAGTGGCTATTAGTTGTAACATTAGTAAATTGATTGCAAAATATATACCGGAAAAGAAAAAGAACTAACCAGAGCTCTCTTTCTCGTTTTCTGGCACACAAACGCACACACACCCCAAGTCCTTCATTCCAAAAGCATGGATAAAACTGTATTCATAAACACAGTCTTTACAAGCGAGTTTGGAAAACTATATAAAACAAGATTTGTTATCACTGGTACAAGCTGATAAAATAAGTATTCATTTCTTTATATTGTTAGGGATGCATCCATGTTCTGAACATGGGGGGTTTGGGGGGGTTTGAAGGCTAACATGCGCATTTTCTAAAACATGTGAAGCCAACCAACTACATTATTTTACACTGCTCCTCGTGCTGTGTCATAGGGCAGCTTGAAGAAAGCACTATTGCCACATTTACTATATAAGCTAACAAATGTCTAGACCTGGCTGGTTCGAGAAAGACAGTATGGCATCCCTACCACCAAGAATTCACAGCCAGTGCAATAGCTGCACTAACATTTCCATTCTAAAATGGTGATACATTCAATTTTCCAGTGAGTAAATATTCCTGGATATCTGATGAATAGCATCAACATTAATCTTCCAGAGCTCTTATAGACAAAGACTGAGACCAAGTGAACAAGTGAATGAACTGGAAATGCAGAATGAGTAGTTTCTCTTGCACCACTCGTCCTAAACTAATTCTCATATCTATGCAACATTTTAGGACAAATGGACAGCGGCAACTGACAATAAACCGTACTTACAGACTATCATAACCTAGCTTATCATTATAAATAAATGTCATGAACTACGCCTTAACCACAGTCAAATAGTGTCTGTAAAACTCATTTATACCTGCTGAATAGCAGGCACCAGAGAAAAGAATGGTCTGCTGGGTGGTAAATGTCATTACCGGTACCCCCTACAGTAGCATGCCACTTTACATCATCCTCTCTAAGGAGTGTCTCCTCCTCATAGGGATTACTAATAGCTATTGAAGGAAGTCTGCTACCTTGGCATCACAAGGTTAAAGTTTCCTTCTACATGTTGCATCACATGCCGACATGTTATTTTGTTCGAAAGGTCTTGGCATCCATTTACAAGTGCACAAGAAGGTGTCAAGATCATTCTTCATGTGCATGAAAGCTACATTTCCATTTAAAACTGAAATACTCTATTTGAAGTGTTTTTATATACATACAGTGCCTTGCGAAAGTATTCAGCCCCCTTGAACTTTGTGACCTTTTGCCACATTTCAGGCTTCAAACATAAAGATATGAAACTGTAATTTTTTGTGAAGAATCAACAACAAGTGGGACACAATCATGAAGTGGAACGAAATTTATTGGATATTTCAAACTTTTTTAACAAATAAAAAACAGAAAAATTGGGCGTGCAAAATTATTCAGCCCCTTTACTTTCAGTGCAGCAAACTCTCTCCAGAAGTTCAGTGAGGATCTCTGAATGATCCAATGTTGACCTAAATGACTAATGATGATAAATAGAATCCACCTGTGTGTAATCAAGTCTCCGTATAAATGCACCTGCACTGTGATAGTCTCAGAGGTCCGTTTAAAGCGCAGAGAGCATCATGAAGAACAAGGAACACACCAGGCAGGTCCGAGATACTGTTGTAGAGAAGTTTAAAGATTTGGATACAAAAAGATTTCCCAAGCTTTAAACATCCCAAGGAGCACTGTGCAAGTGATAATATTGAAATGGAAGGAGTATCAGACCACTGCAAATCTACCAAGACCTGGCCGTCCCTCTAAACTTTCAGCTCATACAAGGAGAAGACTGATCAGAGATGCAGCCAAGAGGCCCATGATCACTCTGGATGAACTGCAGAGATCTACAGCTGAGGTGGGAGACTCTGTCCATAGGACAACAATCAGTCGTATACTGCACAAATCTGGCCTTTATGGAAGAGTGGCAAGAAGAAAGCCATTTCTTAAAGATATCCATAAAAAGTGTCATTTAAAGTTTGCCACAAGCCACCTGGGAGACACACCAAACATGTGGAAGAAGGTGCTCTGGTCAGAAAAATCCAAAATCGGACTTTTTGGCAACAATGCAAAACGTTATGTTTGGCGTAAAAGCAACACAGCTCATCACCCTGAACACACCATCCCCACTGTCAAACATGGTGGTGGCAGCATCATGGTTTGGGCCTGCTTTTCTTCAGCAGGGACAGGGAAGATGGTTAAAATTGATGGGAAGATGGATGGAGCCAAATACAGGACCATTCTGGAAGAAAACCTGATGGAGTCTGCAAAAGACCCGAGACTGGGACGGAGATTTGTCTTCCAACAAGACAATGATCCAAAACATAAAGCAAAATCTACAATGGAATGGTTCACAAATAAACATATCCAGGTGTTAGAATGGCCAAGTCAAAGTCCAGACCTGAATCCAATCGAGAATCTGTGGAAAGAACTGAAAACTGCTGTTCACAAATGCTCTCCATCCAACCTCACTGAGCTCGAGCTGTTTTGCAAGGAGGAATGGGCAAAAATTTCAGTCTCTCGATGTGCGAAACTGATAGAGACATACCCCAAGCGACTTACAGCTGTAATCGCTACAAAGTATTAACTTAAGGGGGTTGAATAATTTTGCACGCCCACTTTTTCAGTTTTTTATTTGTTAAAAAAGTTTGAAATATCCAATAAATTTCATTCCACTTCATGATTGTGTCCCACTTGTTGTTGATTCTTCACAAAAAAATTACAGTTTTATATCTTTATGTTTGAAGCCTGAAATGTAGCAAAAGGTCGCAAAGTTCAAGGGGGCCGAATACTTTCGCAAGGCACTGTATATACATATAATGAATCATCATTTAATGTTGTGCAACACTTCAGAGGCAATTCAATTGAAATTGGTTGCATTCTTTTTGTAAAGTGCATTTTTAACAATAACCATTGGAACAACGCACAGAAAAATATACCCAATAAGCATGCCTGAGGCGACAATATGCTAGATGGAACTGTACATAATTTCCTCTCTAAAAATTATAATTTTCTAGCCAAGGGGGGACTTGAATGCAAAACTGTTTGTAGCAATTGCAGTTTTTTTAATGGTACCATCCATAGCAATCTGGGGCCATCCAAAGCAGCAAGTTGCTTTTAGGTCTTGAGATTAAAGCATTACAATGGGCCAGGCAGGATCACTGTTATGTTAGGACTAAAATGTGTAGCTTTACACAGAGAATTAGAGAGAGATTCTATAGTATATTAGGTGTCTAAAGAATGCACTACTATTATCCTTTGCTATGTCCAAGTTTTGTCCAGGCTTAGTTTTGCTGCTACTGGCACATTTCAAAGACAAGTGTGCAACTAATTTGGTGTATTTCAGACTGTAAATCAGTAGCTTGTGATATAATTGTAAAAAATTCAGTCATCCACTTAATTTACAAAACAATCTTTATTTTGATATTTTTCCAGCTTTGGGGAGGAGTGTTGGTTTCTCTCCATATTTTGACTGTCTAGGTGCTGTGATGCTGATTATGCTGGTAAGAAATATATTTATTCTAATTCTCACTCATATTAAACCTACTAAATTGTTAGACACGTCTTGATATCATATTGCATGACCATCATAAGCACATCACTGCATCTGACTGGTTGCAGAGACATTCGTCACAGTTCTTCAAAATGTAACCTCTCTAGCTCTATCTCAAGTGATCTGCATTTTGTAGCGAACCCTCTAAAATATCGCTAATATTTTATCTGATATATAATATTTCTTTGGCTGTATTCAGGGTATCTGCCTCCACCCAGCAAATGGTTCATGATCATTTCATTAGGTAAAAAAAATGTTTTTTTATTTGCAATTTGGAGCATTCATAAAATTGAGCACAGGAAATTATATTGAGCATTATTGTTATTGTTTGTATATTCCTTAAAATAGTGGCAAAGACCTTTGTGTATATATTTAATAGCCAAATCATATTTCTCACTTCGCTAAACTAGTAAGAAGGTGTTAGGTCTATAGAGTTGACATTGGTAGTGTGCAATGTGTTTCATTCCTTCCTAGCTACATTCTCTGAATCATCCATTCATGATCAGAATAATTTTTTGACTAATAAAAGAAGGCTGTTGATCCTTCGACTGCTATTTGGATAATAGCTAAATAACTATGTTTATGCAGTTTGCACAATTTCTACTATTTGCACTTCTATCTATCTATCTATCTATCTATCTATCTATCTATCTATCTATCTATCTATCTATCTATCTATCTATCTATCTATCTATCTATCTGTCTGTCTGTCTGTCTGTCTGTCTGTCTGTCTGTCTGTCTGTCTGTCATACTCTGACACACAATACAAAACATTTATAAAAAAAAAACACCACAGAATTTGTTCATGCACTTGTTTAACTCTTCTAGTTCAGTGCAGTGCCACATACGCTCTGCTTGCCCTTCTAATCTTGTCCAATGCCACAAGTGCTGATTCATTCATTTCCAATCAGTTGTACTTTGTTACTCCACAGTAGGTCTACGTCATATCTACTAATCCATGTACAGGCTAATAATAACAATCAGTGCACTTCTACTGGTTCATTTATTTATACCCCTTAACAGCTTACTCTTAAGACAGCATACAGTCTAGTTTGCACAGTAAAAAGGATGCCAAACCGTACCTTTTCTTCACCCTGAAGTAGTGTGTATATCTTTTACCTTGAAAGATGAATAGAATAAATCTTTACTCTGTAATGTAACTATGCTCTATGTTAACTATATGGACAGACTAGTTTGCTTTTTGAACATCCCATTTCACTGTTAGTCCCCATTTGCTCTTTTAATAGCCTCTACTCTTCTGGGAAGGTGTTCCACCAGATTTTGCAGTGTGCTTTTGAAGATTTGTGGAGATTCATTCAGCTATAAGGGTGTTAGTAAAGTCTGATGTAGGTGAGGTGAGGAGGCCTGGGGTGTAGTCAGCTTTTTAAATTCACCCCAGATGTTTTCAGAGCTCTATAGCATTTACATTTACATGTATAGCATAAAAGCAAGTTGTTTTAATTTAAGAACCTCTGGTAGGTAGGTCTTTAGATTGTTGTTTAAAGACTGCTAGAGAAGCTAGCTAGATCTTCCACTCCAACACAAAAAGCATATCTTCAGCTGGCTTCAGCATTATCATGGTGGAACAGGTTTGGGTCTTCTAGTTCAATTGAAGGGAACATTTCATGCTACAGCATCCAAAGACGTCCTATACAATTGTATGCCTTTATGGTCACACTTTGGGAAAGAACCACAAATCGCTGGAAAAGTCAGGTGTCCCATACTTTTTTTTTGTTCCTTTAAGTGTATTTATACATTAGTTCCTAATTGTGTACAGGTGCTCAAAAACAATTAATTTCAATACAATTCAATTCCATTTTGTTTGTATAGCACATTTAACAATAGACATTTTACAGAAATACGCATGAGGAGGAACAATTACACCAGAATAAAAATCTTTTTTAGTAACTATTTTTGAGTTTGATTTGAGTTACATTACTCAATAATGATTTAAATTGCATATGGCCATAGTTTGCTTTTTTTGGTCATGTGCAAATTTGGAGATCCCATCAGCCTGTCCACTTTCACTGAAAGCCAAAAAGTTCCTGATATTCTATGCATGTTATCCGCCCTCTACTATAATGTCAAGGAGTTTAGGAGCTGGATGAAGTGTCAAATAGTGGGAGATTTGAAAACTTCAGTTGCATTGAATGATCATTGGTTGTAACAAACCTGAATGTCTGCACACAAAGGCAAAGTAATGTGTTTGTTAATAGTCATGACAAAAGCAATAATTCTCAATGGTACTTATTATTTATTAAATCAGTTATGTGATTAGGTTGATTGATCGGTTGATTGGAAATAAGGAGATCTGAATTGTCTCATTGTATCGCGCTCCACTGCAGACATGCCAGATCAGTGGTCTCATCTGATCACACATCTTGAACACTTTTACAGTATGGCTGAGACAAAGGGATCTGCTCTTCAGAGTCGGATGAAAATGACGCAGCAATCGGGCATCTTTGTGTAGACTTTACGCTGTAAGCTCTTGAGTGGATCTCGCGATTTATTACACCGCAGCGCCTGTCGGAGAGCATCTTCAGAGAATTGACCGCATCGCCGATGCGGGGAATGTAGTGGCCTGGCCGCAGGATTACCGGTTTGTAATCGGAGCGGATTTAACGGAGCCACGCTGCGCATTAACCCGGTCGCTGAATTGTCGCACCTCCGAAGTGCTGGTGAGGTCTTTGGAGTAGCACAACGTTGAAGTGCTCCACTTTCGCAGTTTGGTCCACTGGACATTTCTGCTTGATCGCAATCCAAGACCTTCTGCAAAAGCGCAGCGCTTCACATGGGAGAAAGAAGGGTTCGGGGGTGGTTTGGTTGGACCCGTGCTGGGTGTCAAGATGAGAGCAGTTTAGAAGGTGAGAGGGAGAAGCGATGGGCTCAGCTCTTCCACCAGCTCGATGTGAATCAAGACGGGAGGATAGACGTGAACGAACTTCGGAGCGGACTCGCAGCGTGGGGGGTCGTCCGTACCGACGTGGACGAGGTGAGCCATGCTCAGGCTTTAACACAGGGCTGGGAATTAATGCAGGCACTTAACCTGTCTAAGGGGGTTTCATGCGTGCAAATGAGTTGCATCATGAACTCGACCTGGATCAGCAAAAAAATGCACTACAACGACGTCTGGTTCTGTTCACATGAATGAATGCATCCACACAAATAGTTTAAGGCAGTGGTGTGATTGTAGTCTGAAGCCTGAAACTTCCTTTGGATGATGACACAAAGATGAGAGCACATGAGAGCTGCTTCCTGTAAAGCTGCAAACCAAACACCATTTGTGAATAATTCAGAGATCCACTGCTCTAATGTTTTAGTGATGTGAAGATGCTGAGGTTTCAGGTTATGTCCCACTTTCCGGTTTCACCTAATACTATTCTCACCCATGCTGCCAATTTCTATTCAAGATGAGCAAGATTTTCTCTTTTGTTTTCTTACATTTCTCACCAACCTTGTACACATCATTAAGCGAGATCTTTTTATTAAAAAAAACCCACCTTAGACCAGAGGAGCCCAATTTCTCTCCTATAAGGGGCCGAAAATCAAACTTGACTGATGGCCGAAAATTCATGCTGCATTATACCAATATGCGTTAAAATAAAATTAAATTTCCCTGGTTCCTCTTATTCATAATTTCACAAAGTTTAGAAATACATTTAGATGTAGATTTAAAGATGCTGAGTATAGCGCTTTAATCCTGTTTCTAGCTAATAAGTCTAATCCTGTTATTGTTAAATCTGCACCATCAGCTGAGAGTGTGCTGATGTAGCTTGGATGATGATAACTCTAGTATTTGATTTTATTGATACTATTGAAGTGCGCTTTTCAGGCAATGGAAACACAGCCGGCTATTCATTGCATTACTCTGATACTGCTGAATGGAATAGCTGCAGATCCCTCTAGCCAGTTGAAGGGAAACTCATCTGCAATATTATTGCAGCCAGAACAGAAATGGACACAAGACTTGGTTCATCAGTAGAAAAGGATGATTGCGTGACTTTATGCATTAAAAACATTGGTTATAGGTGCTGGCAGAGAGCATAAACCATATGCAAGAACTAGAAATGCAACAGTGCAACGGCATGCAGAGCTCAGGGGAGCTTAGTGCAGCTGCCTTGCATGCACTTATGTATATTAAAAAGTGCATTGAAGCTGTTAGCTGATGAAACTACATGCTTACTGGGCTGCAATGGCACATGCAGCCACTAATCCTAGGATATTTGTTTCTTAGGATGTGTGTTTCTTAAACAGATTATCTTTCTCATTATTATGCTTATGAAGCATGCATGCTATGTGCACAGCCTGAACATAAAGGAGGAAATGAACACTATGGTTCACCAAAATGTAGTATTTGGTCAATGGCCAGGAAAATACCCAGACTTTAATCTCATTGAGAACTTCAGTCCCCAAGAAGTGGGTGGACAAACAAAAACCCACAATTTCTGACAAACTCCAAGCATTTATTATGCAATAATGAGCTGCCATCAGTCAGGATGTGGCTCAGAAGTTGATTGACAACATGCTAGGGCAAATTGCAGAGGTCTTGAAATAAAAAGGGTCAACAAGGCAAAAATACCAACTCTCTGCATAAACTTAATGTAATAAAAGCTTTGGTTACTTATGAAATGCTTGTAATTATACTTCATTATACCAAAGTAACAGCTGACAAAAATATCTAAAAACACTGAAGCAGCAGATTTATATTGATATTACGTATATATTTATATTACATTTATATTTGTGTCATTCTCAAAACCTTTGGCCACGGCTGTATAAAGGAACAAAATCCATTAAAATAACAGTGTGCCATTCTGGGAATGAAGATTTATCACTAATAATTTTCTTAGTAATTTTTGCCAACTAATTGAATGTCACTTACTGATGTGGTGCATCCATCAGTATATGTTACAAACTCTTGAGATGATTTGGGTATATGACCTTCACTAGTTCCAGAGGCCACCACGCTGAGGGTGGCAGTACAGCAGGAAGTAAAATAAGTAAGAAGGTTCACCTCAGTTAGGATGTTGCTTCATTGCAGAAAAAGTTTATGAACATATTGAACATATATTGTATATGTCAGCTTTGTGCCCATGTTGTTTGGTTGTGACTGTATTAGTCATGTCCAGTAATGTAAGAGGAATGTACACAATGTGTTTGGGTTATTGTGTGTATTCAAAGACCACCTGCTCATCATAGACCATAGTGTGGCACTTTTATGCACTTTTTCTCTTTCATTAAAAAAAAAAAGATGTTATTGTGATACTCGTTAAACAGTTGAGTTTTGGCATTCATGTTTTCTATCTGGTTCCTGGTAAATGTATGTTAATTTTTAAATAAAATCCCTCATGCATATTAATAAGTAGAAATAAACTGTCCATTAAAACCAATTAAAATCATTGTTAAATCTTTATTAAATAAATATTAATATGCTGATATTAAAGAACTGGTGTGGAAATGTTTTATGATTTTCTTTCACCTTAGAAAAATGAGTCTAGCTTGGTTTCCTTTACAAAACTCTACTCGTGTCTCACTTTTGTTATTTAATCATGTTTCTTTCTCCTTTACACAATCTTTTTTGTCTTGCCTCACCCATACTTCACACTCCTGATTGACCAACGCCTCTTATTCTTGCAGCTAGTGCGTGTGAGTGATACCAATCATGACGGACAGCTGGACTTTGAGGAATTCACCCAGTATTTGCGCACCCATGAGAAAGAGTTGAGACTCATGTTTCACAGTCTGGACAACAACAATGACGGTTTGTATGCTGTTCACAGAAAACAAAAAACCTCTTCAGCTGCTAATATTCACTATATGGACAAAGGTAATTTGACACCTTACTGGACTACCAGGAATATGTGGTTCTTTTGCAAACTGTTATCACAAAGTTGGAGACACACAATTGTATGTATGTCTTTGTATGCAGTTGCATGAATTAATTTTTTTTTTTCACTTTAACTAAGAGACCCAAACCTGCTCACTGCACTCCAGGCCTCCTCACCTCAACTGCTTTAGTACCTGACTTTAATAATGCCCCTTAAGCTGAATTAGCACAAATCTCCAGACAACTTAGTGAGACATCTTCCCAGAAGAGTGGAGGTTAATATGACAGCATATAAGCATTATAAGGAACTGTTTTCCAGACTGGTTGCTCACAGATGAAAATTACAGTATGATCAACAAATGAGTAAATCTTGTATTTTTGTTAAATTTGCAAGCACCAGCAGTTTCATTATTAATGCAGTGTTATTCTTTATATAGTATTTGATCGGTAACAATTTTGATGCGCGTTTCCATTATTTAGGTCGCATAGATGTAGGAGAAATCCAGCAGTCGTTGCAAAGTCTTGGTGTTAAAGTGTCGATTGAGCAGGCCTCTAGGATACTGCAAAGGTACACAAATTCTAACAAAGATCTTTATTGTAATTAATGATCAATAAATATCAAACAAATAATAAACAGATCTAAATCTGAATGAAAAGTTGTCATAATTGCTAGCATTTGTTTTCTTCATTTTGTTTGCTTGTTTTTTAGTATGGACAGAGACGGCACAATGACCATTAACTGGAATGAATGGCGAGATCATTTTCTGTTCAATCCATTCCACAATATGGAGGAAATCGCCTACTTTTGGAAGCACTCTTTGGTTTGTTTCTTAAAAAGTCCAATATTTGCTGTTTTAACCTTTTATTGGAAATGAAAAAATACTAAGACACTTGTTGCTGTAGGTGTTGGATATTGGTGAACACCTGACAGTGCCAGATGAATTTTCTGAACGAGAGAGGAGGGCAGGCTTGGTATGGAGGCAGCTAGTTGCAGGCGCTATTGCAGGAGCTGTATCCAGAACCGGAACGGCTCCACTGGACCGACTTAAAGTTTTTCTACAGGTAAAGACAAATACTTCAATATGTTCAAACATTTTTTCCTCCTTGACTTGGCACGATTACCAAAATTAAAATGTATTGAGGGAATAAAAACATCTTTCCCCATTATGCGGACTCTAATCTTTAGACTTACAGAGTATATATATATATATATATATATATATATATATATAAAATACTTTTAGTTTGGATAGCTTGCCAATAATTGTAATTGATCAGATAATGAACAAGTAAAACTCCATTGCACAATGTTTTCTTTCAAATAAGGATTATTGGGTCAAACTTGTTTCAGCAGATTCTAATTCTGCTGTGGGTTAATAATGTTTGCTTGTTGCTGCAGGTCCATGGGTCAGCGGGAGTTAGCCTGTGGCATGGACTGCAGCGAATGGTGCAGGAGGGGGGTATCATGTCTTTATGGAGGGGCAATGGCATAAATGTTGTCAAAATTGCTCCCGAGTCTGCAATCAAGTTCATGGCATACGAACAAGTAAGACACAGTGAATATGTTTGTGTGCGTTTGCATATAGATCTGCCTCTGGTTCTTGTGCATCTTTTGCATTTTCTTATGCAGTCCTGTCCAATCTGCAGATAAAGTGGCTAATTCGGGGCACCAAAGAAGGGGGCACACTGAAGGTTCAGGAGCGGTTTGTTGCCGGCTCATTGGCTGGAGCAACGGCTCAGACTATCATCTACCCTATGGAGGTAAGAAAGTGAAGCTGAGACAGGAAAATGGAGGTGGATCTTAATTACAAAATGACTAAATTAGATTTAAAACTTCTTCTGTGCTATAACTCCTCAATATACTTGAAAATAAAGTGGATCCGATCATAATCTTTGTTTAAATTGCATGTAAATTGAATAGAAATGTATGTATTGAAGAGGATGTCAAAAGATTTATTGCTAGAGTTTATTTTAGTATTTCAGGTTTCGGTTCAATTTTGATACAGTAGGGAGAAGAAATGCAAAACAATATTGCTTGTCTTTTTTTATTAACATTGTTGATTATTATTAACATTTGTGATCAACATTTGAACAGTGTACATTTTTAAAACAATTTTAAACAAAATGCTTGGCTAACGAAATAATATATAAAATAATATTTTATAAAAATAAAATAGAACAAATCAATGTAATAATTTCTTTTATTATACTGATTAAATTGATTAATCAATGGCATAAATTAAATTGATTGATACAATTAAAATAATTGGGATAATTAAATTGTATGTGGGTGTGTGTTTTACATTTAATATAACATTTTCTAAAGATATGTTCTACTTAACTGTTCTACTTATTTCAGCATACTTTAACACACATAAGTAGAAGTACAGATACTTAAGTTTTAAAATACTTAAGTTAGAGTAAAGAAGTTACGCACATTTTTATCTGTTCTAAAAGTACCTTAAATTAGTACATTTCACGTTTTAAATACTATAATAAACATGGGCATGGACGAATATGGATGCTTTATGCAAGTTTATGTTAATTATTAGTGAAAACATACTCAAAATAGAGCATGAAGAAAAATATATTCTTGTAAATGTTTTTAAGTAATTATGGTGTTTACCATTAAATAAAAATAATTAAAAAATAAAAATAATTATAAATTACATAAATCATCAGGACACCAAACGGATCTTTTGCTATGTTTCCACACGAATCGTTAATAAGGTGATACAGAGAAACTGCACCTCTTCTGACTTTCACAATCAGAGAATATTTGTTTTCGATGTGAATTAAAAAAATAGACATTTCGAGCTTTCTATTTATATACAGTGAGGAAAATAAGTATTTGAACACCCTGCTATTTTGCAAGTTCTCCCATTTAGAAATCATGGAGTGGTCTGAAATTGTCATCGTAGGTGCATGTCCACTTGGAGAGACATAATCTAAAAAAAAAATACAGAAATCACAATGTATGATTTTTAAACTATTTATTTGTATGATACAGCTGCAAATAAGTATTTGAACATCTGACTATCAGCTAGAATTCTGACCCTCAAAGACCTGTTAGTCTGCCTTTAAAATGTCCACCTCCACTACATTTATTATCCTAAATTAGATGCACCTGTTTGAGGTCGTTAGCTGCAAGATCTCACCTCGTGGGGTCTTAATGATCCTAAGGAAGGTGAGAAATCAGCTCAGAACTACACATGAGGAGCTGGTCAATGACCTGAAAAGAGCTGGGACCACCGTTTCCAAGGTTACTGTTGGTAATACACTAAGACGTCATGGTTTGAAATCATGCATGGCACGGAAGGTTCCCCTGCTTAAACCAGCACATGTCCAGGCACGTCTTAAGTTTGCCAATGACCATTTGGATGATCCAGAGGAGTCATGGGGGAAAGTCATGTGGTCAGATGAGACCAAAATAGAACTTTTGGGTCATAATTCCACTAAACGTGTTTGGAGGAAGAAGAATGATGAGTACCATCCCAAGAACACCATCCCTATGTTTTTCTGCGGAGAGGATGACCGGGGCCGTGTATTGCGAGATTTTGGGGAACAACCTCCTTCCCTCAGTTAGAGCATTGAAGATGGGTCGAGGCTGGGTCTTCCAACATGACAATGACCCGAAGCACACAGCCAGAATAACCAAGGAGTGGCTCTGTAAGAAGCATATCAAGGTTCTGGCATGGCCTAGCCAGTCTCCAGACCTAAACCCAATAGAGAATCTTTGGAGGGAGCTCAAACTCCGTGTTTCTCAGCAACAGGCCAGAAACCTGACTGATCTAGAGAAGATCTGTGTGGAGGAGTGGGCCAAAATCCCTCCTGCAGTGTGTGCAAACCTGGTGAAAAACTACAGGAAACGTTTGACCTCTGTAATTGCAAACAAAGGCTCCTGTACCAAATATTAACATTGACTTTCTCAGGTGTTCAAATACTTATTTGCAGCTGTATCATACAAATAAATAGTTAAAAAATCATACATTGTGATTTAAAAATTTTTTTTTTAGATTATGTCTCTCACAGTGGACATGCACCTACGATCACAATTTCAGACCCCTCCATGATTTCTAAGTGGGAGAACTTGCAAAATAGCAGGGTGTTCAAATACTTATTTTCCTCACTGTATTTATGTCTGTGAGGCAAAAAAGATAATTTTATCGACCCCAGAGGGTTAATTGTGTGCATCCTGGGGATTTTTGGTGCTGATTTAAGACTTGCCGCATCAGTAACAAATGTTTACTGATTAAAAATTATTACGTTTATTAAAAAAAATTACGTTATTATTTTTTATCTGAAAGGATGTCGTGAATAAACATATGTTGCGCTGAAGGTTTTAAGTTCGCCACTTTTATATGTATTTATTTATATTTTTTATAAAAATGGTTTTTACCGTTAAAATAAATTTGCATAAACGCGTTATTAACACGTTAATTTTGACAGCCCTAATTAATATATTAACACAAAATGAATTTCAAATTTTGTTATCTAATGAAGGTATTCAGGCTGAACATTTATCATATAGAACACAAGCAGAGAAAAGATGATGATGATGATAGGTGATCAGGAATGTCTCTGTTCTCAGCAGTGGCGGGCGGTCAGGGCAGCAAAGTCTTCTCTGCTGGCCTAAACACTATCAGAAGCACTGACCTACATTTACAACCTAAATTATAATATTTGTCCCATTAAATTTTATTAATTTATTCCCAACAGTTTATTCTCTTCATTTCATAGTGTTTCTCTTGGCTGCACAGCTTCCAGTACGTGTATGTGGATGTTAGATTTTTTGTCCAATCAGATTTCAGCCTTTATGTGCTGCCATGTCAATCTAATATGCCCAGGGCCTTCAAAATCAGTACTGCTGGCCTTTTACCATAGAGAATATTATCAATGGGTCTGTTTCTTTAACCACTCAGATTTCATATTCTCCTCACAGGGCAACTAGCTGGCCCAGAATAGCGTCAGCATTTTTCCGTCCTCTGATTCGTTTGGTCAGAGGGAAACTGTTACAGCCAAGTTCGACTGGCAAAACACATCTGTAGCACTCACATTAATACATCTGTGTTATACGTTTTTATGCCTACGGAGGAAGAGAAATCGGAGGAAGAGAAATTGATTTAGTCTCGGACATACCTAGGAGAGGTCGGCCAACCACGAAGCTAGCTATTTGTCTCAGCCCGGGAAAGGGTTTGTTCGCCACTTTCAGACCAGTTAATACAAGCGGTAACACTTAATTACAGCCTCTGAGGTGCGGTGCAATTTATGAGTCTGCATCTCTGGTGAGTAGGTTGTGTTATATAAAATTTTTATGTTTTTTGTCTTGTTATTAGACAATTAATGTTATTGATTCTAGATGATTCAGATGATGTAGGTCCACAGTTGCGGTGGTAGTGTAGAGGTTTGGTACCCAACTGAAAGCCCTGTACCAAAAAAAACAACGTGACGAATATTTGTACTATTACACCCCTAATGTGGATGCAAATGGGAGAATTCACCCTGAATTAAATACCTTGTGAACACTGTAGCATAAGATTTGTATGTCCATTTGTTGTTATAATAAGCTCCCCTCTTCTGGGAAAATGTTCCACTAGGATTTGGAGTGTGCTTGTGGATTTTTAATTCAGCATTCCAATTCATATCAAAAGTGTTTAATTAGGTTGAGGTCAAAGCTCTATATAGCAAAAAGATCTTCCACTTGAGCTGGTGTTGTGCACAGGGGCATTGTCATGATCAAACTTGTTTTCGGTGTCCTGCTTTCTCTGGAACACTATGGCCAATATTAGAACCTCCCACAAAATATTACCTATCTCAACTGGCCAAAGTTTATAAAATTGGGTAAACTTCTCCAGGAGATTGCTGCTATGCTGGCATTAACCATCTAGAGCTCATAAGCAGCACTTGTTACCCATGTTGTATCTGTGGATAGCACCAGGGAGCTTCTCTGGATGTTTGTTAAGCGTCTGCATGGCAGCTGTGTAATCAAATTGTCTCATGCTGGCTAATTAACATCCAGTCTAACAACGATTTATTTAGCATCAGTGTTAATTTTCCCTCTTACTTTTCTCTCTTGCTTTTTTCCATACACAATGTTTCTAAAATCCTCTCCTAGGTGTTGAAGACACGTCTTACGCTACGGAAGACAGGGCAGTATGCTGGGATGGTAGACTGCGCCAAGCAGATTCTGCATAAAGAAGGGGTGCGGGCTTTCTATAGAGGTTATGTACCTAACACAATTGGCATCATTCCTTATGCTGGAATTGATCTGGCTGTTTATGAGGTACATCACATGTTATTTGTATGTTCATACAAGACGGTAAATAATCAGAATTCTATCAGTTTGTAGGTGTCTACTGAAGTTCGTGCCTTTCTTTTGTCTCTCTCTCTCTCTCTCTCTCTCTCTCTCTCTCTCCCTCTCCCTCTCTCTCTCTCTCTCTCACTCACTTACTCACTCACTTACTCTCCACAGACTCTGAAAAATGCCTGGCTGCAGCGATACTGTATGGGTTCAGCTGATCCGGGTGTTTTAGTGTTACTTGGCTGTGGCACTGTGTCAAGCACCTGTGGCCAACTAGCCAGTTACCCACTGGCTCTAATCCGTACTCGCATGCAGGCCCAGGGTGAGTGAGGTCCTAAATCATGTGATATTCATCAACAAATCTTTTTTATATTGTATGTATTTGAGTGTAAGTGCTGACAGTATAAACACAAATCAGTGATGATCGCCTTATGTCTATTTTATTAATTCTTTTTTTTTCTCTGCAGCTTCCACAGAGGGTGCTCCAAAGCTGTCCATGGTGGGCCAGTTCAAGCACATAGTGTCCCAAGAGGGTGTCCTGGGGCTGTACCGTGGCATTGCCCCCAACTTCCTGAAAGTCATTCCAGCTGTTAGTATCTCCTATGTGGTCTATGAGCATATGAAGAAAGTCCTGGGAGTGGTTTCATAAAAAAATGGTACTGCAGGATGACAAATATAGATTTGAAGCAGTGGGCATGCCTTAAAGACTCAGATTAAGAAGACAACTGATTAAATCATAAGGAGAAGCTGGCAAATCTCTAGATGATGAGACATAATAGTGAACATAAAATAACTCAAATATCTATATTTTTATGCAATCATCTACTTGACTATGAATTAACACATGTGGAATTATATACATAACAAAAAAGTGAAATGAAAATATGTCATATTGTAGGTTCTTTAAAGTAGGCATCAAGAGAATGCCAAGAGTGTGCAAAGCAGTAATCTAAGCAAAAAGTGGTTACATTGAAGAACCTACAATATGACATGTTTTCAGTTGTTTCACACTTTTTTGTTATGTATATAATTCCACATGTGTTAATTCATAGTTTTGATGCCTTCAGTGTGACTCTACAATTTTCATAGTCATGAAAATAAAGAAAACTCTTTGAATGAGAAGGTGTGTCCAAACTCTTTGGTCTGTGCTGTATATATATATATATATATATATATATATATATATATATATATATATATATATATATATATATATATATATATATATTATAATGGGTTGAAAGGATGGCATTTAATTTTAGTGGGCCAATAATTTCATATTTCGTTTTTTTTGTGTAATTATCGATTGCCATAGTTGCATACTAAAATGCTTGTGATCAGATCAGAACTATTTTTAATAGTAATAAACTTCTAATAGTAAAAGGTTTATTACAGTGAGCAGGGGCTCATGGACACTCATTCAAAATGGTTTTATGGCCTTCATCTGCTAACTAGTGCACACTGAGAGAGGGACATGTCATAGCAGCATACTTTTTTTTTTTTTGTTTGTTTAATCTATTAGTGTACAAGGTATATGGGTCTCCATATATGTTGAAGAATGTAGAAAAATGTTGCTTTCATTTGCTTGTTTTTTTTAATATATGAATTTGCCATACAAATATAGCTGAATAGGCATGTGTATATATATATATTATATATATACAGTGAGGAAAATAAGTATTTGAACACCCTTCTATTTTGCAAGTTCTCCCACTTAGAAATCATGGAGGGGTCTGAAATGGTCGTTGTAGGTGCATGTCCACTGTGAGAGACATAATCTAAAAAATAAAATCCAGAAATCACAATATATGATTTTTAAACTATTTATTTGTATGATACAGCTGCAAATAAGTATTTGAACACCTGTCTATCAGCTAGAATTCTGACCCTTAAAGACCTGTTAGTCTGCCTTTAAAATGTCCACCTCCACTACATTTATTATCCTAAATTACATGCACCTGTTTGAGGTCGTTAGCTGCATAAAGACACCTGTCCACCCCATACAATCAGTAAGAATCCAACTACTAACATGGCCAAGACCAAAGAGCTCTCCAAAGACACTAGAGACAAAATTGTACACCTCCACAAGGCTGGAAAGGGCTACAGGGAAATTGCCAAGCAGCTTGGTGAAAAAAGGTCCACTGTTGGAGCAATCATTAGAAAATGGAAGAAGCTAAACATGACTGCCAATCTCCCTCGGACTGGGGCTCCATGCAAGATCTCACCTCGTGGGGTCTCAGTGATCCTAAGGAAGGTGAGAAATCAGCCCAGAACTACACGGGAGGAGCTGGTCAATGACCTGAAAAGAGCTGGGACCACCATTTCCAAGGTTACTGTTGGTAATACACTAAGACGTCATGGTTTGAAATCATGCATGGCACGGAAGGTTCCCCTGCTTAAACCAGCACACGTCCAGGCACGTCTTAAGTTTGCCAATGACCATTTGGATGATCCAGAGGAGACATGGGAGAAAGTCATGTGGTCAGATGAGACCAAAATAGAACTTTTGGGTCATAATTCAACTAAACGTGTTTGGAGGAAGAAGAATGATGAGTACCATCCCAAGAACACCATCCCTACTGTGAAGCATGGGGGTGGTAGCATCATGCTTTGGGGTGTTTTTCTGCACATGGGACAGGGCGACTGCACTGTATTAAGGAGAGGATGACCGGGGCCATGTATTGTGAGATTTTGGGGAACAACCTCCTTCCCTCAGTAAGAGCATTGAAGATGGGTCGAGGCTGGGTCTTCCAACATGACAATGACCCGAAGCATTCAGCCAGGGTAACCAAGGATTGGCTCTGTAAGAAGCATATCAAGGTTCTGGCGTGGCCTAGCCAGTCTCCAGACCTAAACCCAATAGAGAATCTTTGGAGGGAGCTCAAACTATGTTTTTCAGCGACAGGCCAGAAACCTGACTGATCTAGAGAAGATCTGTGTGGAGGAGTGGGCCAAAATCCCTCCTGCAGTGTGTGCAAACCTGGTGAAAAACTACAGGAAACGTTTGACCTCTGTAATTGCAAACAAAGGCTACTGTACCAAATATTAACATTGACTTTCTCAGGTGTTCAAATACTTATTTGCAGCTGTATCATACAAATAAATAGTTAAAAAAATCATACATTGTGATTTCTGGATTTTTTTTTTTAGATTATGTCTCTCACAGTGGACATGCACCTACGATGACAATTTCAGACCCCTCCATGATTTCTAAGTGGAAGAACTTGCAAAATAGCAGGGTGTTCAAATACTTATTTTCCTCACTGTATATATACACACACACACACACACACACACACACATACACATAAGCATGCACATGGTGGTTTCAGCAGTTCCTGTTGCTCCGTGTGTTTGTTTACGTTTTTTTTCCATTGGAAACAATCCAAAAGTTTGTCTCTCGAAGCTGCTGCAGGGCTTCATCCACTCATTAGCTAATGTATCTCCACACATATAAGGTTTTCCCCCTGTGAACTTCTTGTAGAAATGAAAGCATATTGTAGATACGAGTCATATTTTTACTAAAAGACTTCCACCCTTTTTTTTCTTTTTATTATCAGTAGCTCTCTCTCTCATCACCATTGCTTGTTTTGTTTTTTTTATCGTTCCACAAAAGGAACTATTAGCTGAACATGCTGTAAGCATGGAAATTATATTTTCTGAAATGGTGTCGTATAGAAATTTGGATGGCCAAAAACTCACATTAAATTTTACAATGTTGTACCTTACACTAGACACTATTACACTAGACACTATTACACTGTTGTACCTTACACTATTTTTCCACTTACACTAGAACTTTGTATTTTTAGTCATTTTAAGCTTGAAATGTTCTTATTCTTCTATAAACAATTTGTTAACATCAGTCACATTTCTTAAAATTTGACAATAATAATTACGTATTCCTTTGCAGTGCAGCTACACAGAAAATGAGGAATTTATATATAACCCTGATACTCCGATTGAATGTTAGACCTTCTGGGCTGTCCTCCTTAGGTTGAAAGTTGTCAAAATTGTCCTAAGGGTTTGTAACATGTAATTTAATTAGGAATGCAATCACTTTAGATTGTTGATATGGCTCCTTGTTGATAATAAGAATTAGGCACGGATACAGCTTCAATTTCAATTTTACTCCAGTGTTATTTGTATACTGCTTTTAACAGTGGACAATGTCCCAAAGCAGCTTTATAAAAATGAATAGATTACAGATACAAATTTTCATCATTAATCAGTGCCTAATAGAAATATGGGAGCCAGTGGTGACAGTGGTGAAACAAAAACTCCCTGAGATGGAATGAGGAAGAAACCTTGAGAGGAACCAGATTCAAAAGGAAACCCATCCTCATCTGGGTAGCACGTATATCTGGGTTCATGTATTCATTAGCCATTTTAAGAAACTATTGAGGATAAGAATCACTGAAATGCTGATTCAATTTTTTTTTATTGAAAAAGGAATCTGAATGGTGTCATACTGATCACTATTGTTGAAAAGAATTATTTTTCATCAGGTTCAAATAAAGTTTATAGGCTATGATACAACAACATTCACTCTGTCAAATCTAATGAAAGAACACCTTGATATCAATGTCCACTGAGTGCCACCAGGAGGATATCATAGCATTTGTCAAACGGCATGTAATATGTGGAACCTCTCCATGTAGTCAGGTCCATGTAATGCTTGAGACCACTCACCGAACTTACATTGGTACATTGTCAGCTCTAAGAGTAGTTTGGCACTGAATGAAGACTGGAACTAATATAATTCTATAATTTACCTAGCTGTAATGATGGACAGAAAACTAAGCTTTAAGCAGTAACTATCTTTTATTTACAAAAGATCATTCAGGTACTGGTACACTCTGAACTAGTTTATGAGCTGTCTTGGCAAACCAACAGACAGTCCTTAAAGTATGAACAATGCCAAAAGATGTGCTTGGTACAGCGTTATGCTGCAAATATGGTCATACTCTTAAAGAAGCTCTTGTGTGTTCGACTCCAATACTGTCTGTAATCCCAATAAGCCTGGCAGAACAAGTAGTTAGCTGCAATGAACTGCTGTAATACTGCAGTGAAATACAAGATATTGGTAAAGTTGGTCGAAATTATTAATTCATAATTTGTAATACTGTAACGACCATCTTAGAATTAGCAATTACATTGGCACGGCTATGGGTTAATTGATAAGCAAAACCTCCTTGGTGCTTTTTTACAGCTCTTTTATCAACTCGTTATTTTCTTGCTGAATACCTGCTTTTGGGCATTATATTTGGTTGTGTTTGTTCAACCGTTTTGAGGAAAATGCTTGGCTTTTCTGATTTTTTATTGTTTTTCTGCTCATCACCAAACTGAATTTCTACTGAGGATTTCACAGTTAGCTTAATGAATTTGCCCTTTTCTGACCATCTAATCTTTCAAATAAAGGGCATGCCATTTCTCTCTAGTTTATACTTATTTAAAAAAAAAATTAATAACCCTTTATAAACCGTATAGCAATGTTCTGAATGCTCCATGCTTTCCTTCAGCTCTGAGAATCAGTGTTTGCAGGAATGTATGAATCAAGGAAATAATAATAATAATAAACTTTCCATTACAGGTCTTCTACTCAGAATAAACTTTTGAATGTTTCATTATAAATGTCAGTACTTAATTTACATACATATAATGATGGTAGATAGTTGAGTGCATGACACCTTTGTTCCTTTTCTGAGTGATGTATGTATTTCAGTTTTTTTTTTGTTTAATCACATAAAGTGTTGTAATGAAAATCTAAAAAGAAATGTCCACTCTGGAGTACTAATTGTACAAATGATAAATAATATGATAGAAGCTAGACCAAGATATCCAGAGATCGCAAACAATCTAGTAGAATATAGTGCAGGGTGGGGCAGTACGGAGTAGGTTCTGGTGGGGCAGGTCTTTCTGCAGTGAGTAGAGAAATAGGCCATGTGGGGAAAGTTCTTATGACTCTTTTGTTGCTTTGCAAAAGCACATAGTGATTCATATGAACTTCTCAGAGCAAAGCCAGAATATTGGATGAAACCACTGATGGAATATGCGCTGATGGTTGATCATTTATTTTACATATTTTACCACACACCCCAAGTGACAAAATAAAATGGCAAGAAAACATTTTTCATACGAATGTGTTTAGAATATGTTTGCCTCATATGAGTGCTTGCATAATTATAATAATTATTATTATTTCAGCCATGTGATTTGTATCAGTATGAAGTGTTTTATTACTAGCTTTCATCTAAGATGACTGGCTTTTTCTTTCAGGGTCCATTATACTAGATTGTCTATCATAAACGATGGAGCTTTGCTAGTTTTTATATAATTGGGTCAAACATTGCATACAATATTGCATTTATTAAACCAGTGTACAAAAGATATTAAATATGTTTTGAATAATTTACTGGCAAAATATAAATAAAATGAATTACAGAGAATAAGGAGATGCATACAGTTCTGTAGACAATGCAATGTACAAACTTAAAATAAATATATTTAAATTGTGTACTGTTTGATTATTGTAATATGTAACGTGAGAGAGATTTGCATTTATGGAATTTGACAACCCCCTCCTTATCCAGGGCGACTTGTTATCTATTTATCACTGAGCAATTAACGGTTAAGGGTCTTCTTTGTAGGCCCAGCAGAGGCATTTTGGTAGAGTTCAGATTTTAACAGGTGGTCAACATCTTAATCACTGAGCTACTGAGTTTCCCTAATGGGATGGCAACACAAATCAAACATACCTGTCTCATGTTGAATCAGCTCTTAGACCAGTTGTATTTATTACTCATAGTTTGGAAGCAATTTTTTACTGAGGTCAATCTGATTCGTCCTGAAACCTTTTGAAGAGAATGGCATGCACAGACAATCAACTACGCCTGGGGCAAATATAATAAACACAAATGAAAGCCAGTTACAGAAATGCAAGGGCAGCTTCTCACTTCAGAACAAAAGTTGAGGCTTGGTGTGCCAAACATTCAGCAGAGTCTGCAAACAGACCACCGCCAAAAGCAGAAGCTTATGCACAAGAAGCAAAGGCTGATCTTATATTAATATTATTACACCACAGCAATGTTTCCTCTCAATATTTTCTTCCTTATGTTGTCTCAGGGTTTTTCCTTGCTACCCTTGCTCTCCTCACCTCTAGTTGCTTATTTCACATTTAGTTCACAAAAAGTTGTGATCACAACCCTATTGAACACCTTTGGGATGCATTGGAATGCGGATTTACCAAATGGAGATTTGCTGTTATGATATCCTCCACTCTTTTAGAAAGATTTTCAACTATATGTGTTTGGAGTGTGCTTATGGAGATACAGTATGTGCTTATAGCCACAGCCACTGGCTGGCTGTTAGTAAAGTCAGGTACTAGTAAGGTGAGGAGGCCGGAGTTGCAGTCAGCATTTAAATTCATTCCAATAGTGTTTATATCTTCATGGAGATTGCTTTGTAAACAGAGGCATTGTCATGCTACAAAATTGTTTGGGTCTTCGATTTCAAATGAAGGGAAAATTGCATGCTATAGCCACCAAAGACATTTTATACAATTATGAGGCTCCAACTTTGTGCTGACATTTTGGGGAAGAACTGCAAATGTTGAAAAAGTCATGAATTCAAAACCGATGCTCATATTAAAAATTAGCTCCTAAGCTCATTGGTACTTGGTTACATAATTGCACTTTTTAAATTACAGATATAAAAGTAAAGTAACTTATAATGGCACTATCCAGCGTTCACTATTTTATTTATTTTTTATTTTTTACATTTCTTCTAAGATCGTACTTTTCTCCATAGTAGAACATGAAATTAACTGAGCTGAGATCTACATATATGTCATAGAAAATCATAAGAAAAATAAGATAAGAGAAGATAAGATATAACTTTCTATAACTATATAACGTTATAAAGATATAACTATAAATTTCTCTGTTACAGCAGCAAAGAAAAAGAAATGTGCAAATAGAGACATAATACAGTATATAGTATATACACAACACAATGTAAAAATACAAAAGAAGAAAAAAATATATATATTCATCTTGTCAATCAGGATCCCCATTGGAATTTACACTCCAGATAACAAAATACACTACCAGTCAAAGGTTCGGACTCACCCATATTATGAAAACAGCCTTCTTCTCCCTTAGATATATTGCTAAGCTTCAGAGAAACATGTTGTCTATATCTGATGCAGATAAGCTCGTCCATGCATTCATGACCTCCAGACTGGACTATTGCAATGTATAAGAAGGTGGATGTCCTGCATCATTAATTAACAAGCAACAATTAGTCCAGAATGCAGCAGCCAGAGTTCTCACAAGGTCGAGAAAATCTGACCATATAACCCCCATTTTATCATCCCTAAACTGGCTACCTGTTGAATTTCAAATCAACTACAAACTATTGCTATTTACTTATGAAGACCCAAATGGTTTAGCTCCCATGTATTTATGTAGTTTTCTAACACGATATTGAGATCTCAAAACTTTGGACTTTTAGCAGTTCCTAGAATAGCAAACTCCACTATAGGCGGTAGAACATTTTCACATTTCGCTCCTAAACTTTGGAATAGCCAGACACACGCTTCCAGTTTAAGCACACATTAGAGACATATCTTTTTAGCATTCCCAAGCATAACACATCACATAATTATATTATGAACAGCAGCCATGCTCATTCCGCTCCACTGCTTCTCTTTCTCTACCTAATCTGAGGCATCCTGAGGTTGCGCCAGCTCCAGTTGTGTCCCACGTCATGAAGATTATGGACTTTCAAAGAGTAGATGCCGACCCCCAAACATCCCAAACTATCTAGAGATGTACGCGCCATTTGGATCCCACCTTATGTAGAGTTTTGACATTAGAATTCTTAGAACATTTAAAGGCTCAGACATGGAGGAGTTGCTGTTGGATCTATCATGATCTCAGATGTTGAGCTATTTTGCTGTTTACCTGCTGTTTTTGCACCTTTGACTCTTACACTGTTTACATGCTGTCTTTTGCACCACTTGACTGCTGCCGTTTTTTGCGCTGCATTGTGTCTGTTTCTCAACGCTGCGGCCCGGGTTCAGTCCCCGGTCAGGGAACCGACCCCAGCTATTAGGGTTGCACAAGCCTTAGTGCCGGTCCCAAGCCCGGATAAATGGGTTGCGTTAGGAAGGACATCCAGTTTAAAAATGTGCCAAATCAAACATGCAGATGATCTGCTGTGGCGCCCCCTAATGGGAGAAGCCGAAATAAAGTTTTTATTGTGTCTGTTTATATTCCAGTTATAGTTTTTACAGTTCTCTTTGCACAGTACTGTATAATCATAGTGTACAGTAGGTGTGTCTTGTCTTGTGTTGTCTGTCTGCACTGTCTGTCTGTACTGGTTTTTGTCTGCACTGTTTGCACTAGGTTGCACGCGATGCACTTTACATAGCGTGTGTTGTGTTGAAGCTCTATGTTGTTTAGTGTAGCACCAGGGTTCCGGAGGAACATTGTCTCATTTTTACTGTATACTGTGTACCACTGTGTATAGTAGAAATGACAATAAAAGCCTCTTGACTTGACTTGATTTTATAAGTTGCTTAATAGCTCCTGGTTCCACAACATCAACTGACTGTATACGACTGTAGAAAGGACATTACACAGGACAAGGACAAGGAGTCACACAGACTCCGGTGCTCATGGTAGTTCTCTCTCTCTCTCTCTCTCTCTCTCTCTCTCTCTCTCTCTCTCTCTCTCTCTCTCCTGTGTATTGTATTGTTTTTAAGATGTATAATCACACTCTTGATATGACCCAAATGAGGATGGGTTCCTCTTTCTAGTCTGGTTTCTCTCTAGGTTTCTTCTTCATACAATCTAATAGAGGCTTGCTCAGAAGATGAGAGAAGGTGTGTCTAAACTTTTGAGTGGTAGTGTATGATAAAAGAACTACTAGCAGCCCAGTTAATGTTTTTTTAATTGTATTTTTCCCTCTCACATGGTTCCGCTCCACTCCACACCAGTAGGGAGCGAAGTCTCAGGGCTAGTGTTAAGCACTTCCGTTTTTTACCCACTTCCGCTTTCGCCATTTTCTCCTGCCAAATGTTTGGTCTTTGAGTTGTGTCCTGGTGATTCACGAATAAATAACACATTATTCTGTTAGACCATGGGAAGGAAAAAGAAGAAGCAGATGAAACCATGGTGTTGGTATCCTTTTTTTTTAAAAATGAGAAAAAGTTGTTGGTTCTGAGATTTGAAGATGAAAAATCTGGAAAAAAAAAACAGACAAGCCGAGCGCCAGGCAAAACACGACACCGGTTTGTTTCTTTAGTCAGCCTCAAATATTATGAGAAACAAAAATAATTTACTTGATATTTTATTGTTTTTGTAAAAATTTGGGTTTAGGGGTTTAGAGACTCAGTTAAAACCTTTTTAAGTGTGGAATATATTGTGCAATTTGTGCGCATGCGTAGTAAATACAAAGCTGCATCTGCGTCAAAGCAGTATTCGTTTTTAATAGATATTTATAGTCGTAATATTTTGTATATATTAAAATATATTAATACATTTTTCTATATTAAAATCATGCTAGGAAGCATGTTATTTATGATTGTTAGATCAATGTTCTCATAGTAATGATCCATTTTGATCAATAATATATTTAATCAAATGTCTATTCATTGATTTAAGCCAATCGTTTTGCTCCAGTTGGACCTGAACTGTTAATGCAGGTATTGTAACAGGGATTTTGATGATGAAAAGATTCTTATTCAGCACCAGAAGGCCAAACATTTCAAGTGTCACATATGTCACAAGAAGCTATACACCGGGCCAGGCCTCGCTATCCACTGCATGCAGGTGAGGACGTGTTTGTGTGTTGATATTCCTATACCTATGATCTGCTTGTTGAGAAACAAGACGCTTTATTTTTTTTGTTGAAGGTTCACAAAGAAACCATTGATGGCGTTCCCAATGCGATCCCAGGACGAACAGACATTGAACTGGAAATTTATGGCATGGAGGGTATTCCAGAGAAAGATATGGAGGAAAGGAGACGGGTGCTCGAGCAGAAAACACAGGGTAGGTTACGTCCAAGCATACTCGTGTGCTTTTTTTGTTACCCCATTTTATACATCTTCACCTATTGTTTATATGTTCACTCAGAAAACCAGAAAAAAAAACAGAACCAGGATGACTCAGACGAGGATGATGATGACGAAGAAGCAGGGCCATCATTCCAGCAGGCAGCAGCACAGCCTCCAGCCGCTTATGCACCTATGGCACAGCCTGGAATGGCACCTGTGCCCACACCAGGGATGCCACCTGGAACCTACTCAGGTGAGCCAAATACACTTCACATTATTTTTGGTAATAAAACTGAATTAGTGAAGTGTCTTTTATTTAAAACCTGCTTACTGCCTTCAAAGGTCTCATTTGGAATTTGCATATTTCCGCAGTGTCTTTAAAGGAGATGCTGTACTTTATTTTTTCTGTCTAGTTTTATTAGTATAGCACCTTTAACAATGCACATTGTCCGAAATCAACCTTTGTCTGTTAAATATACCTTTTATATACAGAAGTTTTGGGACACCTGACTTTTCCAGCTCCAGTTTATTGCAGGCACACAATTATAATGGATGCACTTTGGTAGCAGAAAATTTTCCCTTCACTGGCACTGGAAAACATAAATCTGTTGCAGCATGACAATGCCAGTGTGCACTTAGCCAACTCCATGCTTTACATAAGTTTTTATATGAGTAACTGAGGGTACTAATGTCATTGTGCCTGAATAAGCACAAATCTTCACAAGCACACTTCAAAATCTAGTGGAGCATCTTTCATTGCAAATGAGGGACTAAATGTGGAATGACTTGTTTAAAAAGTACGCACCAATCTTATAGTCAAGTGTCCACAAAGCTTTGGTGTAGCGACACAAATCTTGAATTTTGCATTTTGTTGTGTTTTTAGTTACGGAAAGAGAGTGCTATTGCGAGCTGTGTCATTGAGGTATCTATTAAATTTCCTGTACTGCTATTTTTTTTATATATATATATATTTCAGGAATGCCACCAATGATGCCTGCTGTCCCTCCAATGATGCCAGGGATGCCCCCAGTCATGCCAGGAATGCCACCTGGGTAAGAATTCACAAATAAACATGACCTTAAAGCAGTTACCGTCTCTTTTGTCTATGGGTAAACATCTAACCAGGAGGTGGAGAAATATATCATGTGTTCATCTTTTGACCTCAAACCTTAATATCTTCAGTGTAAAACAAAAATAATTGCTCTTTCCATTCCAATACCTTTGTAAGGGAGTGTATGTAGGTAATAGAGTATTAATGTCATTGTAGTTTTGTTTTATTTGACTGTTTTGTTAAAAAACAGTAACTTTTCATTATTTTTTTTATTTTTTTTACAGCATGATGCCAATGGGTGGCATGATGCCACCTGGACCAGGGATGCCTCCAATGATGCCTGGCATGCCACCAGGTATAAAGAATTAAGAGTAAATTTATATTCGCACTAAAAAAAAATTGCATGAAGCTTGTCCTGTATGAAATGCGATTCCTAGTGCAAAAAAAACGTGACTATGATTTGTTGCTCCTGACAGGAATGCCCCCTCCTATGGGACATCGTCCAAGTATGAACCACATGCCACAAGCTCCTGCGTCCACCACGGCCGGCATGATCCCAAGAGCAGCTACGCCCGCTGCCACAGTAGCTGCTCCACAGCCTGCAGTTACCAAGCCCTTGTTCCCTAGTGCAGGACAGGTGTGTGAAAACTAGTTTTTAAAGAATTCTTGATGACTGAAAATGGTCACCAAGCTTACGTTATTGTAACTGTTGGATTCACACCCAGACCAGTAATAATGCAAAGTATTCAGATCAGGGTGTTTTTATAAGCTAAATAAGAGCATGGCGTTTATACACGATAACAGTTCAGATCAAATGTAAGAAATGCATTTTTATATCAAATCTTGTCAGCTTGTTCTCCAACATTTGCCACCTTTTAAAGGGTGCATGAAGGTACATTGTAGGCATGAGCTGAAATGTAGTGAAGTCAATGGTGCAGCTGTGTTGAGGGACTTTGCTCTTTGCTTTTTCTCCATGCTGCAGATGGGGACTCGAGCTCCCAGCACAAGCTCGGCCTCCTCCAGTATGGACACTTTGTCAGCACCCTCTAAACCGCTGTCGCAAGTACGCAGCAGCCTGCTGACCTAGTGAAACTAGGCTTTTACCGAAATATTCACGACTAGTTGATTTTCCACTGATAGGGTGCTGGTGCCTGATTAAAAACAGTTTGCCTCAGCAAAGTGCTGCTGGTCTGGAACCAAGAAGTTACAGTCTTTTATTGGTTCGCTTGTACCAGCACCAACACCTTGTCAGTAAAAAAAAACAGTAGCAAGCGCTGCCTTGGAGGACCACAGCACTGCACAGTTTATTGGTCTACCTGCTATAATCTAACATAAAAAAAGTACTTAATGTTCCAAACTGAATATACACTTTAATATAAGCTGTTCTGTGGCATGGCCCTTCAGGACTCGGCATGGGTAACAGGAGTGTTTATCATGGATATTTTGGTGATTTTGGCTTATTTGGACGTTTCTGTGTCACCAGGCTCAGCAGGGTGTGCCTGGGGCAGCAGTGGGGCTTTCAGCCTCTTCTTCTGCTGCTCCCAAAGCCACATTCCCAGCCTACAGCCAGCCTATGCCCTCTGCTGCCAGCGCAGGCAGCACTGTGGCCAAACCTGCCACCCCCATTACAAGTAAGCCAGCTACCCTCACCACTACCAGTGCAACCAGTAAGTTGATCCACCCTGATGAGGATATTTCTCTGGTAAGTTTCCAAATAGGGCTCCACCCTTGTAAAGTAAGTAATGAATCAGAATGTTAAATGTGTGATACTAATTTAAGATAATATACATGTTTATAAATTTTATGCATGCTTGCTGTATTGAATTTCTCTCTTATCCACTGTATCTTAATTATGTAACTTGAACAGCAGTAATTACAATCATCCCTGATTGTGCTTTATTTACTTGTATGTGTGTATCAGGAAGAGCTACGTGCTCAGCTACCACGCTATCAGTGTAAGATCCCTAGCACAGGGCAGGCACATGTCAGCACTTCTCCTGTTGGGCCAATGGGAGGGGTGATGCCTGCTCAGGGTTCTTCATCACAGCAGCCAGGAGTCAGACATCCCATGCATGGTATAGTCCCTTTTTCTGATGGAAAATGGAATTAATTCATGTAATCACTGTTATGAGCCATTTTGCTCTGTACAAGTTTGTCATTTGTTGTATTTTTTTTTAATCAGGGCCTTATGGTACCCCATCCCAGGCAGTGCCTGGTTATGTACCAGGGGCAATGTCACCTTATGGGCATGGTCCCCCAATGGTTCCTCCTTACCAGGGAGCTCCCCCAAGACCGCCTATGGCCATGAGGCCTCCTGTAATGTCCCAGGGAGGCCGTTATTGAAGCTCAAAACACCAGTCTCCGATAGGTTTGGTGAATCAACCATTTTCTCATGTAATGGTGTTCTTAAGAAGCCAAATCTTTTAAGGATAATTGTAATTACATTTTGTCTAATAATGTAAAATGGGAAAAAAAAACAGCACTGGTTTAGGCATGAATTTTTGCATAGTTTTTATTTAGACCTCTCATATGTTGCCGATTCTATAGTGTGGCTTTTTTCCTCCCCCTATGTTCCGTTTAGGTTTTTAGAAGTGAAGTTTAGTAAATATGGTTCGTAATAATTTGAAGCGGCTGGAGTAACGTGAACAGTACAGCACCTTTTATCAAGGCAAGTCTTTGTAAACATACTACTGTACTAAACAAAGTAAGCCTTCACAGCACCTTTAGGTGCTGTTGGACTTCATGTCCCCAGCTTTGCTTGGTGAGGGCTTCAGTTAGATGTAAATGTTTTTGTATGCCTGCTTATCTTTACTTATAAATCATACCAATAATATCTGATGTGAAAAATGTCTGTATTAATATGCAAACTGTAATAAACAGTGTTGAAAACTTAAGCCTCTTTCTTCATGACAGAGGGAAGGATCTGTGCAAAGGTTTGTACTGGCTGCATGATTGCAATAATATGTCAATGCAATGGCGCATTCATCTGTTCAGGACATCAACCTAGTCATCCACATTCATTTTAAATAACCCATGCAGTAGTGTCCTTTTAACACCTGGCATAATAAAGAGAAACACAGTGTCAAAAAAAAGAATATGGATGGCTTTGTGTCTCTTGTCAAAATCATTGTCATGTTCATTTCAGGTATCGGGCTTAAAATCTATGGGGGTTAAATATTCTAGTGTGCGGTCACAAATAGAGTTAGATGTCTAGCTTTGGTGTGATTGGGGGAAAAGCAATGTAATTTGAAGCAGAAGTACTTTGGATCCTGGTGACTTGATGTGTTGCTAAACTGAGGATCTTTCTTCTCCCTGTAGCGATGCCATGGGACCGGCTGAGGTTGAGACTCACTGGTGCCCTGTTCAGGCTGAGGCAAGTCTCATATTTTTCTTTTTAATTTCTTACGAACGGGGGGGCCCTCACAGCCTCACGGCTGTTGGATTTCAATGTCCCCAAACTTGTAGCAAGTTTGGTGATGGCCCCTGGTATTATTCACAATAGAGAAAAATATAACTAACCTCTTCTGCTTTTGTTTCCAAAGTGCAGAGGTGGGAACAAGTAACAAGTAAGTTTCAAGTCTTAATACTCAAGTCCCAAGTAAAGACCTAAATCGTGAACAAATCGAAATGCGTTCCTTTCTAAATTTAAAATCCAATTTCATTATTTAACGTTAAAGTAAATCTAACCTAAGTCTAAACTAATATTTATATTTTTAACCTAAGTGTCACTGATAAAAAAAAGAAAAAAAAAAGAAATACAGAGTAATTCTGAAAACTGTAGTTGCGCTTTCCACAAACACGACGTGCATTTAAATGACATCACATTGATCAGGAATGTCAGACTTGACAGACAGTCCTGGATACATGAATACAGATTTGTTTTTCCTCTTATGAGACACCAAATATAGTCCAATAAGTTCTCTATATTTATCTGATGTGTTTAAATATACACAATATGGACAAAGGTATAAGGGCACCTGACTTGAGCCAAACTGTTACCACAAAGTTGGTGGCACACAGTTGTATAGGATGTCCTTCTTACCCAAACCTGCTTCAGCATAATGACGCCCCTGTGTACAAAGCCAGCATCATGAAGATATGCTTTCCTCTCCTGCTTTAGACCTCTGACCTCAAACCTATTGAACAAGTTTAGAATGAATTAGAAACACTGACTGCACTCCAGGCCTCCTCACCTCACCCCTATCAGTGCCTGACTTTACTAACTAAATATAATGGAACATCTTCCCAAAAAAAGTGGCGGTTATTAAAACTAAATGGGGACTAAATGTGGAAAATGTTAAGAAAGCACAAAAAGCTATCTAATAATTAAACCTAAAATAAATCTGACCCATCGAATGGTCAGGTGTCCACAAACCTTTGTCGATATAGATCAGACACCAATATAATATCAATCAACTGAATGACCAGTCTTTTTTTTAAATGGATGCAATGCATACATGTCATTTGTAATAATTAATGAAGGTCTAGACATGCCATTCTTATAAAGCCAAATGTGATTGAAGCTCATGATTGTCTTGAATGCTTTACCAAAATGTTACAGCTTAGGCTTTGCAATTAAAGAATGTGTGCTTGAGTATACTTCATTCAGACAGTGTTGTGATTTGTCCATTTCCTGAGAGGAGCAAGAGTCAAAGTAATCGAGTAATTGTGTTTAGTCAAGTCTTAAACATTTTTAGACAATTGTCATTGTGACTCGAGTTCTCTGGTTGGAGCGAGTGACAATCAGATGTACTAATTACATTTTTTTCTTAGTGCCCCCCATATATAATTTTTACTCAGCATCCAGGTATTAAGTGCCTGCTGAAATTCAGTTATACTGGAAACAAATGAGCAAATTCCAAAGCTTATTTCTGAGTTTGCTGGACTAGCAGGTTCTTTTCAATATATCACAGATATGACATTTGCAGTGCTGTGTGTTGGTCTTGGTCTTCCTGTTTCTTTCACATCAGATACTGATCATATTACCTGTTGTCGGTAAGTGTCACAGTCTCAGCTTAGCCTTTTTAAATGGTAAGCTTTCTTTGTTCTTTGTTTTTTCGAATCTTTTGCAAACAGGCCTTTTCTTGGAATAGTGCATGCAGTGGGTTTACGTTAGACTTGGTGTAAACCATAGCAGATTGTTTAGCTGGAGAAAAATGATGTCCATTGTCCATGTAATGTTAATTTTATGCCACCGATCGACCTAAAACGTCAACTTTTTGGACAACGTCTTTGTAAAAAGTTGAACAAAACTGGAAATGTATTTATTGTATTTGTTTATTTATTATATGGTTTGTGCACTGGATAATCAGCAGCAATTTTTTAGTTGGGAAATGTATTTTTGAAAAACCTACTGCTTGTATTTCTCATTGTTATATTTAATGTCTACACACTCAAGGAGCTTTTCCCATCCCTTAGCAGTGTTTACCATTTTAGAAGTTGTGGGACGTATCATCAGCGAGAGTGGTATGCTGTGGATAAGTAATAGGATTTATCGCTTGATGGATATGAATGAAAAGAATGCTATTACATTTCAAGAAAACATCTGTTTATAGCTTCCTGTTGTGTTTTTGTAACAATAAAATATTAAAGGTGAAATGAGTTAATATTAGCAGAGTATCAGAAAATGTTTGTTTTCCTCCATCAGTGAAATAAAAGCTACAAAAGACTGTTGTATATGATTTTTTTTTTTTATATACTTTTCACTTTATTTCATATAAATCATAGAGTAATTACTGTAGTGTAACTTTCTGTAACGTAACTGAAATCCACCTTACTGAGTTGGTGCCAACATTTTTCCATTGTTGAAGTGGTGCCTTTTTTCCCCTGGGTGTGATGCATCCCTATCAGGAAGGTGCTACTCTCGTTTTCTATAACATAGCTCACAATTTATTAGTGGCAAACTAAGTGTCTTCCTTGGGTTCATCTGATCAGGGACTTTTACAGAAATGTGGATTAAACAAAATCATTTGGTAGCTTCAATTGAATGAACTTTCTCATATACAGCTGTTATGCACATTTGGTTATTTTAAGAGAAACACTTGCTCATTAATACATGTAGGCCATCCAACAATGGCACAGTGCAACATTAAAAGAAATATTAGGTTTGATGGACTCTGTATAGTGAATAGATTGTGGGCATTCGCATTGGAAGATAAACAATATTTAAAATAAATTTCACATATGATTCTCCATCAGTGAACATTTAAAGACCCTTTGGCATGGAGAACCTAATTTGAGTCGCTCAGGAGCACCTGGTTTAACAACTTCAACTGACTGAACAAGACTAGAAAGGACATTACTCATATTCGCACACTGGCGCTCATTATATTTCTCACTCTCATACTCTTGTCAACCAAATGTGTATGGGTTCCCCTTTTTTTTTTCTTGCCACAGTTGCCCCAGGCTCGCTCACCGGGGATAAATATACACACGTTTCAATATGAGAATTTTGTTCAATAATTCTTACATTTTGTAAAGCTGCTTTGATGCAGTGTCCATTGTGAAAAGTGATATAGAAATAAAATGTAATTGCATTCCATTGGTTCAAGTTGTGACATTTTGACCTCAATTCATATGGTGACCTACTATGAAATATTGTCTTTATGCTTGCCAGTCACTGTGCGGAGTGTGGTTTTAAGTGACAATCATACTCTTTTGATCCCCTCTTAAATCCTGGGGCAGTGTTTCAAGAACTGGACAACCTTATACTTATGGTTCATGAGAAAACAACTTGTTGAGCAAACACGTGATTAGGTCTATTGATTTTTTTCATTTCAGTCTGGACCATAACCATTTTGATCGTGCTTCTACACTGGTTGGAACATGTCAGCAGTGCACACTGAGTTGGGAATATCCAAATTGATTTGCAGACAATATTGTAACTAGAGATGAACACGATGGTTTAACAGGTTGTTCTTTGTCACCTGAAATGTGTCCCAGGAAACAAACTATAGACATAGTGTGCTCTCGACTTTGATTCAGAATTGAGGTCTAATTTCACCAGCCTTCTTTCCAGGTCTGCTTCATCATTGTTGCATAATTAGCACAGAGGATTCCCAAATCGAAGAGTGTTTAGTGTTACCGCTCTCTGCTTCAGGGCTGACCCTGTTTTATGACTCTAATCTGCTTATAAGAAAACTTTCCCTGTACTGTACTGTAAATTGAATAAATATCGTCTACAAATATCTGTTTAAATAATTTTGCTCATCTAATAATTGGGTGGTCCTAGTTTCATTTTATAGGCTTTACAATATTGGCCAATTTCATTGCAATATTTGCCTAATTTTCTTAATTTAAAACAATTAAAATGAATAATACCTTCCCGTGGGCTCACCACCTGCAGGAGGGACCGTAAGGGACGGTGCTATGAGCATTGGGCAGCAGTCAGAGGTGGGGGCCTGCTTAGACTGCTGCCCCCGCGACCCGAATTACGGATAAGCGGGAGAAAATGAATGAATGAATGAATGAAAAATGAATAATATATTGTTTTTATAGTGTTCAAAAGACAATTATTTCTGTTTTCTTCAACAGTCTCTTCAGTCACTAGATCTGAACTGCATAGAGGAACTGGAGATTCAGCACACAGTTGATAAATCCGTGGCAAATGCATGATAGAAGTTTCCAGATCCTTGTGAAAAGGCTGAGTACAGAGAGTCCCGCAAACTATATTAATGTTTTTCTCTTTCGTGCCAGGAGTACATATGCCCATTTTCAATCAGTTTCTTACAGAAACATTGCAGTTCATTTATGTTCATTACCACTTTATACAGGTCCAAGTCCATCCAGGAGACACTTGGGTTGAGAGGCAGGGAAAGGGAAGACATCACATACAGGTGCATCTCCAGAATATTTTTAAAAAGTTGATTTATTTTAGTAATTCAATACAAAAAGTGAAACTTGTATATTATATAGAATAATCACACACAGACTGATATATGTCAAGAGTTTATTTCTTTTCATTTGGATGATTATGGCTTTCAGCTAACAGGAAATGGCTTTTCATCTCAGAAAATTTGAATACTGTAAAAAAAAAAAAAAAAAGTTCAATATTGGAGACTTGTGATGTCAAACTAATAATTAAATCCAAACACCTGCAAAGGTTTCCTGAGCCTAAATGGTGTCAGTCTGGTTCAGGCTATACAATCATGAGGGAAGACTGCTGACTTGACAGTTGTCTAGAAGACCATCATTGACACCCTGCACATGGAGGCTAAGACACAAAAGGTCATTGCTAAAGAAGCTGCTGTTCACAGAGTGCTGCATCCAAGCACATAAATGGAAAGTTGAATGGAAGGGAAATAATGTGGTAGAAAAAGATGAAACGAAGCCCATTCAAGAATTTGGGGAGATTCACAAAGAGTCAGTCCTTCAAGAGCCACCACACACAGACGTATCCATGGGCTACAACCAGTGCTCAAATTGAGAGGGAAAGGAGGGGGATCCAGTTGTTGTGTAATATATATATTGGCCACCCCTTGGCCACCCCTGGCTTAGAGGGTCAAACAACCATCTCCTATATGACCAGCAATTCAATCCTGTCTGCAGGTTGGGTTCTAATCTTGTGGACTGTCATATTTATGAAAATGAATAAATAAATAAAAAGAGAGGACTGGTTCTACTGAGCTCAAGGATATGAGATCTTTATCATTGTGCCACAGCATGTTTCTTTTTAACTGTTTATCATAATATTGATAAAACCACACCTTTCAGCCTTAAACTCTTAAACTCAAATAGGTTTGGGGCCTGGTTTCAGGTCATAGAATTTTTTTTCTTTGTTAATAATTTGTCAGCTGGTATGTAATCAAAGATAAACCCCGTAAAAAGAGCAAGGTGTATCAGCTCTGATGGCTCACTGTACTTGTTTTATAGTTAAACCTCAGTTCATCCCTGTCTCAGGACTGCAGTAGGTTTTCAAACCAAAAGAAAAAGTATGTAGTGTCCCACATAGACCACACTGATCACAGAGATGTGAGAGAAGCATGCATTTAAAAAAATATAATCATCAAATCATTCATGTTTTGAACTTCCAAGTGGATTCATATCCTGGTTAGGTGATATAAGTGTCTCTATTTCTACTAGTCGAAGTGTCAAGATAGACCCCCTTAAAAAAACCCTACATCATACTGGCAGATTTTTGGCTGAATGGATTAAGTCCAGTAAATCACTGAATGTGAACAGGAGACCAAAAAATGCAAATGAGCTGAAGGCCTGTGTCAAAGACACCTGAGGCAGTAATTATCACAAAAGGAGCCTCGAGCAATTATTGAGTACATATACAGTAAATGAACATACTTTCTAGAAGCCCAACAATTCACTAAAAATGTTTTTTTAATTGGTTTCAAGAAGTATTCTATTTTTTTTTGAGATAGTGAATTGGTGGGTTTTTGTTAAATGTGAGCCAAAATCCAAAAAATGTAAAGAAATAAACACTTGAAATATATCAGGCTGTGTGTGATGAATCTACATAATATACCAGTTCAACTTTTTGTTTTGAATTACTAAAATAAATAAACTTTTTAATGATATTGGTATTTTTTGCAATGCACCTTTATATACTCATTCTGTTACAGGGAGATCCAAGGCTGGCAGAAGGAGAACGCAGACCCTTAATAAGGATAAAATACAAAAAAACAAACAAGGAACAAAAGCTCTAAACTTAATGCTAAATGGGGAAACATAACACGTAGTAGTGGCTAGTTAACTAATGCAAATACAAAGCAGACTAAAGCTAAAATGTAAAAACCATGACCCCTGAGGAAATGCCAAATCGATGGAGCAAAGGGTTAGACAATTCAAAAAGTGAGTGAAGGTGTTCTTTGGTGGTCTGAAGGAATACATTTGACGATCTCCCAAATACAGGATAAACCACTTAAAGTGCTTGTCGTTTGTTTCTTTTCATTATATATCATCTTTCTGATGGCTCTGTGGTCTTGGGTTTGAACCCAAGTTGATTCCAGTCTCAGGTCTGCAGTAGGTGTTTAAATTAGGTACACTATGAACTCCAGCAAAATTAAAGTTCCACAAGGGACAAATGAGCAGTTTCATGCTTTTTAA
Organism: Silurus aristotelis; assembly: GCF_946808225.1. Lineage (NCBI taxonomy): Eukaryota > Metazoa > Chordata > Actinopteri > Siluriformes > Siluridae > Silurus > Silurus aristotelis. The sequence goes on along the minus strand of NC_139590.1, from coordinate 18,954,724 downwards.
AAAAGTTTATTATGAACACTGATGGAGCCACACCCTGATGTTGTGAACTTCCAAAATGGCTTTGAGTTCTAGTTCAGGGTGATTAACGTTTTTTCTTTGTTAATAATTTCTTTTAGCTGATATAAAAGCAAAGGTAAACCCCCTAAAACTGTGCAATGTATCCGCTGTGACTGCTCAGTGGTTTGTTTATACCAGTCTTGGATTTGAACCACATTTCATTGCTGAATCTGTTGGACTATCAAACAAATCAAAACGATGCTTGTCTACCACACCTACATCCGCTGAGCTCAGAGATGAACATGTTACAATTGAGGGACAGCATTTGCCTGCTTCTGCATCAACAGTTTATTATAAATATTGATAACCCATAGTCATGAACTCTGAGACAAAACATAAATGAGACAAAAAACTCTAGAAATTTTGCTCAGCGAAGGCCTTGTTCAGGTGATGTACGTTTCCCTTTTTGGATCAAAGTAGACCGAAAGCAAGGCACCTCGGCTGTGAGTATGTTACGCTGCCCTTCCTGAAAAGAGGGAGAGAGAGCCCATCCTTAGCATGTCGCGCAAGTAATCTTTGATAAAAAGGAAGATAAACCAAATAAACAGAAGTGAGGTGTATCAACTCTGCTGGTTTAGTGGATTGTGTCAGTACCTGTATCAGATTTGAACCTCAGTTCATCCCTGTCTCTGGTCTGCAGCAAGCGGTGAACTAAGAAGACTATGAAATTCAGTAAAATGAAATAAAAAGTCTACATATGTCCACTGAGCTCAGAGATGTTAGATCTTTAGCACTGACCAACAGCAGTTACAAAAAAGTTCATAAAAGGAAGAAAACCATGCTACTTCTTCAAAGTAGCCACCTTTTGCTCAGATTACTGCTTTGCACACTCTTGGCATTCTCTTGATGCCTACTTTGAAGAACCTACAATATGACATATTTTCAGTTCACTTTTTTGTTATGTATAAAATTCCACATGTGTTAAATCATAGTTTTGATGCCTTCAGTGTGACTCTACAATTTTCATAGTCATGAAAATAAAGAAAACTCTTTGAATGAGCAGGTGTGTCCAAACTTTTGGTCTGTACTGTGTATATATATACGTATATGTATATATATATATATATATATATATATATATATATATATATATATATATATATATATATATATATATATATATATATATGTATGTATGTTTGATAAACTCCCTACACAAGATTGTGGTGTATCAGTTCTGATTCGTCAGTGGGTAAACAAGTGTTAATTAGGGGACGAGTACCAAATAAATAAACAAGAAGCTGCTATGTAGCTACACATTTGGCTCATTTGATTAGTTGGTGGTGGTGATGTACTAGGTTTGAAACCTGGCTTGAAGTGTGTTTATTGATGCTGCCCTCAATAGGTTAAAAAGATAAATGTAAAAAAAAAAGGAGTATCCTCTATCTGTTCCAGTGGCCCAGTTGGTTTGTGTATGTATTGTGTGGTTCTGTGATTCAGTGTTCAAAGCCTGGATAAGGTGTTTGAACCTCAAGTTGCAAAGAGTGTGGGATTATCATAACACTATTTTTATTTTAGTAACATAACAAAGAGTGTGGGATTATCATAACACTGTTTTTATTTTAGTAACATAACAAAGAGTGTGGGATTATCATAACACTGTTTTTATTTTAGTAACATAACAAAGAGTGTGGGATTATCATAACACTATTTTTATTTTAGTAACATAACAAAGAGTGTGGGATTATCATAACACTGTTTTTATTTTAGTAACATAACAAAGAGTGTGGGATTATCATAACACTATTTTTTATTTTAGTAACATAAAAAAATAATAATGTAGTAAGATGATATATATATATCAGTAATAAAAATGTAGAACAAAAGAACAAATAGTGTGATATAATAATAATAATAATGAAGAATAAATGCTAATATTAATGTTGTGTGTGTGTGTATATATATATATACACACACACACAACATTAATATTAGCATTTATTCTTCATTATTATTATTATTATTCTTCAACATTATTATATATATTTATTTATTTATATATATATATATATATATATATATATATATATATATATATATATATATATATATATATATATATATAAATAAATAAATAGGTAAATATATATATATATATATATATATATATATATATATATATATATAAAAACAAGAGAGAGCCCATAGTAGCATAACCCCCTGGTTCACCTCTCCCAGAGACCCAGGTGGGACAGACCGGACTTTCTCTCTCTTTCTTTCTTTCTGCCGGAGTTTTACAGTCCCACCCAAGCGTAGCACCTTTTGCTCAGTGGCGGCCTTAAACCGAGGTTCAGTACCCGCAATGGGTATCGACGCTTAACCCACTGAGCTATCGGAGCTGACAAGTCTCTTTCCTTTTTTTAGGGGGTTTATCTTTTGTTCTACACCACTACGCGTGCAGAGAGAAATCTGTAATGAAGAACAAAACAATTAAAGAAGCTATGACGTTACACAAACCAGGACTCAAACCCTGGTTATGGCTATTAGAAGGCACTAGTCTTAACCCACTGACCCACCAGCTCATAACAGCAGCTTAGCGTTTTCCAAGGGGTTTATCTTTTGTTTCATTAGAAAAACCTAGTTAAACTGTCAGTAGTATAGACAAACCACCTTAAAAGGTTTGAGCGACGTTAGTTCTTATAGCTTAGAGCAGGGGTGGCCAACCAGTCAGAGACCGAGAGCCACATTTTTGACTGTGTTACCGCAAAGAGCCACATCATACACATGGGCACACATGAACATCACCCATCCCTTTCTCTTACACACACACACACACACACACACACACACACACACACACACACACACCTCTGCTCAGCCAGATTTATTGTAAATGTCACACACCAACATAATGACAGAAATGGACTCCTACAGTTCTAAGACCACAGAACAGTTATTTTCAACTCAGTCTCACACACACAAACTCTGTTTAACCAAGTCCACAAACAAAAATATAATAATTTACAATAGCGTTTTTCTTTTACTCTGCATGTTACTTAGTGGAATTTTGGCATTCCTTGCCTTGAACAATCCCCTTCAAATCTGCCTCGTATTCCGTTGTTGCCACTCGAAGCAATTCTTTCACGTGTGTCAGTCAAAACAGATCGATGCTTTGATTTCACGTGTTTCAGGGTAGAAAACACAGACTTTGTGTTTTTTTTTTATGTGCGTGTTCACGATTTTAATACGGTATTTATGTCAAATGCGCATGCGCGTGAGATGAATATACCGCAGGGGTGGGCAATTAATTTTTTTTACAAGGGGCCACATGAGAAACCTGAATTGTGTCAGAGGGCCACACCAACGATAATATTTTAGGGATGCACCTAAATGAAAATTCAAATCAAAAGTCAATGAATTCCATAATTTTTTGTGTTATGCCTTTTGATTCGGCACCATCACTGGAAAACTTTCCTGCTTTTTCAAAAACGTCCTCTACAGACGGAGTGCGCATGCTCGGATTGACTACTTTTCTGCGCCGCGTCCTTATATTTAAAATGGCAATCGGGATGTTTGGATTTTTAATGTGATAAATTAAACCCGACTTGGAGAAACTCTATGCAGATACACCCCCTCTTAAAATTTCAGCATTGAATGTTTTGCAAATCGCTATCCGCACACCGCAGACATGTTGCTCTTATCCAGATAACCGTGTGCTGCTGCGCTTTTTTATTGCGTCATTACAATTGTGTTTCTGTCGTGTTGTTTCGGGGATTTAGGTATTTCCGAAAATTCTCGGTGCATCCCTGTAATTTATGATTGGCCTCATGCCAAGGTCTGATATACCGCAAAGTTTCCCAGTAGGGGCAAGCTCATTTAAGTCTTAAAAATACCGTATTGAACTTAAGCAAAGCGAACACGCACATTAAAAATGAAACACACACAAACTTCGAAAGGAACGTAAGAGCCGCATGAAACCAGCCAAAGAGCCGCATGCGGCTCGCGAGCCGCGGGTTGGCCACCCCTGGCTTAGAGGGTCAAACAACCATCTCCTATATGACCAGCAATTCAATCCTGTCTGCAGGTTGGGTTCTAATCTTGTGGACTGTCATATTTATGAAAATGAATAAATAAATAAAAAGAGAGGACTGGTTCTACTGAGCTCAAGGATATGAGATCTTTATCATTGTGCCACAGCATGTTTCTTTTTAACTGTTTATCATAATATTGATAAAACCACACCTTTCAGCCTTAAACTCTTAAACTCAAATAGGTTTGGGGCCTGGTTTCAGGTCATAGAATTTTTTTTCTTTGTTAATAATTTGTCAGCTGGTATGTAATCAAAGATAAACCCCGTAAAAAGAGCAAGGTGTATCAGCTCTGATGGCTCACTGTACTTGTTTTATAGTTAAACCTCAGTTCATCCCTGTCTCAGGACTGCAGTAGGTTTTCAAACCAAAAGAAAAAGTATGTAGTGTCCCACATAGACCACACTGATCACAGAGATGTGAGAGAAGCATGCATTTAAAAAAATATAATCATCAAATCATTCATGTTTTGAACTTCCAAGTGGATTCATATCCTGGTTAGGTGATATAAGTGTCTCTATTTCTACTAGTCGAAGTGTCAAGATAGACCCCCTTAAAAAAACCCTACATCATACTGGCAGATTTTTGGCTGAATGGATTAAGTCCAGTAAATCACTGAAGGTTGTGTTAGCGAGAATTTGAGCCCTGCTTCTGATGATGTTACGTTTGCTTCAGCATTCTCCCCAGGCACTTGATCTGAATCGAATAGAGGAACTAAACAACTTGTACATTATACAACTTATAAATTTTAATTTAAATACCAGCTTTTTTAAATCATTTACCTGTGCAAATATATTGTGAATTTGATCCACATATTTGCTTCGGATTTGTCAGCTGCAGCGGAAGCAAATACGTGGATCACATTCACAATAAAAGGTTTGCAGATCCTTGTGAAAAGGCTGTTCTTAGAGTAAAAACTTTAAGAACATTAATCGAACTATATTAATATAGATTTATTTTTCTCAAAAACCGACAACAAAGGGGCTATCTCAATGCTGGGCTAAGAGGGGGACTTTAAACATGAAGGACAAAAACTATAAACAGTGCCCACAGTAGCCAAAATCCAAGATGAAATGCAAAAACCATGACTACTGTGGAAATGCCAAATCAAAGGAGCAAAGGGTCAGACAATTCAAATGGTGAGTGAATATATTCTGTGGTGGTCTGGAAGGGAATAGTCCATTGTGGCCATGACCAGAGAGCTCTAGAATGGACACAGTACAACGAGGATCCTAGCTGGCCACATTGCTTTGCCATTCTTTCTTGCTGAGGATGTAACTTTGCCTTTATGCCCTGCTGAGGCGGTTACATTTTAATTTTAAATACTAGCTTTTTATTAATCATTTACCTGTGCAAATATATGGAAAAAAAACAAACAAAAAATACAGAGACAAGGTTTAAACTGTTAGCACAATATACTTCATACAAGCTACAAACCCTCACCTATTCAGGTTTTACATTGCTATTTGATATACATTTGATATTGACAATAAAAAACACGGTCACCGAAAAAATTAAGCTGCATGCAGCCTTTTAAGTGCCAAGCACCCAGACTCCATGAGCCACACACTGACAGACTCTTCAAATATTGCCTAAGCAATCACAAGGAAGCAGAGCCAGAGCCATATTAGGCTTAAGATACAAGATTATTTGTGATTTCATTCATGATGTATATGTTTAGACCATCACCATCACGCATACATTTTGCTGGTAGGAATTAGACCCACGAGGTCAATCCCTGGGTGTGTGCTTCTGGTACTCAGGTTATTTGCATTAATCCTGAAGGTAGTTGTTCTTATATTTTTGGCAAGTGGTGCACAGCTTCAAACACATGGACTATCATCGAAACAATAGCCACTTAGCAGGTTAAAGTGGAAGTTAAGTATTAAGATTAGGGTCAGCTTTTAGTGTGGGAGTCTTCTACATAGTAACATTGAGTAAGGAAAATTGAACAGACTACCTGATATAAGGATAATTTTGCTAACCATTTATCAGCATCCCATTGCTGCTGTAGGTTGTTTCACAGATTTTGGATTTATTGGACAATTTATGTTTAATTCTCATATCTTTTTTTTTACATCAATGACTTTTGCGAGACAGTTTTGCACACTGGATCAGAAGTTGAGCTAGCATTTATGGCATTTCGTTTAGGGTTTGTTAAGATCTAAATGTTTTTGATAATTTATCTTCGCATTGGAGGTTGTGTTTGAAGAGAGCTTGGAACGGGTAGCAGATTATTTTTTTTATTTACATCTACAGCATTTGGGTAATATTCTTTAGACTGACTTCATGAATTATTTCATACATTTGAGTAGTTAAGGTTCATGCTCAAGAGCCCACCAACTTTTGTCACAGTGAAACTTTGTGGGCCTGAAACTACCTGCAAATGATCTGCACTGCACTGAAGACCCAATATGAGTGTTTTTCTAGAGTCTCACTCGGTTTCAAGAATTCATGCTCACGGAATATTATTGTACTATTTAGACATGAACAAATCATTATTTATACATAAAAAAAAAAAAAAAATCATACAGCCAAAAATGCAATTTATTAATAGGTTGAAAGAAGCTTCATTGTTCATGAAACATTTCGGTGCATGTCATCAACAATCACATTCTATGAGGAGAGAGAGAGAAACATTAAAAGCCACTGTCATTTTTAAATCTCAGTACAGGCATTTTCCTTAATATTTTTCAAAGGCAAAAGCAACCCTCTGCCCACCCCTGAACCCCTGATCCACCCCCAACCCTAGTTAACACAGGAACAAAGATAACACACAAGACACACCCTTATCACAGGCTACAAAAAACCCCACAGTGCTTTAGAGTGAGATGCTCATTGGTTTAGGAATAAACAGCATGGTAAAGTACTGGTACTGTAGTACACGATTAATAGGAGATGCTGATAGGAATAAAAAGTGGCAACATAATGAGTAGAATGGAAGGAAAGCCCAAAAGTAATTCCCCCAAATCCCATTAGATGGGTCACAGAGGCCTTTACACCTCTACACCCCACTTGTGCATAGATCATGATCCTTAAAAACCAGCTCACTTATAATCCTTCAAATTGATGCAGAAGAAACGCTTTTTATACATCGTGTTTTTTTTTTTTTTCTTTTCACTTTTTCCGTACATAATACCTGCCACAGTAGAGAATGGCAGAAAAAGAAATAGTAATGCACAAATGTTCCTGATTTCAACAGGAAAGGGACCTCATGTTAAGAAAATACAATAAACATTACCACATACAGTACTTGTATGCTCTTTTACTGTCTTCTGAACAATCAAAATCATTGATCACTTTGTCTAAAATGTAAAGCAATTTTAATATATAGATTTTTTTTTTTATATAAAGCACTCCATTGTTTAAAGTTCATTTAGAGTCCATTATTTGGTAAATATGTAACTGCTACGGATTTAGAAACAAGTTTTTTTTTCTTCTGAAATCCATAACCTTTTCAGTGCTTAATTTTCTTAATCAACTTTTTTTTTCCCTTTATAAAAAAACAAACAAAAAAAACAACAACATTAAAATGGTGTGGAGTTGGTACTCTGGAAACCTTGCCTTCCTGAGACATGATCCACTTTTTATGTATGTGCAAGATAGTGAGCAATTATTTGCACAGAAGGAAAAAGAAAATAAACCCACATACAGACTTCAATAGTCCATGAACTCAATAAATGACAACACAAAAAAAAAGTGAATCACAACATGACAACACTGATCAATCCCAGAGTTCTGCAAGTAGCACAATAATCTTCATTCAGTAAAGTGTTTTTGTTATTCACGATGGAAGTATGTCCGTTTAGTTTTTTTTTTTTTTCTTCGTTTTTTTTTTTGGACATTCCCACAGTAATTTCCTTTTCTTTGAACAACATGAAATGCTTGTAAACTGTTGGTGGCCTTGGAGAAGAAAAAAAAAGTAAAAGTAGGCACCACTGATTTAAGCCTTGTAACAAACTCATGTTTCATCGTTCTCAATTTAGCATGGAACAGACACTGGAAGTTACAAGTCTATCTACACCAACCTATGGCCACATTTTTTTTGTTTTGTTTCTTTTTTTTTTTTCTTTTTCATTTTTATAATCTGGATAAAAATGGTGCAATACTCAATTATTTTCAGGAAAGCAATAAAAGCCACTATAAAGTAGATAATTATATTACAGATAAAACACACTGTTTTTTTTTTTCCTCTATGTCCTTGAGTAAACATTAACACATGAATTGTCACCTTATCCCTCTGTACTTTATTTCATGGTGTATGATTGGCTGAAAGAGGGGAGGCAGACACTCAGTGCAACGCTAGAAGCTAATAACAATACGTATCTGAATCGGACTACAGACTAGCGGAAAAAAACTAAAACAAACAAAACGAAAAAGGGCAAATAACCTGTAAAGATACTGAATAAACCATATGGTGGGAACGAACACACTACAAGTGCGAACGCACACACTTTTTAAACCTTTGCCCACTTGTCCAAACAGATTAATAACATTCACTCATCCATCAGTACATATACACACTCACACCCACACACACACACACACAGCCTTGTGCAAACGCATACAATAGATGTCATTTTGCTTTTTTTTCTCCCTCCACACATTTTTTTTTGTTTTTAAGTTCATTTTAAACTGATGTTATTAAAAAGCTTGGAAGTGTATGAGTGACAAAAATCATTACAAAAAGTTTCACATTACATTATTGGCGCTTCCTTTAGATTCAAGTATTAGTATATCTTTCATTTGTTTGTTTTTTTGTGTAGAATTTTGATATGTTTAGACTTTCAACATGGGGTACACAGAGCAAAAAAAATCGATATAGGAGTTGGCATTGGCCTGGGAGAGTACATTAAGGTAAAGTGGAACGAGATAACCGGCTATATACACACACAAGCTTACAAATGTGCGTGTACATAAAACCAGTATGTGCATATTCTACCCAAGATTGTGGAAAAGATTGAATTCTCTTTAAACTGATCTCTTTCCGTCCCTAACCATCCCTTTTTATAGCCATTACAGAGGGGGGGTGCATTCGTCCTAAACCAGATCCACAGTCAGGGACGTTTAGTGAGGTACAGAAAGACGGAACAAGCCTTATGGGACTGCTGCAGCACTGATCTAATGTTCTGTGGGGAATTAATGACTTTACCCCACTTGTGAATGTGATGGTTTCAAATGTCTGGTGGCTTTGAGTACACTTTAAAGCAAGGCAGTCTGGAGTTTAAAAAAAGGGAGAGGGACAGACAATAGTGATTGTTACTAGTGTCACTCACTAGGGCCTTTCCCCATGCAATTGACATGTGCTCTTGTCCTGATGCTATCAGGTCCATAGACACTAACTTATAATCTCTACTCTCTAAACAAGATCCCAGCCATTTTGCTAAAGGTTTTATCCTTTTTTTTAAGCAATGTAGGTGTTTCTGATCACAGCACAACATTCGATATCAGTTAGAAACACCTGAACAGCAGTGCAGCCTGGCTGAAAAGCATAACTTTTGGACATTTCTATTGATCACTTTGCACCGATCTGCATTACGTAACACATAAGTAGAACATACTCTACTGTAGCTGCAGTTTCCCCAGATAATTCAGGATGCTAGTATTGCACAAAGGGGAAACAGATCTCGATGCGAACTAAGTGCAGCTGCTTTGTAGAGAGATGTGTCTGAGTCCTATGGTGTACATTTTACATTTGGCCCAAATGTATAATTTTTTTTTCTCTGAAATATCGGGGGTGCTTGAACTTCTAAGCAGTTCTAGTGCTGGCACATAAGTGGACCTTTTTTCTTTTTTTTTTTTTTATTAAAAAGAATAAGAATAAAAAATCTGCTCTGGTGCTCAAGGCCGAAGTGAATATCATTATTTAATTTACTTTACCCACAGTCAGCTGCTTCGCACCATAAAAGCCTTGCAGAAAGAAGCACTTCAGCCATGAATGTACTATCGGTTTCCTAAAAGCAATACAAGGACAGATCTCTCGTTTTTGGCTTAAAATAAAAACCCATCTACAGCGTAGGTAAGAATTTTACAATCCCCTTTTATTTCGCAGCAGTCCTTCCTTTATAATTGTAATGCCTGGGACAAGGTGCTACCCGTCAGTTTCGATGCCAGCCTGCTTTCTACCTTTCCATCTTCTAGAAAACCAAATCTAGAAACATGGAAATCTATAAAGTTTTCTAGAAATCGTTTCGGAATAATAGTTGTCTTAACATTCTTTTGGCAATATTGCAGAAAGGATCAAAAGCATGCATGCTGAAGAGACCGCACATGGAAAGGAAAAAACTAACAAAACAAAACAAATAAACACGGATAAAAAGACTTCCCGATACTGCTGAACTAATTCTTTCCAAATATAAAATACGTCTTGAGCAATATAAGAGTGCAAGAAAACAAAACCCGCTGAATAATATATGAATTCCCTCCTTTGGGGGGGAAAAAACAACAACTACGTTTTGGACTTCTCTGAGTCTGCCCTGAGATTGCATGCACAAAGTTGTCACTTCGAAAAGAAAATTCTGACACGTGGGATCGCTTTTTTTTTTTTTCGGGACCAAGACGACGACTGGCGTTCAGAGATGCAAAAACACTGAAGGCCACAGTAACAGGAAGCTGCCTGCTCAGAAATCAACAAACTCGTAACTAGTGGGAAAAAAACAGGAAATGATGGGCTGTAATTGAGTGACAGTGGTCATGTACCTCTCACTCGGATATTGCATAGAAAAAGAGGTTCTTCTCTTGTCGTTTGCGTTTTATTACGGCGATAACGAGAAGTGTTAAAGAAGGAGCGTGCGCTGTGGTTGTTCGCCTTCAGCACCGGTATGAGTACAGGACAGAGAGCCAGAATAAACAGGAGGCAGACAGAAGGAAAGGGAACGTGAGAACGGGGAACGTGATGGAGAGGTAGCAGGCAGGCTGAGCATGTCTAATACTCGCAACTACACTTACACGTGCCCCCTAGATTCAGTCAATCTGTAAAAGCAACCAGGAAAAAAAAAAAAAAAAGGAACAATCCCTAAACCGTCATTCGAGATCAGCATGATCTGCTGACATGGCATAGTGAATGTTTGCGATTCAGAAAAGGCGTAGACATGCCTCTTTCTCCCAATGTTCCTGCATATGTGCAGTGGAAAGGGGCTGATAAAGAGCAGCTACTGTAAAAGACCACTGCATGAACTCATGCACACTTCACACACTCGCTCACAGACACACACGCTCCAAAGCATTAGCATAAAGACAACAATAACAGCAATGTTGACAAAAAAAAGAAAGAAATATAGCAACACTTGCAATTCCAGGAAACCAAAAAAAAAATGAAAAGAAAAATGACGTGAAAGGATCGTGTCCACTTCCAGCTAAAGTGATCTTTGCATGAAAAGAAAAGAGTTTTAAGAGAGTTGAGACGAGGTCAAATGCTGGCGCAAGAGTACTGTCGGGCCATTTCTGAGAGAGCTGCCGCCCCGCGCCAGGCCAAAACAGCAGCTCCAAGCACGCTCTGGCATCGGGCGCACCGGTCTGGCACAGTGGCGTCAGAGTCAGCGTGGGCACAGCGGGCGCCACAACAGATAGGCACTCAGTGGCCACACTTATTATCCAAGGAAGGTGGGGCCGCCAGGCGTAAGGGCCCCGCAGGATCTATTACCACATATGGACATGTCTAGCATCTCTAGACAAAAAGGCGGACAATTTTGGAGTACTGTAACAGTAATATTCTCTTTGATATATATCTATATACGTATTTTATATATATATATATATATATATATATATATATATATATATATATATATATATATATATATATAAACACAAGAATGCTTCAGAATCAGTTTTGCATGGTTTGTTTCTTTTTTTTTCTCTCTCGTTAAACTACCCTTCATTTGCTACCATTTGACGTCCATCCAAGGGAGGGACATAAGGAAAAAAATTCGTTTAGGGTCCCCCCCAAAAAAAAAAAAAAAAAAGCATGGAAAAGCTATGTAGATTGCTTTTACTTTGCTTTTTTCAGTTCCAGCTTTCCATGTGTGATTTGTTGGCATTGAAGTTGGAGCTCGATGCTCTTGGTAAGTGCTATGATAAACCACCCATATTTTTTTTCATTCCCCAAATCAGTCCATTTTGTTCTGTTCATTTGTACCAAATACAACATAAAATGCACCTTGTCTACTGGGTTTTACAAGAAACACTTATTTGGTTTGAAGCCCGCATCCTGCTATGGTCACTTTGTGTCTTTTTTGTTTTAAGGAAGTGCTAGTGATCGTCTTCACTACAGGCTCACACACCATGAGAAAGTCTTCCTCTTTGTCCCCGCACTTGGTGGATAAGGGACGACGATGATGCCGGCGATGTCTTTGTTGTGACCCCTCACCTCCAATTTAGAAAAGAAAACTTCACCAGCATAAGATCTGTATAACGATGGACGGAAGAGTCTGTGGCATATTGCACGTCCGACAAACAATTTCGGGGTTTTTTTTTTTGTTGTTTTTCTTCCCCCCACTGGGTCACAAATAACTTGAGGTCATTCATGGAGCAGAAGAAAAGGACGTGTACGTGGTGTGTTTCCGAGTGTTTTGTTAAAGTTTTGAAGACAGTGGTTAAATGCAGCACACACACACACACACACACACACAATACGCTGGCAACTATTTGCTCAGCCTGTCCTGCAGATGAGTAAGCACCAGCCGCACGTCTGTCCCTTTAATAGTGATGCGGACAGACAAGGGTGATGGCTGAGGTCTGGAGGAAAAAAAGCAGATGTGTGCTGTGGCCTGTGTGCTAAGTCAAGAATGGAATTTATTTTCTTCTCTGCTGGCTCAAAAGTGAGGAAAAAAATGTGCAATTCTTGGATCCATCTCTTCTGTAAGCCCAGAGTGAGTGTGTGGGAGATGGGCTGGTAAGCAGTTAAGGCTAGTTTAGTGCTGTTAAACGAACCCGCCAGGTTAACAGATGAAACACACACACACACACACACACACACACACACACACACACACACACACACACACACACACACACACAAGCAATGGATACAGTCTAAAGGGAAGGGCTGAAAGGAATGATGCATTTCTTTGGGGGAGTAGGGAGGAAGGCTCGTACGGTGTATCTGGGGCGATGAGAGGCTTGTGCCAGGGGACATTTAAAAATGGCAGCTTGTCTGATCAGTTGTAGTAAAATACACAGTTTTCAGTTATTAAGAGAAAGTTCGTAATTAAAGGTTCAATTTCCTTTTAGTTGAATCACTTGCGCTTTTTCAAAAGTCTTAGAAAATACTGTAACCAAAGCCTCACATGAAAAAAACAAACAAAAAAAAAACCTTAAACACAAAAATCCACTGAAATGATGCAAAATAAAAAGGAGGAGAAGAGGAAGAAGGTCAGCAGCCTCTACAAGTGTATCTTCAGCCTCCTGTCTCTTGGTTCACAGTTCCACTTATGCTGATTATCACCACATGATTCTGCTTGGTTTTTGCTCCTGCGTAATTATATTTCTTCAAGTTTTTATTTATGTTTTTAATTCTTTTTTTGTGTTTTGTGTTTCATGTTCATTTTTTTTTTTTTCATATTCAGAATTCTCCTCCTGAGTCGACTCCCTCACATAGACTCTCCACTCAGCAGGTCTCCGGGAAGCAGCGTGTTAATAGGGGTTGGGCTGCCTACCACTCGGCCCTCTTCCGTACTGGGTGGCCCCCAAAGGCTGGAGTATTGCTGCACACCACCCCATAGCAGCTCGTTGCCCGCTTTAGGTGCGCCGACAGCGCCGCCTCCTCCCAGGCTGGCGGTGTTCCAGTGGCCAATGGGGTGCGACGTGACAGACGCTCCACCCCCAAGCCGAGTCTGATTGGTGCCCGGGTTGGCCTGCCAGCTGGTGGTGGGTGTGAGGGATTGACCCTGTGCAAAGAAGCGGTTCACCTCCTCCTCTCCAGCAAATTCTGCAAGTATGGTGGTGTTGCCGAGAACACACCTACACAAACAGGACGAAATCATGTCAACTCTGACACACACACACACACACACACACACACACACACACACACACACACACACACACACACACACACACACACACACACACACACACACACACACACACACACACACACACACACACACACACACACACACACACACACACACACACACACAACTCAAAGGATTGTGCCTTCAGGCTCATAGTTAAATTTCATACTTAATTTTTTTTGGCTAAAGACTACTCCAAGACTTTGAATGATTTCACTTTAGCATGAAGCTTACTAATGCTAATTCGCTGCATTGTAAGGAATTTAAGATCACAGTTACAGAATCACTCTTAGGATATATTAGACGGTTGAATTGTTCATAAAAGCCTTAACTGTAATTTATCCATGGATCTAATGTAATGTAATACATGAACACAGTGACATCTACACCAACCATTATCTGGGGATAAAGAAAAAAAAAAAAAAAGCACTGCATTGCATACATGTGCAGGGACTTCTGGGCTTTACCAGCCTCGTCCTTGGAGCTGTAGCGCACCACGGCGTTGCCCTGTGTCAGGTTGAGGTGGAATGTGATTAAGGGGCCATGCTGCATGCACAGCGTCCGCAGAGTAGAGCCGTCAATCTAGAGGACAAACCCGGTCACGCACACAAAATCAGACAAAACAACAAGGCATTGTATTTATAAAAAGTGTATGTTTATTTGGTCTGCCTGCTGTACCTGGGGTGTGAGGTTCCTTAGAACCAGCCAGCTGCTGGTTCTGTTGGAGCTGTCTGTACTCCATGTGGTACCTATTGAAATAAAACACAACCAAATGCCCTTTTGTCTAGTTTCTGTATGTACAAAAGAATCGTGCTTCTGCTTCTTTTGCACAGCATACTTTCAGTACAAGACATTACAGGACATTATTAATAGATTTAGAAAAAGTAGTCACAAAATATCAAAATGGCCCATATTTATTGGTCAATAAACAGCAGCTATTTTTTATACTATAGTTTATCAATATAACAAGCCTCTTAGTGTAGTCTAACTTAAGATACAATTTTTATTATATTTTATTTTGGTTTAAAAGCCTTAAAACCTTAAGCAAATTGTCTTAAATACAGGCTGCATTTGCTGGTTTGGTCCAACAACACAGCATGGCTGTACATAAATCTCCCAACTGCAAGAACATGCAAGAGAAGTGTCTAACCCATGTCTGCATCCTGAGTTTCTTATATATTAAAAAACATTCACTGGTCCAGAGGATGGCCCACATGGATACATGAGGTTTCAGTAGATGTATCAATTAAACCTTGAAAATTGCACTGGACTGCAATGAATACATTTTTACTTTAAGTTTAAAAAAAACAACCAAACAAACAAACAAAAAATAACAGCCAAACTACACATTGGAAACAATTGGTAATCTTACACAGCATGACCCGTGAGCAACCCATACACAGGACCCGAGTCATAATGGTTTTATTTCAGTCACTGCCGTGTTTACTCAGCTTTTTCAGTTGTGTACATGCACATTAACATCTAAAATGTTCTTGTATAACAAATACCTGAGGAGTATGAGCTGCTCCAGCCAGGCACCAAGCCTAGGCTGTTGCCCCCCCAGGTGGAGGAGGGCTTTGTATTGGTCAGGCCAGGTGGAGGACGGGTAGGGGCTGTAGTGTTCCTCGGTCCCTGAGGCACCTTCCACAGCTCATGGGACAGTGAGGCCTGCGTGTGTGAGATGGGCCCAGGCGACCAAGTGGATTTCATGTCTGATAGCTTGCCTGTATGAGCAGAGGTGTAGGAAAACACTTCATTTACAAAAGAACTTAATGCTAACAAGAGAACTTAATGCTAATGTGATGAATTTTCTTAATTCAGAAAGCTGTGAAATAGGTATGAATTCTTCTAACAGTGATAAACAAGGGGAGGGCTTTAAAGACAAAAATCCTACTAACTAACTCTTCACTAATTCCACCCAGCCTATAGCTGCAGACCATGCTATACACCGTTTCACCCCAAAGCTGAAGCAGCCACAACATTTTTTTTTCAAAAGAAGGGAAAATTGTAATTAGTGCGGTTCACACTAGCAACGAACAAAGCAACCGGTGACCATTCAGTTTCTTTCTTTCTCACTCTCCAAACTTGGAGAGTCTCTGCCAATTTTTTTGTCCTGAATCGTCCATGTTCCTACATGTTTCATTCTGTATTCTGTCCAGAGCGCTCCAGAGTTTAGTAGGTGGTGCATCAGTAATAATAGTCCATGGGGAATCACAGTGCTCCATGTGTAGTTAAATGGACTAAACGAAGCATTGAGGCAAATAATTTGCCTCAATGAATTTTTGTAATCTAATTACTTGAGGAATCGTTTTAGCCCTAAACAAAAGTCAAATGTGGAAAAATTAGCAGAGAACATTGTTGTCTCTGGTGAGCGTTTGGAGATTGGTATCTAGCGCTGCTAATCTGTTAATAGCTGATAAAATCCTTACAACATGTAAAGCAATTTAATTTGCATTATTACATTTTTTTATGAACTAGTAAGAAAAAAGAAATATAGATATATGGTGGCACCCGAGACTAAAATACAACCAAAATGTATCTCGCTAGTGTGAACAAGGGATGAGGCGATGAAATACATGGGATACTGCGAGCCACACAGGAAGCGGTCACTCAGGAACCTACTGATATTGTAGGCTTGGGTGGTGAGGCAAAAGGGGGATTGTACCTGTGCTGTCTACCTCAGAGGAGGACAGACTAAAACAGCTGTTGTAGCCATTCACTGGCCAGTTGCTGGTTGGAGGCTCAGGCTGAGAATTTGTTGGGGAGGAGCCTGTTTGGCCCAAAATAAAAATATGCAAGAACAAAGTGGAGGAGGAAGAAATAAATAAATAAAAACTGGTTATGCTGAATGTGATGAAGAAATAAGCCCATCACAGCCTGTTTGTGACCTTTGCTACAATTTTTTCTTTACAGTATCTCCTCACCTCCACTCCTGTCTCTGAGCAGGTAGCGATTCACATCCTGAATGTTGGTGTTGATAGTGGGGCCACTGGGAACACTTCCTGGGGTCACATTAGGGTCAGTCTCAGGATCAATATTCTGTAGTCCTTTCCAGGGCACTCCTGGGCAGAATTCTGATGTAGTTCAAATGGGCCGTTACAAGACTGATGTAAATGCTTCACATGATGACACATGACAAGTTGAAATACTGAGTTTTACATCATTTTTAATCTACACAAGGGCTAAGCGAAAACATGTTCAGCAATTACAGACCTGGTGGCCAGTTGATGTTGGTCCCGTTGGACATCTTGTCATTTGCATTCTTGCTCTGGCCCCAGCTGTCTGGAGTCACCAGTGTACTGGCAGAAGAGTCAGAGGCCTGCATCAGGTTATACGGGTTGTAGGAGTCGTCCAGAGTGGGTTTACCTGGAGCACCAAGGTTTGGAACTGCAGAGATGGCACCTGAGATAAACAGAAAAAACCTTATATATGTGCTCTGCAAAATCTATGTCTATCTGTATAAAAAGCAAAATCAGGTCAGTTGTACCATGCTTGCTGAGGCCAGGTTCCATAGAAGAGGAGCTGCCAGTGAGATTCTCCATGGAGTTGGGGTGCGTCCACTGTGACAGGCGCGACTGAGGCTGAGGAGAGTCCTTCATGGACAGACCTCCCACCTCCATGCAGTTTACATTCATGTTGGGATTCAATCCAGCTAGACAAGCAAAAAAAAAATTATGAAGAGCTAAATAATGAAAACAACAATCGTAATAAAAGCATTTTTTTGTGCGTTAAATAGTCTATAATCGTTTCATAAAAGGTCAATGACCATCATTATGATTCCATATTTAACTGCCCCAGATGTCAAATTAACAGTCGCTATTTTAAATGAACAAAATTAGACAACCAAATGAATGTATATTTACAGTCTAAAAGCAACTAGCCTGCTAGTTAGATTGTAAGCATTAAGATTTTAAGGTCAAAAGTCTGCAGCAGTCTGAGAAATGGAAGGATAGAGCTAAATTAACAACATAAATGTGTGAGTTCTCTCCTATACCTATTAACAGAATTATTGAGGCAAGATTCATTGACTTTAGATTGTGCCTTAAAGTGACATACCGATAAAATAAAAATGTCATGACAATCATTTAATTGTAAACAAGTGGGAGAGAGAGAACGTTCGAACGACAGACCCAAAACTCACAGAGAGTATAAGAGGAGAAGGAGTTGGGAGAAGACTGCGGCTCTTTGGTCGGCAGGTCAGAGACAGAGAGGCCTGATGCCTGTTGGTGTGAAGAAAATGCGTCCAGTGCTGATTTGCCTGTGCTCGAATGCAGGCTGGGATGAGAGGGAGGAGGCTGCTGCTGCTGCTGCTGCTGCTGCTGCTGCTTCACCAGCAAAACCTGGGCCAGTTGCCGCTGGTGCTGCTGGATCTGCTGCTGCATGTTATTGATTGTACGTGCAACCTACCAAACACAGAGAGAGAAAGAGATGTCTAATTAGGATGTTGTAACCAATATTTGCATTTCCTACAATAACATTCACAACCTGATATTCCCATTGAACAATCAATTAAACATTACATCATGATTCAACCACAGATTAAGTGCATCAATGGTTCTTAAAGTGCACTCTGTGGTACCCAGGGGTCCATGAAGCATAAAAGCATGGGCATGCAAGTTTCTAATCCAAAAAACACCATTATTATATGTACTAGACTGGATGGAGAATTTCCTGTGTTTTATGTCTATACTGTATAGAAGCTTACTTGCTGCTCCTGTTGTCTGATCGGGCCAGAAACATTACGCTGTGCCTGCAACATTTGCTGTTGAATTTGTAAACGCTGGTATGCCTGCGCACACACAAGACACCAAAGAGCAATTAACACTTTACATTTCATTGGAAAAAGATTGCAGCTGGAGGAAGGATTGTTGTCTATACTGATCAAAGGTTTCCTGTAGTACTGCCTCGTGCTGACACTCACCAGTTGCAGATGGTAGAGTTGGTTCAACAGGGTCATATGCTGAGGGTTTATTGGTGAGGTTAAAAGTGCAGGGTTGAGACCAATGTTTTTTGCTGCGAACTGTAAGAGCTGTGCTTGAACCTGGAAAGACAATGAAGGCCAAACATTGAATTGAAACATCTAGCATATCCCCAGATGCTGACAGACCACATGTTGAATTACATGAGTTGTTAAAATAAATAAATAAATAAATTCCACTTTAATTACTAGCATGTTATTTTAAATCATACCCACTAAAAATGGCTTTAAGTTCACTTATTTCCTGTACATATTAAGAGGTGATCTGATCAGAAGGTCGGTGGTTTAAGCTGGTTCAAGCTGCCACTCTTGTGCCCTTGAGCAAACCCTTAACCCTTGTGTTTCAGGGGAAAGAATTTCACTATGTTGTAATGTATACGTGGCAAATAAAGGCTATTCTTTCTTTAAAATGTCAGTAATTTGGCATCAGATTGGTTGATAAAACGAATATGGCTGTTACTTCTAATGCTGTCTAGTATTCGCACAAAATGTATGAACCTTTCATCTAAAATGAATTTCTTTCCTTTTCATCCTACAATGAATTCTGAGCAACACTGCATAAGGTCCCACCTGAGGGGAGAGAAACTGAGGCACTTGAGCACGTAGACTAGGCTGGGAGGAGCTGAGAGGTGGCACTGCTGGCTGAGGAGGAGGCTGCTGCAGGGCCCGGGTTTGTGCTGTTCCACTACTGCCAAACATGCCACTCTGCATCTATATAGACACACACCAAATAACAATGAGGAACAACTTTCCGTAGAATGCCTGAGGGAAAACACGGAATGTCAAACAACCAACATTCTCTCTCTTCTCCCTGACGGACCTGTCTGTTGTTCAAGTTTTGCATTGTGACCCCAAGGCTCTGGCCAGGGAGGGCAGCACTAGCCAACGGGAGCTTCAGGCTGGGAGAAGGCATAAATGGTGAAGTTTGGGCATCGTCCGCTAGTCCTGCGTCCTACGGTGGAGAATAATCACACAGTTCAGTACATCATGTTGAACAGATAATAGAAGTAAGACAAAAAATAGATAAGCTACCTTGTCCAGGAAGGTAGGACGGTCTGAGGAGGAGTCTTTGGAGATGATTGAAGGCCTGCAGCTCATTGGCTTGTTGACGAGGCCATTACTGTAGTCAGAGATTCCCAACCCTCGCTTATCTAATTCAGTCTTCTTTTCTAACAGGGCGCCTACAACCGAAACATGCACCGTGTTAAAATAAGAAAAACAAAAAAGCTAAACATGCTTAACTTTACTGAAATGAATCCGTCAAGATGCAACACATACTCATGGCCTGGTCCAGGTTCATATTGTTGCTCTTTAAAGCCTCCTCTGCAGGGTCTCTCTGGATAGATATCACAAGGAAAATACATCAGGATACACATCATGGAATTTTGTATACAAACACTGCATTAAAGCCGATACTGCCTTCGTACAATAATTACAGCATCACAGCAAATCTAAAAAAAAAATAAATAAAAAAATATTTTTTTTTATTTTTGAGGCATGTAGAACACTCACAGGGAAACCCATATCTGTCAGCTGCTTAATCAGACGGGTCATGATCCAGGCATCGTCTTGTTTGTTAGGAACCTTCGCCTGTAAGACCAGAAAAAGCAACGTTTTCTGTCGTTATTTGCTTTATTCTCAGAACACATACACTCTATATAAACAAAAGATTGTGGACACCTGAGCATAAGATTGATATGTGCTTCTGCTGATTGTGCTGCAAATTTGGCTGATTATTAGGCAGCAAGAATGACAAGTGTCTGTGCGTTCCCTCTTTACTTTAAGCTCTTCCACTTTAACCCATGTAAGGTATATCCTCACCAAGTTGACTTTGTGCTCAAAGGCATTTCATGCTGGAACAGGTTTTAGTCTGAGTTGAAGTGAAGGGAAAATTTCATGCCAGGCATGTACAATTGTGTTCCTCCAACTCTGTGTACAGTTTGGAGCAGAATCACATACAGCTGCACAAGCCGGGTGTTCTAATACTTTTGTACATTAATTTAAACTATCTTTACTGACCTTCTGTGAAACTTTCTTGGGCTGGTTGCCCCATGAGCTGCAGGATGAGCTGCTCTCCTGAGAGGCTGTGCTGTTCCACATGTCACCCTCATCCTGCTCCCACTGCCCTGTCGACAGGCCCATGTCCTCTCCACCTCCCCAGCCATCTTGCATAGATTTAGAGGCTGCGAAAAATAAATAATATGCAATTTTTTGCAAATATTTAAGAAACCAGGCAGTCAATTACAATTGAAACAAAATAGATAAGATCATGCATTTGCTCAACAGTAGAGGTCAGTGTGGTTCAGAAACCGTATTGTTCGCACTTTACACCAACTACGACAAAAAAAAAAAAAAAAAATCTAAATGACTGCTTGTTATACCTAAGTTTTGTTAAATTGTAGCATATGTAGCATATTTAACCAGAATGTCTTTTCAATAACAATAAATGAAATTCTAATACTTCTACATCCAATACCTCTAACAATAAGTTATTATTCAATGACGCATCATTGAATAATTGTGAACTCGATTTTGATTGGCCAGAACATGTGCATTATTTTCAAATAATAGCACGACTGGAACAGTAAATCCAGTTGGAACATAAATAGCGTAATATTGATGCACTAGTTCATTATTGTTTCTGTAGTAACAGTTAATAAACAGGGACTTATGACATTACACAATATGTAAGCGGTTTTTGAGATGAGGTCTGATGATGGTCAATGTCACATACATCATGATTTAGCTGCAAAGAACTCGGGACATATGCTGTTAAAACCAACCTGGCTTGCAGGGGGCAGATCCTGGCGGGCCTCCAGTCCGGCCATAGCATTCGGGGCTACTCTCACCCCAGCCCCCAGTGGGTTTGCCCCAGGCTGACGTGCCATTGTCCACACTTGCTGGAGGGGCCACCGGTTCTCCCCATGAGGGCTCAGGTTTGGAGTGGACATTAGGCATTTCTCCCCATCCTGTACAGAGAGGCACTGGTAACCTCAAGAACGCTACACT
Source organism: Silurus aristotelis (assembly GCF_946808225.1). NCBI lineage: Eukaryota > Metazoa > Chordata > Actinopteri > Siluriformes > Siluridae > Silurus > Silurus aristotelis. Next base: position 18,932,636 of record NC_139590.1, on the reverse strand, counting down.
TAAAATATGAAGAGACAAACCATCTGACATGCACTGCTTGGATCCAATTATGTCAGTCATGGACTTTTTACAAACTGCTTTTTAAATTAGTAGATGCCAGACAAAAGTGTGTTTAATTTTTGGCACTGGCTATCCGAAAGCTGCCATATTTAGTGCTGAATTGGCAAAGTGGATGCAGAGCAGAAATTTAGCAGTAGAGGGCATCAAAGATTTTCCAAAAACCTGCTTAATTTCTATGCAAGAAACTTTGTTAACATAACACGCCTTATTATCAAGGCTTTTTTCTTCATGAGGTAACTCAAAGGCAAGAAATTATTTCTTTTATAAAAGCAATCCACAAAAAAGTATATTCATGTGCAAGCAAATTAAAAAAATGTGAATGTCAATCTATAAAACTAATCGAGATTTATTTAACGCAAGTTTCTGATAATCTGAAAGATAATAACTACATACCGGCAATGATCTAAACAGACGCAATTACTGCAACCAATGAACACATTTCCAAAATCAATTACATGCATGCATGACCTAAATGGCTGGTCAATCCATGACTGTTGCAGTGATGATAAGCACAAGCCGCATAAACCTCCATCATAAAAATTATTTTTTGCTCCATGGGTCATATGACAACTTGATTAAAGGTGAAGACATTGAATTACAGATGCATTGCATGTGCTGTTACTGACACTATGTTCATATATGGTCTTCAAATTATTAACAAATCATTTTTGACTTCGGTATTTATATACTGAAATTATTATTATTAGGTAGTTTCGTTATGCCATGTGTCCGGAAACAGTCAAGAAGAAATTATGAAAAGAATGTGCCAATATTTTGATGCAATCAGCATAGTATGCATCAGGACTGAGTGGGGAGAAAAAGGGGCTACTCAAAATAATACAGGGATTTTAATGTGCAACATCATTTTCTAACTGATTTATGAAATTTCAAATGCTTCAGTAGATATTTCAATAGTGGCAGCTCAGTTAAAACAGGCAAAAATCTCTATTTACTATTGCAAATGATATGTGGGAACAATTTGTAGTTGTAGTTATTATGGAGGCAGGATATGCAGTAAATTCTACCTAGGCAAAGGGGGTTGTGATTTTGTTAATGTTAAAGTAATGTAACAATCTGAACCCCATTAATTCTTTGGCTGCTTTTAATTGGCAATTTTGTTCAAAAGCTCAAACAAAGAACAGCCTTCAGTTTTGAAATAATGCTAAAAAAGCATTTCAAGGACACAGCAAAGTGCCACACTATTCTATCACTAGAGGTCAGCGACGAGCAACTGCCATAGCACATATTTTTCAGAGCAAAGTTCAGCTAAACACAGCAAACACTAACAGTAAAGAACGTAAGAATCATTTTTTGTAGCAAATTAACATTTAATAAGTTACTCAAAGTTTTTGTGCCACATTCTTAATAGCATGTCATTTAAAACAATTTTTATGCCAAGATGGATAGTAAGCTTTTTTTTTTTTTTTTTTTTTTACACAAAAAACACTTCATAATGCCTTTCCATAACCTTATAATGCCCCCTACTTCATATGTCATATGTCAAACTCATCCCTTAAATGACCCGAATGAAGCTTAATAAGCAGAACAACAGACAAAGACATTACCTGTGGTCATCAGGGGTGCTCTGCTATGGGGAGCCACAGATTGATGCTGGCTTGAATTGTCAGGAGTGATATGGTTGTTGGCTGCAACTGGCCCTCCATGACCATGGCCCTGCAATGGAGGCTGACTATGGTGGGTATGGTGGTGATGGTTGTTGGGGGGATTGTTGGCATTTCCAGAGCCTGTTTTATTCTGCACTCCAGGATTGTTTCTGTCCCAGAGGTTTACTGTCTTCTTATAACTGCTTGGATCACCCCAAGCTGAGGTACCATCATCAATTTCCATCTTGCGTCGGATGGAGGGAGGGGAAGGCTCTTCCCATCCTGTGGGCTCTGCAGCATGATTATGTTTGACACCGCCCCCATTGCTTCCTCCCCAACCAGAACCAGTCTGTTTTATAGAGCCTGAACCTCCCCATGAACCCATGCCACCACCCGCACTACTGCCGTTGCCACCCTCCTGAGACTTGTTGTTCCAACCCTGTGTTGAGGCATTGGAACGCTGTGAATCTCCCCAGCCACCACCTGTGGATGGTTTTCCCCAACCACGAGAGCTTTCTTTCCATCCTGTTCCATCTCCCTCCCAGGAAGAGGTGGACGGTCCATTCTTTTTTCCCTCTCCAGAGTCACCCCACTCATCACCAGTTCCACTGTCCCCTCCTGGGTCAGAGCCCCAACCATGGGATGGCTTGGGGCCCTCTCCCCAACCCTGAGGTTTTGCCTTTGCATGGGAGTCATCCCATGTAGGAGACTTATCTTCAGAGACCCAGGACTGGCCACTTTTTTGTAAGCTACCACTATGGCCTCCTTGTGGTGGGTTGCCCCAACGCCCTGGACCAATAGGGGGTTTCTTGGTGTTATCTCCCCATCCAGAGCCTGGCTGACTGGATGATCCCCAGCCTGAAGTAGTTCCTGCAGTGGGGCGATGTGCATCACTCTTGCCCCCAGAGTCTGGTCCAGAACTTGGATTGGCACTACCATGAGATGGTGGATGTGCCATATGAGGTGCTTTAGAAGATGAGCCCCAGGCTTCAGTACCAACATCATTCTTGTGATTTAAGCGTGCAGCTTCTTCAGTCTCCCAAGCTGTGTGCTGACGCACAGGGGTCTGTCCCCATCCTGTGTTGCACAAAACTCTTGGGTCCATGTCCTGGGCAGGCAGGAGAGGTGGGGCCATGTCTCTTGAGTGTTCCCTCCTGTGAGAATGACCATCCATGCTGTCACTGCTTCCCTCGCTAGCTGGAGCTTTAGGCCCACTGCCCCAAGAACTAGGTGGCTGTTCTTGAGTGGGAGATCCTGCAGACTCCCACCCTTTAGGTTCACTGGAATGTTTACCCCAGTCCCCATTAGATGAGGCTTGTCCCCATCCAGGGGTGCCTGAGCCTACTGCTTGACCCCATCCACTTCCTGAATCCCAGCCAGAGTCCTTGGAGCTATTGGCAGTCTTGGCATCTCCATTACCCCAAACGGTCCCCTCCTCCCCATTGACTTTTGAGTTTCCTGTTGGAGACTGGACAAAAGAGCCCATGCCAACAGGGGTGACACCCCAGTTAGGCCGACTGTTGGCAAGGATAATGGGCTCTTGCTTAGTGTGATTTGGTCCTTCAGTGTTAAGGTTCTGAGGTTCAGAGCTAAAAGACACATTCGTGGAAGGAGAGGAGTGTGGCTCAGAGGTATCATTAGACACCATACCACCCCAGGCGGTGGTGCTATTACCATTACCAGAGTTTCCAGCAGGATTTCCATTGCCCCCAATTAAACTGCCACTACTGCTGGGTCCAGAGGATGGAGCACCTGGTGGGCTGCAAATATTAGAAGAAGCTTGGTTGGATACTCCAGAGCTGCCACCCACGCCCGCCCCCTCATGTCCCAGAACTGGCCAGGCAGAGGGGTTGGCATTGGGATTCAAATTCAAGTTAAAGTTAGAGGAGCCCCAGGTCCTGGCCCCCATTGATGCACTGCTGTTGTCACTCTTTCCTTCTGCAGCAACAGCAAGAGATGGGCCAGAGCCCCAGCCTCTACTGGCCCCACTCTGGCTGGAGAGAATGCATCCTGAGTGGCTGTTACTGGCTTTACTGGGATGATTTGTGGGAAAGTGTCCTTGTTGGCTGCCCCCTGTGGCCATGCTCATGCTGTCTGTGTTGCTGCTGTTGACAATTTCAGTATCTGATGGACATCCTGCAGGGATGTGGCTTTCGCTGCGAGAAATAGAAGGCCACTCCTCTGTATCGCTTTTGTCTATAATCAGTTGATCCCAGCCACTATTAGTGGTTGTGCCTATAGAAGCACTGGGTGTATGTCCCCAGTGGGGACTCTCATACTGTGCTGAATGGCCACTCTGCAAGGGCAGGTCTACAAAAGAATAAAGACAGACAATGAGTGAAAAAAAGTAACGTATACTGCACATCTACAACATAACTAGTTGATCACTATCAAATAAACAGGTTATATATTCCATTTTTGGTAGCTATAATAACTTTGGCTTATTTCAACACAAGATTGGGTAACATTTGCAATGTTCTGTTACATACTCATTATTTAATTTTCGAAAAAAAAAAAAAACATAGGTTTACTCCTGGTCATTTTTTATTTCAATTCAATTACACTGTCTAGACATACATTATACTTTATTAGTACAAAACTTTAAACAATAGACATTTTCACAAAAAAACAAAATTGCAGAAATTCTAATGCAAATATTGCCAGAGTAAGTAAGTCAGAGGAAATAACAGATTAAATGAGGGAGAAAACTTGGAAAAAACCCATACTTAAACAGAAACCAATTCTCTACTGGGTAAAACTAGACAGACTTATATAAAATGATTACAATATACTATAGGTCGACTGATATGGGTTTTTCTCTAGCTGATGATGATATTTATTTCCCTTTATATCATAAAATCTTACAGTTAAGTAATAAGATGTGATACAAAATTAAACACTTCAAATTAAACAACACAAGCCTCTCCAATCACTGCACTTGTTACCAGGTTTTAGTACCCGTGCCTACCTGTAGCCTGAACAACCGTTGGTTAAAGGCTTGCTAACAATATTGTACAGTTCCAAAATGTTATTCACATTCTCCAAAAGTATTATCATATTTAACCAATTAAATATATAAACCTAGATTAAGAACAGTTGATAAGAACTTAAACTCCGGGACACACCAAGCTGACAGTTGGCAATTCGGGAATGTCGGGTGGTTTTTGAGCGTCAGTCGGCGTTAATTTGTTCTGCACCCTCGGCTCTTGTCAGACGGCGGAGCTCATCGGCGAGTAACAGAACTACAACTAGTTACTTAGCTTGAGCACAAGAATGAGCACATGAGAAAAAAACGTCATTCGTCATTCTTAATCTTGTCTTTGGAATTTAGCAGGCATGATTGAAAAATGCTACATGAATCTATTATTAATGATCACAGCAGGTTTAAACACTGCTGGCTTTATACATTTACAGTTCTAGCTCATCCGAGTTTCCCTGTCTGGATCCCAAATACACACTACTGCCACCTTTCAGATGCGTCTGTCTAATAATAGTCTGATGCAAATTAATAAAAGAAATTCCAAAAATCGGCCCAATTAACAGGCCAGCAAATCAATCAGTCGATCTTTACAATATGCACATGCAGAATAGTATTATCAAACAACAGCAGTTCTTAGAAATTGGGTAGAGTTTATCTAAGTCCATAGACCATGGTTTTGCTTGCCACGGTTGTAGATGGAGATAATGTCAGATCAATGCATTTCTTTCTTTGTTTTTCATATAATTCAGTGGAAACACTTGAAACGGTTAAATGTGGAAATCCCAAAAGATCAGCTGCTTCTAAAATAGTCAAACCAGCCCATTTGGCAGCAACATCCATGCCATGGGTAAAGTCACAGAAATAAAACTCTCTTTATTCTAAAGGTATAATTTAAGCATTGTGCTGCTGACATTTAAAGAATATTCTTTATTTATTACATATACATTACAGCATAGTGAAATTCTTTCTTCGCATATCCCAGCTTGCACGGAAGCTGGGGTCAGAGCGCAGGGTCAACAATTAAACAGTGCCGCTGGAGCACAGAGGGTTAAGGGCCTTGGTCAAGGGTTCAATAGTGGCAACTTGGCGATACCACCTCGACCTTCCGATCAGTAACTCAGCACCTTAACCACTGAGCTACCACTCCCCCTTGAATGGCTGACTAGATAACAGCATGGATTTGCATGTGTACAGGTGTTCCTAATAAAGTGGAGAGTACATTGTAAGCATACCTAATTAGCACTTTTTTTTTACATTAGTGCCGAGTTACTCTATTTGCCAGACAAATCAGTAATTCTGCACCAACCCCCAATAAAATTCTGCACAATATTAACCAGGTACTTATTAACAACAATCATAATACTGCCGTTTCCACAAATCTTGACCTTCCGAACTGACCGACTGGAATGCACACCCTTCCCTTTCAAAGGACCCGGGAGCATTTCAAAGCATTTAAATGCCCGATGTGGGGCCTGAGATCAGGGGTGGTTAATTACTTGGCAAGCACTGCCCATTTTTCTGGTTCTAACGCTGTTGTTTATGTATGCCGCTGCGCGTGTGCACGCAGCTCAGTGTGCTTCGGCTGTAGGGAAATCAACAGCTTTTCTACGCTCCCGGCAGGCAGCTTGCAGATCACACTTTCAACCAGACATCAGAGAGAAAAAAACCCCCAAGAGGTAGGAAAGAGAAAAGAGAGAAAGGGAGCAAAAAATAGGAAAAGCAGCATGCTTCTGAAATAAGCACCGTCCTTTTGAAGAGTCACTGCGTAGCAAAGGACGCCATTTTATCAAGGCTGAAACGTAGCCAAAACAGCCTTGAGCTGTCGTCAACGTATCGGTATCGCTCGGGAGCACGTTCAAAAAAGACCACTTGTGCCGTGCAAAAAATCCTGCTTCTGTGGCTTTTATTCGTAGTCATTAGAATACTGCGAGACCAAAATAAACAGAAGCGGTGCTCCGCAAGACGTTCTACAGTCTAGAGGGGGTGGGGAAATGACGAAGAAGTGGAAAAGTACCTGAAGAGAGGAGCCTCCCGACCATCGTCCCATGGACTTTAGGTTGTGTGCAGAATGTCAGGCATTCCTGATCCAATATGTCTCCTACAATATGTCTTCCGAAGGCTCACTCTTGAACCGCTGCCAAGAAACTGGGGCACAGCATGCAAGCGACCGCCCTGTTCATCCCACACTGCTCTGAGAGGATCCAGCCTTATTTTTATATCTCGACGCTGCTGAAGCCGAGAGCAGACTCGCGCTTGTGCTTGCGTGCAGGGAGTGCACCCCGGGTGAAGGGTAAAACAGGGGGGCAGTGCTTTTTTCCACTCGCACAGGAGTGGAAAACGTAGCAGAGCGAAACGGAGATTTCTTTTCCTGTCATTGTTCAGTGCTCAGTTTATGCTTGTGAATGGTCACACAAAATCTAGAAGACCATTTCAGCTTGGCACAGCACGTTCGCAGCTCTCAATCGCTCCCAATAGCAGCACAAAGACAAAAAGCAGGACGGCGTCTGTGCATAAGCTGCACATATGGACGTGTGAAATTGAACACACACACACACACACACACACACACACACACACACACACACACACACACACACACACACACAGCCTCTCTCTCTCTTGCTGCTACCACAATAGGGTGTTTAAAACAACCTGTTTTGTGTAAAAAAAAAAAAAAAAAAGAAGAAGAAGGAAAAAAAAAAAAGAGTAATACTGTAATAATGAATATCAGATGAAGGCTTCCTGCACCCACCCCCACCATGAAAAGGAAAGAGAAACACTCCACCGCCAAATGGGAAACAGGCTGACATGAAGGCAGGCAGGTGGCCAAGAGTTAAATGTCTTTGCAGTGTGCATACGCTGTGAAGAAGTGGGGGAGGGAAATGTGTGTGCCTGTGTGCCTGCGTGTGTGTGTGTGTGTGTGTGTGTGTGTGTGTGTGTGTGTGTGTGTGTGGCTATAGAGGTGGAGCAAAATGAGCAAGTGGTTAAAAAAAAATAAATAAATAAAAAAGTTTCTCACATAAATGATGGCACTATTTACAAAATGCCTGATACACACAACCTACTGTATAAAAATGTAAAGATCAAACCTTCTCACAGACGCCTGCTTTCTCTGGCCAAAGAGTTATTTACATATAATTGCAGATATATACAATATCTAAACACTTCAGGTTAAAAGTGTGACCATAACATTGGTATGTGTTTTCTAAACATCTATTACCACCTTTGGTCCCAATCTGCTATAATAATACCATCCACTCTTGTGGGAAGATGATCCACTACATTTTGAAGTGTGCTTGTGGAGATTTGAGAGATTTCATTCAGCCAGGGTGTTAGTAAATTAGTAAATATTAGGTGAGGAGGTCTGGGGTGCAGTCAGAATTCACATTCATCTCAAAGCTGTTCAATAGAGTTGAGGTCAGAGCTTTATAATCTATGGAATGCTACTGTGTAGTTCTCCACATTATAGACTGAGAGTGACCACATAGTATATTTGTACTCTTTTGTAAATCTGTGGCCACTTTTCCAACCATATTAACAGTTGAAATGAAAGAAAACCAACTGTCACTCTTACTTGCTTCTATTCCCCATTAACTCATTTACCAGGAACCATAACCACCTTTTAACCAGGTCCTGTTTCTATAGGGTTCAAATACCAGGTTAAACACGTACAAAAACATCCCTCTGCCAAACAAAACCAAGAAGATCTTGTTATCCACATGCTGATGAGGAGCTGCATGGTGTGCATAATTCTTGCGGTCGTTTCCAAAGCAACCATTATAACTTTCATAACAAGCAGCTATTTGGAACAGTCACAAGTAAGCTCTTCCTGTGATCAGCTTGCAAAGTGCAGCACATGAACAACATCCTTAAACACTAAACAGTGAACAATGTAAATTATGATCATCTCTTTGCTGATTACTGATCAAATTTCAGGAAAGCAAAACAATCCACAAGGACATGTATGCATCAGCCGAAAATTATTTTATCGTGTGTGTGTGTGTGTTATTTTTTATATGTAAAATTATCAATTTTGCTTATTACTGCCAAATGTAATCAATGTACTTTATTCTTACAGTGAAAAAAACTGTCTGTCTAATAAGATCTAAAGAGAAAATGGAAATTGGCCATTCAAAATTAATTAGAACCTTTTTTGTTTAAAAAAAAAAAAAAAAAAAAAAAAAAAGAAGCACTTAAAATAATCCAACAGTAATTTTTATTCAGTCAATATTATTTGGTTCATTTTTAATAAGTCTGCTGTAAGAGGAGGCAAACAGCAGCTTAGCTACAAGGCTAAGAACTGGGACTCAGTAGAGGATAATGAGGTCTTCCCAATGGACTCCAATTAGAAACCAGGACCTTCTATGTTTTTAACAGCAGAGCGATGAATACTGCAGTTGAGCTCTAGCACTTAAAGAACGAAGTAGTACTAGGGAACATGATGTTTGCTATCAACATACACTATATGGAAAAATGTATTTAGACACCTGACTTTTCCAGCCATGTGTGGTTCTTCCCCAAAAAGTTGGATGGACACAATTGTTTAGGATTGTCTTTAGAGGTGATAGTATGAAACTTTCCCATCACTTGAACAAGGAGACCCAAACCTGTTCCTGCATCACAATTCTATTGAATGCCTTTGGGATGAATTGAAATGCTGACTGCACCCCAGGCATCATCAGTACCTGATGTACCTACATCAGTACCTGACTTTACTAACATACTTGTGGCTGAATGAGGACAAATCCCCTCAAAATCTAGTGGCACATCCTCGCTGCAAACCGCTGCGGCCCGGGTTCGATTCCCGGTCAGGGAACCGACCCCAGCCATTAGTGTTGCACAAGCCAGTGCACTCTTAGTGCTGGTCCCAAGCCTGGATAAATGGGGAGGGTTGCGTTAGGAAGGGCATCCAGCGTAACAAACGTGCCAAATCGAACATGCGGATCACTAATACGGATGATCCGCTGTGGCGACCCCTAATGGGAGAAGCCAAAAGAAAGTTTATTAGGCAGGCGCATCTGACACACACAGAACATAACTCTCTTATACCGCCAGGTGGCAGTAGTCTTCATTTGACATCCGCAAGAGCTATAATTGTAAATATATATACTGTATTTTGTATATACATACAAAATCGGACGATAAATAAAGGTGTGAAAAAACTACAGCACTAAACCAAACTGAAAATATTGGGCAAAAAAATCTGCATCATATAAAGGCCACTGGTTGCCCTGATTTTTAAATATCTGCATCAGTCAGAGAAAAACCCATATTTGTCAACCTTTATTTGTTATAACGGCAAAAGGGACTAAACGTGGAATGGGACGTTCAAAGGCACATACCACTCTTATGGTTAGGTGTCCACAAACTTTTGCCCGTATACAAGCACACACAATACAACTGCCTAAACACTAAAACCAAAGTGGTGGAATGAGATCATGGCTGTAGTGCGTTAGCCATTTATATCTGAAATGTCCAGGAAGGACTTCTGTGATGCTGCGTATGGAGGCAAAAAAAACCCTTGAGGACAGTGTCAACACCTGCTCCACTCAGAGCATGTTAGCGAACACACACACACACACACACACACACACACACACACACACACACACACACACACACACACACACACACACACACACACACACACACACACACACAGAACAATAGAAGCACTGTGCGAGTGCGTTGAGGGAGCTGTGCTGACGGCCGTGTGCGATGGTTACACAGAGGCTCGTAGGAAGGAGGCAAGGAGAAGGGGGTTGGTAAGTGAGAGACTTATGCAACCAGAGTTGAGCAGCACACTCGCTCCATTCCTCCGGCACAGGATGTGACGGACATCAGCCCGCACTCTAGCCAGATCCGAGAACTGACAGTAGGGGACGGCACACACACACACACATTTACTGGATGCTTGAGCTTCTTTTTCATCGAAAATAATATTTAATGTATACCTATAATATGAAACATCAACAAACAAAAGATAACATGGAAATAAGGTCTGAGCAGTGCTAGTGGTGTGTGTGTGTGTGTGTGTGTGTGTGTGTGGTGTTACAGGGATGGGTGCCCTCAAGTGTTCATCCTGTACATGCAGGAAAACCTGTGCCTGAGTGATGCAAACTAACCCCATAATAAGCCAATACTCCCCCAACCACTGCACCAGGCTATGGGGCACACAGGGGCACATGCAACAGGGGCACACAGAACACTGCATTTATATGAGTTACTAAAAACACAATCTGTACACGTCACACTTTTCTCCTTCTCCTGGGTGAAGGAGTTATTTTTTTTTTTTTTGGGAAAAGACGAGGAAAATCCACAAATGATACTATCAAAGCACTATAAATAAAGATAATTCAATGAAAATGCCATGAATTTTTTCTGAGGTAAGGAATATTGGACTGCTACGACCTCCTATACAATTTTGTATGTCCAACTCCAAGTTGGGGAAGAACCACATATGGCTAAAAAAGCCTGGTGTCCCAATATGTTAGCCTTTAGTGTAGTAGATCTCATATAATATGAAAAATAGTTGTCATTTTTGTTAAAAAAACAAGGAAAGAATGAGTAATATTTGGACAGGGAATGTCAGTTCAGTGTATTTACTACCTCAGATGGTCCCTTCAGGCATGTCCATATAATAAGGACTGTGGGAAATGTACAAGACGATGAGAGAGAAAGTGAAAGATTTTCCTGATGGCATTGCTGACAGGTTTGGGTTTATGAGCTGTGGCTGCACTGGTTTTGATTTGCTAAGTAACATGCAGAGAAACCACAGTATGTTACATGTGCAGGTTTGAAACCGGGCAAAAAAAAGAAAGAAAGGAGACAGAATAAATGAAGTCCTGGACTGTTTTCTGTTTAAATCACCGCTTTTCTTTCCGAAGAAACTTTACTGGTGTGTGTGTGTGTGTGGTAGGTAATAGGTGGTTGTGAGAGGAATAAGACAAAATACTGAGGAAGAAAATGAGCACAGGAATAAAAGGAAAGTGGGCTGCTGGCAAGAATTGTAAGGGACGACTTTAGTATTAAACCTTCTGCTTGCCTATTTCCCAGCTCACCGGATATCCCTGTCACATCTTCTAACACGCTACAATCCGTCACGCTCCTTGAGATCTTTAAACTGCAGATTAAAAACTTATCTTTTTAGCAAAGCCTACACATAACATACGTCACATATCATAAACTTGTGCTCCAGTACATCTGATCAAATGCACATTATCAACTTGTGCTGTTAATATCATGAACAGCAGCTACGCTAATTTCTCTCTACTGCTTCTCTTTCTCTACCCATCTCGAGGCATCCTGAGGTTGCTCCAGCCCCAGTCAGGTCCCACCTTATAAAAGCTCATAAAAGAAGTAGATGCCGAACTCACAAACTTCCTGTACCATCCAGAGACGTACCAGTTTGGACATTGGACCTCCTGGAGTGTTTAAAGGCTCTAGCATGGAGAAGCTGGTGTTGGATCTGTGATGATCACAAATGTTGAGCTATTTTATGAGTTGCTCAGTAGCTCCTAGTTTTATAACCACAATGACTGTATAAGACTCTAGAAAGAACTTTATAATCTTACACTCCAGTGCCCATGTTAGTTCTCACTCTCTAGTGTTCTGTATTGTTTAAAAACTATAATCACACTCTTGATGTTACCCAAATGAGGATGGGGTCCCCTTTTGAGTCTGGTTCCTCTCAAGGTTTATTCCTCATGACATCTAAGGGAGTTGTTCCTTACCACAGTCCCTGGCTGCTCATCAGGGATAAATGCACACCATTCACCTTAACTGTTGATTTCTGTAAAGTTCCTTTGAGACAATGTCTGTTGTGAAAAGCGCTTGACTTGACTTGACATACCCACTCCCAGGAACGATCAAGATGCAGGGGACTGGCTCTAACTCCATGAAACAAGGTGATAGACACTTGCCACACCAGAGTCCTATGTGAAATCACTTCCCTTGCATCGTTAATGGAGAGCAACACAAAGCTATAAACCGATAATCTGAGTTGCAGAATCGGTGGAGGCCCATGGCCGACAACATTCTTCACCGAGTTGCTTTTTGAGGTTTTTGCTGATCAGATTCTATCCTCCCCCCAGAGCTAGACCGGGCGCACAGAAACCTCACCGCTAAACCCAAACCAGGGAAGAGGACAAGAGCAGTTGTGGTCTGCTTTCATCGTTAACAGCTAAAAGATAAGAAGTCATTCGTGAGGCGTGTAAAAAACGAGGTAAACTGCAGTATAAAGGGTAACCAATCACCGTTTATGAAGATTACAGCCCTTAAGTATTGGAACGGCAGGCAGTATCGTGAAGTCATGGCCAAAATGTTCAATCAGGGATTTAACCAGGCTCCAGCGAGGCTTCGTATAACGACTAAAGAAGGGAGCAGGAACTAGTGTACATCTGTGGAGGAGGGCATCGGTATTCGTGTTCTCAGTGTGACGTTCTAAATAATTTGATGTGCCTGACATTTGTATCTCTGGAACCATGAAGCAGGAAGCGGCACAAACCTATGCTAAATGACACCTATGTTATTAGAATTATGCAAGTCTGGAGGTGTATTAATCAAATACAGAACACGGCTATCTGTTCTACCTTCCCTACTACCTTCTATAGCAGATGGGCTCTAATGTCTTTAAACTGCCTTAGAAAATGTTCTAGTCGTTGTATACCAAATTTATGACTGAAGAACGAGCTTCGTTCGATGAGCCGTTGGAAATACACTTATACATTTAATCTTGTCCTTAAGAGTTGAAGTGAATTATTGGGAAAATATAAGATTTGCAGGTTAAGCAGAAGTAAAAAAAGAGGAAGTAAGGTACCTGTAGAGCATTACCGTTACATATATTTGTTTATGTTGTGTGTTTGGGATGTTAGGGCAGGAGATGGGGGATTGGGGGTGGGCTGAAAAGCAGCAATTGTTGAGTACTAGTTATTGTATGTATAAGATGCTGTATCAGCACAAAATGTTGTTAAATATATTTTGAGGGGAAATTTTTTTTTATAAAATATTGCAGCCCACCTCGCCGTTGTGCACACATACTGCAAGCAGTGATTCACTGCTTCTCGCTAAGCTGGGTCGCTGCCATTTTCATGCTTCCTGCAGCCGAACAGTCACCTGGAAACTGACAGAATGTATCCCTTCACTGAGCTCCCACACAGGAAGAAACGAAACACAAGTCGCATCTTTTTGCTCTCGCTGTTTCGCCCCTTAAACGCAAAGCAGCATTTGTAAGCAGGCACATGTCTGCGTGGGCAGACCCCGAACAAGTAAACAAGCCGAAAGTGCCAAGATGCACAATATGGAAAGCATATTTTGATCGTATGAGGTAACGTTAGCTGTGGATATTAAATATGGCTGAGTAAATTCCTGAAAACTGGGAGGAGAGAAATGTTTGCCAGAGAAATGCCTGCGAATTGATGAACTAATAGAAGAAGGTGTACGAGTGGCTACAAAATCTTGGTAACTTATCCAGATTAGGCATCAGGGCATCATCCTTTCGCTTCTCCCATTAGGGGTCGCCACAGCGAATCATCCTTCTCATCCTTCCCCCCCTGTCCTTTACATCTGCCTCTTTCACCTCGACCACCTGCATGTCTTCCCTCTTACCACATCCATAGATGTCTTTCTCCTCTCCTTCGCCTCCTATAGTAGCCTATAGTTTCCACTGGTACCCTGTAGGCTGACAATACCTGTGGCGGGAGTCAACAATACTGGGGTGTCTAATTCACTCGTCCAACAACCAAAGAAAAAACCTCCTCATTGCCTTTCCCAAAGGAAAAAAAACCCAGATTGTTTCAATATACCACGCTTGGTTCATATATTTTTCAAAGGTGCAAAGAACGTCAAAGCTATTTTCTTCTTTCCAATTCCCAACACCATCTGCTACACTGTCTGGCTCTCGGTGGGGAATATTTTTACTAGCCATATTGAGTAGCTAGAACAGATGCTAGTTCAGCACAAAAACTATAGCTGTAATGCAAGTACAGCATGCAGGTGCATTTTAACATTTCATTGAGGGAAAACTCAAGCACTAGCTAGATCTAAATAATTAGATGAAGTGAAAGCCACACCACGCCACATTAGATCTTAACAAAAGATTAGATACCTTCTTTGTCACCAGACAAGGATAAACCTTTTTGCTACAAAGTCACTACTAGCTAGCTAATGCTAGCTTATATTCCATTGTTTTTTTCATTTGATGTTGACAAGACTGGCTGCTGACCTGGGGTTGATTGGCTGGGGAAAGACTGCACAGTAGGGCTGGTTGATGCTGGCAGCACAACGGCAATGCTCCCAGCAGGCAAAGGTTGTCCTCTCTTCAGCAGCTGCTTGTGCTCGTGCTGGCGAAAACGTGGCGGCACCTCTCGAGGTGGGTAGCGCTGTACTGCCGACTGCTGCTGGGTGCTGGATGGTGCACGCTTGCCATTGGCACCACTGCTGCTGGCCGAGGGCACAGAGGGGTTGGTAGCGCTGGGGTTGGCAGGGGAAAGAGGGGCAGGACTGGGTTTGGCAGAGTCTGGCACTATGGAAAAAGGTGAGAGAGAGGTTAGTGGTATTCAGGTAATAGTAAAGCACAAAGTAACTAGTCAAACACTCCTGTAGGACTCCCACAGAAACCTTAGAAAACACCAATAAAACTATTTGCTATAGCTCTACAAACTACACAAGCATTGCCTACGCAGGTAAAGGCATACATTTCAGAGTTGCGTTTCATGGTGACTAATCTGTAAATTCCAGATCAGATTGGTTGACTGTCTATTACGAACAGAAAAGACAGTGCTGTCAGGGTGGGAAGGATGGCGTTACGATGGCCTGTGATGCCGCATGACCAGCAGTACTTCACATGCTTTGGAGGAAACACTTACACCCCAGCTGGTAGATATCAGGTGATTATTTAGTGGGTAATAATTAAAAAAGACCAAATAGGTGGAATTAAATAACTTCTCTAGATCACATTTTATTGTTTTTTTTATGCAAAAATTAACTGAAGCTCATGACCTGGAATCTGCATTATTTTCTGTGTAGCACTAACTACTGGCTGTTTGATGGCAGTGGAGAGTGGGTGTGTATTAAACATGAGACAAAATGAACTGCCTTGAAGAATGCTTACTTATTAGCCCAAATATTGAATTTAATAAGAAAAAAGTTTTCTGGCACACTGGTCAAGCACGAGGCCCTTCATTTGGAATTCTGTTAACTTATCTACGCACCACAGAAGCCGCCTCTGGTACGCTTTTGTTAAATGTTGTTGTGCGGTCCAGCTTTTATATTAGATCTATTACTGTGTACCATGTAATAAAATCAACAGCTGTGCTCAATATAGAAATGACCCAGAAATAAACTTTGAAAGGTGATAACAATAACTGTTTTACAATGATTTTTAGCAAGCGTGAAGCACTTGTGCATTTTAGATGAATCTCAGACGGGTAGGTGGTAGCTTAGTGACTTTGGATTCTTTGGATCAGAAGGTCATGAGTTCAAATCCCAGCCACACCATGCTGCCATTCCTGTGCCCCTGAGCAAATGTCAGTCTCCCTGGATAAGGCTGTCTGCCAAAATGGTGTAAATGTAAAAGCAGTAGAAATGATGATACAAGCGGTGATACAAGCACGATCAACCTGTGGACTGTCTGTCGAATGACAGATGTTTTACTAGGTTAATTGTTCGTGCCTTTTTGGAAAAATATAAAATAAAAAAAATAAAAAATGCATTGTGAGCCCATCGCAGCTATATCGAATATATACGCCACAAACACAACATACAACATGCTATTTTTGTCCGGAGGCAGCGATGCCAGCCGCTGATTAATTTCAGTTCGGTCTGCCTGCCATGAGCAGGGGGAAAGCAGTGGGGGGAAGCATCCTCCTGCACGCATCATTTATCTCTCTTTTGCACTCAACGCCTCCTCTCTTTTGCTTTCCTCAATTCTGTGTGGCTGAGCTGTTCTTTTTTTTCCCCTGCTGGTTTTAGATTTGGACACAGGAATTAAACAGGTCCTCAATGATCCTCTGTACGTCTACAGGATCGCTGGCTTTTAGAATTTTCTACACGGGTCCAAACCCAATCTTCCTACTCCGGAGGGTTCTAGAAGCTCTGATGTGCTCAGCCAATGACAACGAAGCATTGGGAAGGGGAGGAAAGAAGGAGGGAGCCAAAAATGCTCGAAGTGGAGGGAGAGAGTGTGCTAACCTCACTGGCTGTACAAAAACACACACACACACACAAAACAAATCACCCCACCAACTCGGCTATTATTAGAAGCAAGTCAGTAGAAATGCTTTAATTACTCTCCACTGCTGCGGCTTATTTTTAAGCACTGTTTCTGTAATAAACCGGTTCATATCTGCAACTGCTGGCATCAAAAGACTTGGCTGGGAAGGGAAAACGTTAGGACATGAGATCAGTAAGAATGCTGTGCTCAACACGCTACGTAGGGTCAACACTGCACACACCCCTGAAAGCACATGCACACACTAACAAGTCTCCATGGCAAAGAACAGTCAACTGCTGTTCTACACGCACACGCACACACAAAGTGTTATAGCAGATCCAAAAGCGCTTTTTATAACAAAACAACACCTCTGGTTTTAACTACGCTACGTTTTTAATACCCCCTGCTCTATAGTATCTATTCCTTAAATTTGAGACACGGACAGAGACAAAATAAATACGAAAAAAAAAAGTCAGGGTGAAAATATTTCCCCTAAAGGCACAGTTCCTCGCTCGAAATGAGCACCGAATTCCCAACAAATTAAGTAGCACTTCATCCGAGCTTCATGTTGAATGGTGGCCTGGGGCTACGCTGCTCCTCACAGCAAGAATCGCATCTCACAGTTCTAGTGCAAATCCCTTCATCTTAAAATTAACAGTCAGATCAGACCAAAGCCACAGATAGCAACAAGGTCCGATCTGAACAGTTAGGTGGGGGCAAATTACAAAGAACGAACGATTATCTCTTGAGAAAAAATGGTCCGGATAAAGAAACACATAGCAAATGAATTCTAGCCGTTTTTTTCCGACATGGAATGAGAAAGATATTAGGGATGCAGACACATCTGAGCACCAGTGTGAAACATCTGCTCCATGCATGCAGTGTCTACAACACAGTGTGTATGTGAGAGAGCATGTTCCTTGGGGTGCCACTTAACCTGACAACCTTCGGAAGCCTTGTGCATCCCTCGGTCCCACGATATTCGCGTTGCTATAGCGATGCACACAACCTCACACCCCCCCCCCCCCTCTTTTCTTCAGTGAACAGACCTGGCATAGATCTTCAGAGCAGATCATCTGCCACTGAACTCGAAGGCAAACACATTCTGCTCGTTTTTCTTTCTATAACGCCGAAACGCAGGCTAAAACAGTAGATCGAAACAAAAAGGCATCAGTAAAATAATGCATGATTTCTGCAAATAGAACGATATCACCGGTCTTCAGTGTTCTGGTTGATGTAATGAAAGTTTTTTTTTTTTTTTTTATAAAAAAGATAAAGAAATAAGTGTCCTGTGATGGGTAGGGAGTTCATTTAGAATGGCATTAATGGCACAAATCAAATATGATTCTGAAGAAGAGATTGATAATTAATCTGCACCATATAGATTTTTCCGGTCCGCTGTCTAGAGGCGAATCACTGACGCCATGTGCTGTTTGTTTTGACATTGCGCGCTGTGTGGAGAGAGCTACATTAGATTTCTTTTTAATTTATTAATTATAGAATTTGTTTATTAATGAACATTCATATTTATTTCCGTTAGCACATTTTTAAGATTCAGTACTGGTTTTTACATTTGTTTTTTGTAATAAAGTTCAGTACTTTTTACATGGAGTGTAAAGTTTTTTATTTTTTTTTTTATCCAGTATCCATTTTAAAAACAGTCAGTTAACTAATTGGTTATTCGGCAAATACGATCCAACCTAGCTATAGGTATCGCTAAAATCCACCGGTCGACCTCTTTCTTCAGTACTAGGGTGGTGGTGGTGGTGGGGGGAAACATTATATATTGTTGCTTTGTCACTCTCTCGATGGTGGCCTTGCAGGGGTCTTGTAAAAACATGATGAAAATGCCAAAGGCACTTCAGGTAACATTAAATTTTAATAATATATCCTATATACAAGTAAGAATATTTTTCCTGTAAAAATGTATAAACCCCATGTTCAGATAAACAATGACGAGAAAGTCCCGGAGTGCTTTAAAATGTATTCCAAAACTGAAAGACTTTCCAAACCTGTTTTATGACTCGTCGTTATCGCCATCATAAAGTGCACGAGTACGGACGATTCCTTTCCTTCCACACAGCCCTTATATTGTTTGTCTTTTAACCTCGGAGGGCCAAGCCGAGTCCAAGGATCTTAATTAGCCAAGCTTAAATACGCAATAAGGGATAGAGAGAGAGAGAGAGAGAGAGAGAGAGAGAGAGAGAGAGAGAGAGAGTAAATAGATGAAAGAGGAGATGAAAAAGCTCTGAGCTGCATTACACTGGGTACAGCTTGAAACAAGAAGCCGGAGTGAGAAGGGACGAGCCTCGTGGGACGGCTCCAAGATATTTTCACTGCAGTCGTGTTCAATTAACGCGATGCCGTGCCGTGCGACTGCATCATTCTCCTGTACTCTTCTCCTAATCAGATAACACTTTCAAAAATCCTGCAGTAATAAATTGGACTGAGGGCATGTTCTAAACCAGTATCAGTTCTACAGTAATTTGCATAGAGACCTGTGTGGCCCAAAAACAATTTAAAAATACAAGTAGAATTGTTAATTTACATCAAGGAGACATTTGGGGACATTGAGTGTCTAGTTTTATTTTAAAGCCCAAGAACTTTTGGGGTATATTGGGTACATGACAGCTACAATCATTTTACTTGTTAACTTCAAAAGCTAGCAAGTGAATGACTGGTTAGAGTGCAATCAAATTGTATTTGTATAGCGCTATTATGGCCATTTTCATGGTCCATTTTACAATAGACATTGTCCCAATGCAGCTTTCCTTTTTTTTTTTTGCAGCTTTAAGATAAAGAGGTTCGCGGTTGATCACCAGTCGATTAATCCTGACGATTTTTGCCATTTTCTTTTAATTGATCGGCATCGCAAATTAGGCCGATTATAAGGCAGGCACTTCTGACACACCACACTGTGTGTGTACGTTCTGTAATAACGTGAGAGAACATAACTTTCCCATACCAACAGATTGCAGTCATCTGTGTTCCACATCCAAACAAGAAAACCGGAAGAGCTAGAACTGTAAATATATAAAGCAAGCAGCGTTTACACTTGCCGCGATAATTACTGCCGAAATTAAGTAGCTCCTCTTTAATCGTGTATGTTAAGATGCAAAAACAAGAGCAAGAATTTCTTTCTCCTGTGCTAATTCGCTAAGCTAAATCGGTTTAAAAAAGACTAATCGAAGTTCTCTTTCCGGCCGACAGAGCTCCGTCGCTGTTTAAAATGCAGAATGTCAGAAAAACAGCTGATGTCCAACTCAAGCCAGCGATGAGGGAAAGAAAAATTACCCAGACCGGCACTCAAAAGACACTTCACATTTACTGATGGCCCACCGTCAGCTTGGCTTTAAGTTCTTCATTCGTTTTTAGTTTAGCCTTATATATTTCATTGGTTAAATATGATAATGCTCTTGAAGAGAGAATAAGAATAACATTTGGAGAGAGAATGAGAGTTTTTGGAACTGTATTGTTAGCGAGCCTTTAACCAGGTGTAGTTTAGGGTATAGGCAGGCTTGGGGACAAAACCTGCTAAGAAGTGCACTGATTGGAGAGGCTTGTGCTGTTCAATAAATGTTTAATCAAAGCAATTTTCTGTATCACGTCATTAAGTATTAGATTTTATATGCTGAAGGGGGGAAACATATCCGTCCCAAAAAATCTGCATAAAATATCGGCCTTTGGCTGCTGTGATTTCTAAATAATTTATTAAGTGAATTGAATGAATTTATGTTGTGGTGACAAGTTTATTCCTTAGAAGCTTAACAATAGGGAGCTAAGAAAGAAACCTGAGTGAAACTGAACTCAAAAAGGCACCCATCCTCATCCTAAACAGTCTGGACAAATGTCCATTCATCGGTGTGCTGCACAGTGATAGGTGCTTAAAAGCAGATCTGTTCATGTAAACTGCAGCCCTAAGCCATTGTAGTAGATATTAATTACAGTCCAAATCCATCCTAGTTCTTGAGTTGCTCATATAGGCTATTTATCTGAAACCATCCTCAGCTGCAGTGTTCTCCAATTTAAAAGAACTTCCACCCAGAGGCAGAGCGTCAGGATGAAACCGGTGAATCCGAAGAGAAGAAAGGGACAGGAACATTGCGTCATCAGATTAGCATTTGGCATATACACAACCAGCAACCTAAAATGGCATCATTTATAATTCAATGACTTACTATTAAGCCTTCAAGACTTGTACAGTATAACTTCACATCAAGACTAGACTCGCTCAGGCAGGTGTGCTTCTGAGCGACATTCGACCTCTTCAACTGATCCTGAATGCAGCTGCACGGCTTGTTTTCAGCCTTCCTAAGCTCTACTACACCAGCTTATTGCTACATTCCCTCCACTGGCTTCCTGCAGCTGCTATGTCAGATTTACATCACTGATGCCTTCCTACAAAGCCAAACCCCTGGACCAGCATTCGACTCCCTCCCAGCTGTCATCTCAACCACTGCTCCAATGTAAAAAAAATGGTGCTTTATACCACACACATGTACATTACAGTACTGCGAAATTCTTCCTTCACATACCCCAGCAATGTTAGGAGCCGTAGTCAAGAGCGCAGGTTCAGCCACGATACAGAGCCCCTGCAGCACTTAAAGTTAAGGACCTTGTTTAGGAGCCCCAAGAGTGGCAACTTGGCGATACCGGGGCTTGAACCCAGACCTGACGATCAGTAAACCAGAGCCTGAACCACTGAGCTACTAATTTACCCAAAAGCTGCCAGACATGTCGCTGTAGGTTTTATACCAAAGCGTGAAATCTTACTCCATTATATAAAGACGCGAATAATTAATGGCACAATACATGAACACCATCATCTTAAATATCCATGGCACGTATTATCGAGCCCTAAAATGGACTAATTCTTGGAATTCAGTGGCGTCAATTATTCTGAAGTGACAGAAAGTGCTGACAGAAAGAACCGGCCCCTACTAAGGCAGACAAATCAATCCTGCATGATTGTGCTGCAATTATCAACATTCAACAAACACTTAAAAGTAATTAACTGAGCAGGAAATGCAATTTGCTCGGGCGGAAAAAATTACCATATAGTAATTAGCGTATGGAGTGTCATCTTTTTACGGCGCTTTTAAACGTGCTATAAAACACGGAGATCACAGCCTAAACGAAAATACGACACAATGTACACTAGTCTTGTAGCAACCAGAGTCTTAAAATATAATAGCAATAAGCGGATTATGCATACACTAATGCTATATTCAAACCATACAGTGGCGGATTTTTTTTTATTTATTATTGCATATTTCTCACATTACATGAGCAAATATTTAACAAAAATAACCAGAGAAGGGTTTTTTTTTTATGATTATTTCATTTATTAAGGGAAAATTGTCTGCCTGGCCCAATGTGAAAAGGTAATTTCACACAAATAAAAAGTAATTCAGGACCTTGCCATAATTCTACGCTCTGCCAAAAAAATCCTAAAGGACAATGTCCAGCCATCAGTTCATGTCCTTAAGCTCAAGCTCACTTGGGTTATGCAGCAGGACAATGATCGGAAACACACCAGCAAGTCCACTTCTGAATGGCTCACAAAAAAAAAAAAAAAGTTTTGGAGTGGCCAAGTCACTTAAATTTCTTTGAGATGCTGTGGCATGACCTTAAATCGCTTGAGTCAAGTTGTCACAATAAGGTTTAGGGGGCAATTACATTTTCACATAAGGCAAGGCATGTCTGGACAGCTTTTTTTGCTTAATAAATAAAATCATCAAATAAACCTGCATTTTGAATTTACTCTGGTTACCTTTGTGTTATATTAAAATTAGCTTGATGATCTGAATCAATCACTCAATGAATTGAGCGTGACAACATGTAGAAAAAATAATCTGTAAGGGGCTAAATACTTTTTCACAGCACTGTATGCAGTTCTTCCCTGAACTGTTAGCACAAAATTGAAGGCACACAATTTGTACAGGATGTCTATGGATGCGGTAGCATGAAATATTCCCTTCACTTGAACTAGGAGACCCAAACCAGTTCCAGCATGATAATCCCTCGTTGCACAAAGCCAGCCCCATGAAGATATTTTGGAGTGGAAGATTTCGAAAAGGCCTGCTGTAGTTACTGTAATGTGTAGTAGCGAAGATATACACAAAAAAAAAATAAAAACACGTGGCGTGCTGCGAGTCTCTTTCAGTTTGGCTTAGAAATAAACGAAGGGCTGCCAAAAGGGACGCAGTTTGCATGCGTTGCCTCGGTCATCTCTAAAATAGAAATGGTAAAAATGGAGCACCGACTGAAAGAGGCTGGTAGTTATGTGGTCATTGCAGCCACTTCAGCATTTAATACAGTTCCAATGCACTCGTCACACCTACACACACAATGTGCAAAACGCAAAAACCTTCAAAAAGATTGCACATATTGAACTGCCGTTCTTAAAACGAAAAGGTTTAAGAGTTCAAAAAAAGAGGTGGAGAGAGAGCCAAAGGGTGAGAGTGTGCAAGCGTGGAGGAGATAACGGAAGTCTTTTTTTTTTTTTTTTTTTTTGAGGAGAAACGGGAGGTCCCTTGTGCAGCGTACCTGCCAAAACCCAAAGAGCAAAAAAATAAAAAGAGAGAGAGAGGAGACAGGAAAGCAAATGGTGTTCTCACTCTTTC
Source organism: Silurus aristotelis (assembly GCF_946808225.1). Taxonomy (NCBI): domain Eukaryota; kingdom Metazoa; phylum Chordata; class Actinopteri; order Siluriformes; family Siluridae; genus Silurus; species Silurus aristotelis. The sequence continues at coordinate 18,909,155 of NC_139590.1, read as the reverse complement.
ACACCGCTCCGTCCTTACAAATCTTCTCTGCCAGCATTCACAGGACAACAAACACCTACAGACCGTCTCTGTCAGCCATGTCAGGGTTTTTCCTCGTTCTCCCAACACGACCTTCACTGGCTTCTGTCTTCCTACCGCACTTTATTTTCTCTATGACTGTGCAACAATAAGAGAAAGAAAACAACTCGGGTCCATTATGTCAATGGAAATGGAAATACTTCTTGTCACCAATTTAAGTGCCAGAGAAGATCCCTTAGCAGGGGCTCAATCTTTCATATACTCAACCTTGCTGTGACCTTGGAAACTGGAAGTTTCCAAAATCAAATTAGTTAATTCGCTGGTTGCAATATAAAACAGGTATATAAATCCTACAAAATAAGTTTGGAGATTATAACAAACATTTCCTAAAATATTAAACACTTGACTTTACTAGGTTTTTTCTCATTCTATTATGCTTCAGGTCCCCCATTAAAGTTTAAAATGCCCCTTTGCCGTTTTGAACATTGTATTTTATACCGTATTTGTACTGTATCTGTACTTGTATTGTATAATATTCTACAAAGGTAAATCAAATTAGACCTCATTTGATAGGAAAGATGGGCTAAATGCTGGACTCTGATTGGTCAGATGATGTCTGGCTTAGAGAGTTGTTTTAGCTAATAGTAGAAGTATTGATTTTAATGCCAGGTCAGCATATAAGGCTGTCTTTATAGACAGCAAAAAGAGTTAAGGAGGTACAAGAGCTGATTGCTTACAGGATTAAGAACATAACGCACATAGCATGACATGTTTTACCATTATATAATATTTACATTAGCAAAGCAACAAAATCTACTCTCCGAGATTTGTAAATGACTCAAATCTAATAAATGCCCGGTCTCACTTTTGAACATTGTATTTTATATTTTTCCTTTAAAAACAGTATCTTGGCTGCCCATGACCTTCTATGCAACCAGTTTCTGTACTACACACATAAGCGGAGAAGAATATTACTAAATTCTTTTAAATTGTTTAGTGTGTACTGGTAGAAGGTAGTTTCCCCACACACTATCCAAGCAAAACCAAGTTAGATATAAAGTTCTTGTGTGACTTCCGGCTGATCCGGCCACAGAAAACGGACAGATGCAAAACAAAGTTAAATCAGATTAGACCTCATTAGTTGAACTGTGCCAATTCCTCAGATGTATCCCCACACCGAGTCTCTGGGAATTCTCCGAAAGGACACGTAATGCCAACGAAGACAGATGCGGACAGAAATAAGAGAGCTATTGCTTCACGAAGCCTTAATTAGTACAGACCAAAGGCAACCGAGGGTTCAGCCATGACCACAGGCCCACATGCAACACCATTAGCGACAAAAATGCACACAGGCACAAGCTTCCCCTTGTGGACAGTCTAGTGTTGGAGGCTTCCAGCTTTAGCAGATGCTCTAATGAGATTTATGAGCGGCTACTTCTCACGTGTCATAAACCCTATTCCATCTGCCCAGGAACAGATCCTGGGGCGGGCTCAGCGAGGTTTTAATGCCACATATTTCTATTTGTGTTATAAAGTGCATAGTGTCCTGGTGGAACCCAGTTTCAGCCTTCACTATAGTAAAATACATTTTGCCGTGACCAAAGCTAAAAGTCCTTAAAAAGTGCTTACAGTTCATGGCCACTCAGTATGTTTAAAAATGCCTCATCTCTTCTGTTAATAGAGCCGAAACACTGGCACATGTTCAGTCCAACTTGTGAGTATACACACAATGAACGAATTCTATTACAATAATCCTAAACTAAAACGTTATACAGCGATAGAAGAGCAATGATTTATAATAGTCTGCCTACATGCCGTCTCACAGACTTCAATAGGGACAATTTTATAAAGGAAACTAGTGCACCCTAAGTGATAACAGTAGCAAAAGTAAGTGCACCGTAAGTGATATGTATGGTCCTGTCAAGCAGATAAAAACATGATGATGAATAGGACATGTGGCTTTGCATGGTTGCACGATGTACAGCTGTTATTACTGAGGGTGCACTCAATTTTGTTGCCAGCTATTTAGACAATAATGGCTGTAGGTTGAATTATTTTTAGAGGACACTAAATCTGTGCTGCTATACAAGCTGCACATTGACTACTCTAAAATATATCCAAGTTTCATTTCTATAGTATTGTCCCTTAAAAACATGTTTAAAAAAAGGGCTGCTGATATGTGAGGGGTGTACTCACTTATGTAAATTACTGTATGTTAGTTAAAAAAAAAATAATAATTATAATGATTAATTTGATGGGGCAGATTTGTAATATATGGTGAAGCTCTCTGTAAGACTTTCATTTTACTGTTATAGAAGGAGTCTTCAGTGTCAGTGCTTTGTAATAGGTGGTAAGTTTACTGACATTTATTAGTCGTATGGACAGACTCTGAAATGACTCCACTGGTTGAATGCTGGACTTTGATTGGTCAGATGATGTGCATTACTTCTGTATAAAAGCACAGCCTGGAAACTTGTCTCAGCCAGTAGTAGTTGCACTGATTTTAAATCCAGCATATAAGGCAATGTTCTGGATGGCAAAAAACATTTACAGAGGCACAAGACTTGATTGTTAATATAGATCAAATAAAATAAAAGACTGAAATGAAACAGAACGAAGAAGAACACAACAGTTTACCTTAGTGTACTATTTACATCAGCACAGAAACGATATCTACTCTTTGAGATTAGAGAATGTCTGAATCAGCTGTACCTATCTGATCAGTTGAATTACAACATGCCCTCTCACATTTACATTTTACATCGATGCCATTTAGCAGAAGCCCTTATTAAGTGTGACTTACATTTATCTCATTCATACACCTAAAGCAGCTATGGGGTTAAGGGCCTTGCTCAGGGGCCCAGGAGTGGCAGCTGGGTGTGGCTGGGATTTAAACTCGCAATATTCGGATTCAAAGTCCAATGCCTTAACCACAAAGTTCCCCATAAAGGGACATGTTCTCACATTCGCTTGGCTATAGTTTCTATGGCTATGTAATTTCTACATTCTCTTTCTGAAAGAGAGAAGTTAAGGAATGAAATTGTGGTGGTGATATTCAGGGAGGAAGACGATGGATCTGATGCCTGGGTAACACCGCTGTAAGCAAGCTCGAAAACATCTCGCATACAAATCAGAAATGGGATGCAGAAGGGAATGGTTTCACAAATGACAACTTTAGGCAATAACGAAGTTGAATCCATCGCACTTCTTTTAAGAAGAATAAAAACAGATAAAAAAAAAAAAAAACTCCAATTTACAATAAATACATGGAAAAAAGGTATAGAGAGCTGACCTTTGGTTTCCTGTTCAGCAGCCTATAAAAAAAAAAAGATCAGATACGGATTAGGAGAATGGCCATCAAATCCATATCCAATTTATTTACAGCGTGTGACAAAAAAAATACATTTACAGCATTTGGCAGACGCCCCAGTGGCAGCATTCGTGGTGCTGGGATTTTAACTCATGAACTTTTGATCAGAAGTCCAACACCTTAACCACTGGGCTACCACTCCATGACCATTAGATTGCTTTTCAAACATTCCATCCCACTCAGCTTAAGGTGGTTTTTTATCAATATTATTGATTATTACTTTACGTATGTATGAGATGCTGTTTAAATGCGATTATCCCTCAGCTGGTTGAATGCTGGACTGGTCCAGAGGATGCACATTCGTTTTGTATACCAGCATGGCTTGGAGACTTTTGACTACAACACGAGCAATAAATGAGAATGAATGCACTTGAGCTAAAAGCTTTCTATAGTAACATCTCACACACCAGTGCTGTATAGTAGATGGTCCAAATAAGCTAAGAGCAATAATAACCTCCAGTTCTTCATTAACACATCTGCATAGAATCTCAAGGCTTCTTCCCCATGCCATTTCAACTAATTTCTCCTTGTCTTCTTAAAAGCGCTCTACAAATAAAAATGAATTAAGCTGAATTGAATTGACGTGTGTTATTCCTTATTGAATGCATATTACACCCAATTAGTCACATATTAAGCATTACTTGTCAATGAATGTGCTGGATTTTTGCTTACATCGTTCATAATAAACAATCAGTACAAGTGTTTATGGTATGTTCATCATTAGCTAAAGGATATATGGAACTACCTTACTAATGACTGTACATGGAGGCGCAAAGCTCAAGTGGCCTTCAGCAAGGCGAACTTGGACATAATGCACGTTTCCATGGTGCTGAATAACTTCAGCGTGAGCGGAACATGTTCGCAGGCTGTTTGTGCTTAAACACTCTCTAATGTATCAAGCCTCATTTCAAACACAGCAAAACTTTCAGGAATGTTTAACAGGAGCAGCAATGCTGAGACGGCATGTTCTACACTACAGTAATTTAAAAAAGAAAAAGAAAGAAGGAAAAAAAAAAAAGCTGTGACAACGTGTAGATCAATTTGTTACTAAGATAGTTGTATACAGTGTCATTTAAATTAGCTTTTTGTTTTTAAATAATGAAAACACTGACTAAAATTTCTTTTTTTTATTTGCACATTTAGCACCATGTAGGTGACCGTGTACCAATTTTAATATTATTATTTTTTTTTTTCCCTCACCTAAGTTTGGAGGATGTTAAGACTATGACGATCCCAAAAACCCGATTGGGTTTAATCTCTACGCATTGGAACCCTCACCTCATTCACACCCAACTGAGAATTAAGCCTACATGGTTCACCTCTTTTGGGTATGTAACATGGACCAACTGAAAAGATGGCGGGTGGAAATCCCCCTCCAGCATACGAGGCGAGAGGATGTAGGAGGTGCTAAATAAACATGTTTCACTCAGATCCCACGTTGAAGAAAAAGAAAAAATAAGCAAGAATGAATAAAGAAAAGAACCTTTTTCTGAGCAGCTTCCTTTTTCTTCTTTTCGTCTTGCCTTTTCTTTTTCTTTTCTTCCATCAAATGAATCTCTTCCTGTGGTTCTCGCCTTGTCTCCCAACTGCGGAGAAAAAACAGGCAGAAGATGCAAATGTTGACTGTAGTCGCTCACATACATCGTTAACCCGCTTTCAGCACCAACTAAGCGCCGAGGACTCTCTTAAAGCAAATCCAACAGAAAAAACAACATGAAAGCCCGCATTCTATACAATTGTGTGCCTCCAACTACGTGCTACCAGTTTGGAGTAGAACCAAATATGGCTGGAAAAGTCAGGTGTCCCAATACTTTCACCATGTCAGACATTCATTTGAAATAATGATAGTAGGTGAGCAGGTAATGGAGTAGAGAGGTGATTGAATTACACAAATCTCTAAACTCAGCTTCGTTCCACACAGGCTTATTATAATCTCACCATAAAACAGATTAGAAATCTTAAATCTTGTAGAATTTGTTTCACCCCCAACCAGAGACAGAGCTTGAAAAAATGGGGAGGGGGGGATTTTTCCATAATAAAAAGGACCTTGAAAACAAACTTGACTGTTCAGAAGTACACCAGGACATATTTCTTGCGTCGAAGATCAGTCAAAAAGCAAAATGTAAATAAAAATGAATCATGTTCTTGTTTTTAGCACTGAAACAGTTTTCATAGAGCTTTTATCAATGTTTTGATGCACATCACTGAATGAGGCAACGATATTTCACCCATTTTGCTTTGAAGCACTTACTGCATCCTGTCTGTATGTTCTATTGTTATTAAAAGGCACTGAAGTCAATGTTCTTATACACCTCATTAATTTAATTATTTGTATAGGGCTTTTAAAAAATAGACATTGTCCCAAAGCGGCTTTAGAGAGATAACGAGATTGTAAAGTGGGGATGTATAAGTTTAGTGCCTATAAGTTTGTTAAATATAAGTTTATCTCCTATGAGTGAGGCAGTGGGAAACCTTCCTGAAGAACCAGACTTAAAAGGAAAACCCATCCTCATCGTGGAGGCACCGAATTTCCATTCATTATAGTTCATTAGAAATATATATAAGATAAACTGATAAGATCAAAAAACATTTACACATGCTCCAGTGCAAAAAATAAATATTAAATAAAAAAAAAAAATACAATAAAAAAAAGACATTAATTGTTGTGTTTAATTATATTTTTAAAACTAAATCCATTCACACTGTTTAAAATGAAAATGTCCAAAATCACTATACAGACTAAATTATTGGGACACCTGACTTTTCAAGTCACATGTGGTTCTTCTATCAAATGTTATCACCAAGTTTCTAAGTACACCATTGAATAGATGTGAAAGCATGACATTTTTCCTTTCCTTAACTAGGAGACCCAAACCTGTTCCAGCATAACAATAAAAGAAAAAAGGTGCTTTTTACTTGTCACATGTACTTTTTCTACAGCACAGTCAAATTCTTTCTTCACATATCCCAGCGGTGTTAGGAAGCTGGGGTCAGAGCACAGGGTCAGCCATTATACAGCATCCCTGGAGGGTAAAGGGCCTTGCTCAAGAGTTGGCAAGCTTGGCGATACAGGGGCTTTCTGATCAGCAACCCAGAGCCGTAAACACTGAGCTACCGCCTCTCTTAGCTCTGTGCACAAAGTCAGCTCCATGAAGATATGCTGGCCTCCCTATCTTACCTACATCATTACTTGACATTAACATATTTCTGCAGCTAAACGAGCACAAATTTCCATAAGCACACTATAAAATCTAGTGGAACATCTTCCCAGAAGAGGGATGCCCAAATGGGCACTAAATGTGGAATGGGACGTTCAAAAAGAACATACACCTGACACAACTGTTGGCCACAGAATGTGTATATAAGGTATTACCTGAGAAACTATTAGTGCAAACGTAACAGTAAAGGAGTAGTGTTTAAATTTCTTCTAGTGCTCTAAATTTCTGATTCATCTGGTGGTAAGCAGTCAATACTGTACAAGCAACCAGCTGCTCAGTGGCCTTCACTGACAGGAAGGGAGTGGTCACTTATTTACGGTACAGATTGGAGTACCGTAACTCCACAGTGGAGTTGGAGGTGAACAAGGGCCTGACCATCGCAGCTGTGCGTCCACTCTTTTATAACGATGCAGCTGCCTCAGCACTCAGTAACACAAAAGCTTCAGCACATTTCAAAGAACAGCTTTCTCTCTGGCTCTTCTCGTTTAGCCTGTCTAGCTAATCAGTCACTCAGGTAAACACCAAATAAATTGGCTAGACAGGTCAGGTGTCTTGCACTTTTGTGTGTAGCTTTCTCTGGGCTAGCAAGAAGCAAATGAGCTCAGTAACCAAGTAATCTTTCAGTACTGGACAACACAATGAATTCATAGATACACAAGTGGCTGAAAACCCTGTTTTAAATAAAATCAGTAAATGACTGCTTGACCTTTTGATTGATCAGTGCAAGTTTCATCTCATTTTCCCCCTATGTGTTTAACGCTCAAGGAAGAACATGCAGCTCTTGATTGCGTTACAGCAGGAGGTCACTTTATATTCACATTAAATAGGCTTTCACAATTAAATAACTACAGAAGGTAATATCCTGATTTGATTCGTGTGGAAGCTCATAGCACTGGTGCCCTGGTTGTCCAGAATTAGTCTGCAAGTGTAATGGTACTTCCAGAAGCCACAATCAGCACTAAGGACTGATTAAAAGCAAAGCTACTTTTTACTTTACACTATTTTCCTCTTTTCCATGCAGCTGGGATATAAAACAGCACTGAAAACAAGGGTGGTAGGAAGAGAGAAGATAAAGAGCACGGTGCAACGCACAAGATGGAGGAGATGGAAAGGGATGGTGGTGGTAGTGGGTGGGGGAGGTGGATTCTCTCTGGGCACAAAGCCAAAAATGCCAGCGCTACAACACAAACAAGAGTGCAGCTAACCCCGGGGAGCGCAGTGACTAGCAACGGCGGTGATCTGAGAAATAAATGGTCTGAGAGGCACATCGCGTAGATTTCCATGTCATTTCTGAAGAGCAAAGCTGACGCACCATCCAACCTCAGGGAACCCAAATCCTCTCTCTCACATGTGAAAATGAACAAAGGCAGAGGACAGGCCAGTGCCAAGAGTGAAAGTAAAACAGCTGTGTGGTCAAGTAAGGACAGCCTGAACTAACTTTTTTTTTAATACAGCTGATTTTAAAGCTTTTTTTGTGTGGGGATGAACCACTGTAGAACAATCAACAGGACTGTTTTACTGTACGTTTTATGTTGACTGAATGACAGCTGTTTGCGGCCCTGCTGACTTTAATTTTCAAGTAGCCGCTAATAAAAGCACTTTCACAAGCTTTTACCAATTTACTGCCTTCAAACAGCACAAAAACATCCTTTGCACAGGGCTCAGGAGTTCCACTCATTGCTCACAGGGAGTTTAATGGCTGAACTAATAAAAACATGTAGCATGAAACTCCTAGGAGGCCATTTAGCTACAATTAGGCTTCAGCTTAGACGTGACTGTGGGTTAGACAACAAGGCGCTTAAATCAAAAGCAAATGAGAAACCACTCAGGAAATTCATATATGCTCTGGCCGATGACGTTCGATTATAAACACAATGCACAATACAACCCAAAAAAGGCAGGTCTTTGAGCTTGGCAAATATGGCCAAAGTTTGTGGATATGATCACACCCATATGTACTTGTTGAACAGCCCATTCCAGATGCTGTCCCTTTTTTGATGTTATAACGTCTTTCACTCTTCTGAGAGTTTTCCAATAGATTTTGGAGGGATTTGTGCTCATTCGGTTACGTTACAGAGATCACGTACTGATGTAGAGTGAGGAGATCTGGGGTGCAGTCTGTAATCCGGTTTATCCCAATGGTCTTCAATATGCTGAAAGGAAACTGTACAGTTCTAAATTTGCAGCTAGTGTTTGAGGTAAAGTCACATACAGATGTGATAGTCAGGCATCTATAAACATTTGGCTATACTGTGTACCCAAGTGTTGCAAAAACAGTGGTAGACAAATCATAAGCAAGACCAATGGGTAAGTGTTGAAAAGTCAGGTCACATGTCAGATGTTTCTATTGCACTGAAATCTAACTAACCAGGCGAAAAAAGTGTTAGCTAATGTGACTGCATCATCATGATGAACAATGTATGAAACAAAAAAGAAATACAGTGGAACCCGGTTATGTCGATGTCCTAGGGGGTCGCCAAAAAGCATCGAGGGAACCGATGATCGAGATAAACGAAAATCAAAATGGCGGCAGTATATTAACGTGCTTGAAATTTCTTTATGTACATGATGTGCTTTCGCCTCCCGTTCATTGCATAACATTGAACAACAAAAGGCATATGTGCACTAACTAACAGCAGAGATTCACCAGTATACAATACAACACCTGTAGCAGCTGTAAGGCTCGATTTTTCCGCCACTTCCGCGAGTTCTTCTGCGGCTACACCGAGATAACCGACGTTAAATGGCAAATTGTTCCCTCCTTGTGCTCGAGATATCAGGGTTCGGCGACATAAAAAGTCGACATAACCGATAAAAAAATGCTTAGAAAAAGCGAGAATTTGGCGGTTCCACTTCAAAAACAACGACTTAATAGGGTTGTTGAGGTAACCGAGGGCGAGATAACCGGGTTCCACTGTATTATACAAAAAATATATTTTTTTATACGTAGTTATACTTGATATTTTATATTTTTATTTATTTTATTTTTCATTCTCTATTTCTATTTACATGTTGGACAATGGTCAAAAGCATGTCACTACATTGTACTCTATATGAATGTGTATGTAAGGAAATTTTGATTTGAAAAACTCACTCTCCTGGTAACATTTTTAGGGTCTCGTTTAGGCTATTACCTTAAATACCTTATCTGTGACTTGCAGTGACTTCCTCACATCATAAGTAAAAATATTACATTAGACTGTCTAGCTTCTACAGTGGGTACGGAAAGTATTCAGACCCCCTTAAATTTTTCACTCTGTTATATTGCAGCCATTTGCTAAAATCATTTAAGGTCATTCTTCTTCCTCATGAATGTACACACAGCTCCCCATATTGACAGAAAAACACAGAATTGTTGACATTGTTGCAGATTTATTAAAAAAGAAAAACTGAAATATCACATGGTCCTAAGTATTCAGACCCTTTGCTGTGACACTCATATATTTAACTCAGGTGCTTTCCATTTCTTCTGATCATCCTTGAGATGGTTCTACACCTTCATTTGAGTCCAGCTGTGTTTGATTATACTGATTGGACTTGATTAGGAAAGCCACACACCTGTCTATATAAGACCTTCCAGATCACAATGCATGTCAGAGCAAATGAGAATCATGAGGTCAAAGGAACTGCCTGAAGAGCTCAGAGACAGAATTGTGGCAAGGCACAGATCTGGCCAAGGTTACAAAAAGATTTCTGCTGCACTTAAGGTTCCTAAGAGCACAGTGGCCTCCATAATCCTCAAATGGAAGACGTTTGGGACGACCAGAACCCCTCCTAGAGCTGGCCGTCCGGCCAAACTGAGCTATCGGGGGAGAAGAGCCTTGGTGAGAGAGGTAAAGAAGAACCCAAAGATCACTGTGGCTGAGCTCCAGAGATGCAGTCAGGAGATGGGAGAAAGTCGTAGAAAGTCAACCATCACTGCAGCCCTCCACCAGTCGGGGCTTTATTGCAGAGTGGCCCGACGAAAGCCTCTCCTTAGTGTAAGACACATGAAAGCCCGCATGGAGTTTGCTAAAAAACACCTGAAGGACTCCAAGATGGTGAGAAATAAAATTCTTTGGTCTGATGAGACCAAAATAGATCTTTTTGGCCTTAATTCTAAGCGGTATGTGTGGAGAAAACCAGGCACTGCTCATTACCTGTCCAATACAGTCCCAACAGTGAAGCATGGTGGTGGCAGCATCATGCTGTGGGGGTGTTTTTCAGCTGAAGGGACAGAACGACTGGTTGCAATCGAGGGAAAGATGAATGCGGCCAAGTACAGGGATATCCTGGACTAAAACCTTATCCAGAGTGCTCTGGACCTCAGACTGGGCCGAAGGTTTACCTTCCAACAAGACAATGACCCTAAGCACACAGCTAAAATAACGAAGGAGTGGCTTCACAACAACTCCGTGACTGTTCTTGAATGGCCCAGCCAGAGCCCTGACTTAAACCCAATTGAGCATCTCTGGAGAGACCTAAAAATGGCTGTCCACCAATGTTTACCATCCAACCTGACAGAACTGGAGAGGACCTGCAAGGAGGAATGGCAGAGGATCCCCAAATCCAGGTGTGAAAGACTTGTTGCATCTTTCCCAAAAAGACTCCTGGCTGTATTAGATCAAAAGGGGGCTTCTACTAAATACTGAGCAAAGGGTCTGAATACTTAGGACCATGTGATATTTCAGTTTTTCTTTTTTAATAAATCTTCAACAATGTCAACAATTCTGTGTTTTTCTGTCAGTATGGGGTGCTATGTGTACATTCATGAGGAAGAAGAATGAACCTAAATGATTTTAGCAAATGGCTGCAATATAACAAAGAGTGAAAAATTTAAGGGGGTCTGAATACTTTCCGTACCCACTGTATACTGTACTGGGTGTATTGTGTTTGCAGAAGAGTTACATGACTGCTTCGTATTGAAACTTTTTTTTTTTGTGTAAAAAAAATCAGTTCTACCTTCAGTATGATCGCATGCATGAAAAGCTCAACACCAATGCTTTCCATTTAATATTTATCCATACCAAACAGTAAGTGTGTATTTGATCGGTAGGTTTGAGTAGCTAAGTGTCTTTCCAACCAGCAGTGTGAGGTCTTCATAATGCTGAAAAATGTATCACTAATAAGGTAATAACAGTTACACGTGAAGATCTGCAATTATAAATGCGTTCTGTTACCTCAGGGAATCGGCTCCTTTGTGTTGAAACTCACAGCACAGTCCTTGTTGCTAGTTCGAAAGGTTATTTAGCAAAATTTTCACTTTTTCAAACAAGAGACTGGTGTTAAACATGGGGAAGTACAACGCTTAAGTGGGAATTGAAATACATGTCAATTATTTATGACAGCTAGCTTTTCTAGAGAGCGTTAAACAGCAGATTGATCGTCAATATATATATTTTTTGTCCTCAATTAACCTTTAACTGAGATGTTTCACACCAGCATGTTTGTACTGGTGTGTTGTGGTGTTGTACCAGGCACGTTTGCTACAGAATACACGCAACATCGGGCTGTTTTCATGTGGTTTTTCCATCCGTCTTGATTTTTTTTTTCCTCCATGTATGAGTCAACCACCAAATATTTAAAAAAAAAATTTGAACACACTCACTTTTGTCTTATAATGCAAAATAGTAATTTAGGGGGGGGGGGGGGGGTTCATTTGCCTCAACCTCACATTTACCTTAACTACAGTAAAATCAATCAGCTTTCCAAACAGCATTAGATTTCTTAAACCCACTCATTGGCAACAAGGAGGGTCTTTGAACATTCCAGACATTCAGATTAATTTTTTTTTTTTTTTATTGTACTACTGCACTGTAGAGCTGTAAAGACTTTACTTCCTGACATGATTTACAATGCAGGTAAAACCTGAAGGACACAAAGGATAAACGTGAAAACGATGTTCTGAATGAAACACGTTTTGTTCCACAGTCATGAAGGTGAAATGTTAACTTTACTGAATATAAAAATGAAAAAGTGTTTTTTTTCTCAGATGGTTAATGGATTCCGGACACTGTCTCTAAAATGTAAGGGTTGATTTTACACATCTTCTCTCTACTCAGTGGTGCATCTGGTTGGATTCTACTATTAAGACTTTTGTTTTGGTGTGTCAAGACTTCGGGCAGACTTTTTATTCTTCCCTTCTGTTTCCAACACAATGGTTTAGCACCATCCATGAAAATCTCGACGTGATTTCCATATGCTAAACAATTCGCATAGTCAACAACAGGATTTGATGGCATGTCTTGAATGGTACACCGGAATTTAAAAAAAATCTATTTGTGTTGCTTGACCAGTATGTCGAGCTAAAAGAAACAGGAATCCTTTTCAAGCCAACAGAAATGTGATCGCAAACTGAGGTGCATGTTCAGCTTTATGTTCTAGCGAATATATAGATTTTGAACATTACTTCTAATCCACACAGAAAATGGCACGACAGAGCAACAGACTGAACGTTAAAAAAAGATACGAATTTTATTATCCATTATCGAGGTTTTACACAGAGCTACAATACAGAGAACAAAAGCTCGATCCTTGGCAGAAAACCATTTAAGACATCGAGTGGCGTCGTCAGCGGCTCGGTAATCAAATTTGCGTATTTAAATGTCAGGACTGTCACAACGCATTCACGGAAGCTAATGCAAGCTAACGTTTATTACTGGAACAATAATGAAATTAAAACAAAATAATCTGCATTTTTTTAATACGTATATTATTCTAAACAGTATGCTGTTATTATGCCTATTCATAAACAGGAAACGTGCAGCGTTGGAGCTGCCCAGTGTGTTGCATCTGGTTTGTGTGTTGGTCTTTTTGAGAACATGCTCGGCCACACACGCTGAAGCAACTGTGTGAACAACTTTTTTTTTCTTTTTATGCAAACAAAAGGTCACATATATATAACTTCATATTTAATTTATGTACACACACACACACACATATATATACTCATATACATATATATATACATATATATATATATATATATATATATATATATATATATATATATATATATATACATACACACACACACACACATATATATACTCATATACATATATACATATACACATATATATATATATATATATATATATACATACACATACACATACATATATATACATACATATATATATATACATACATACATACATATATATATATATATATATATATATATATATATGTGTGTATATATATGTATGTATGTATGTGTATATATATATATATATATATGTATGTATATGTGTGTGTGTGTGTGTATGTATATATATATATATATGTGTATATGTATATATGTATATATATGTGTGTGTGTGTGTGTATGTATATATATATATATATACATACATACATATATATATACATACATACATATATACATACATACATACATACATATATATATATACACATATACACACACAAACAGTACAGACCAAAAGTTTGGACACACCTTCTCATTCAAAGAGTTTTCTTTATTTTCATGACTATGAAAATTGTAGAGTCACACTGAAGGCATCAAGGGCTATTTGACCAAGAAGGAGAGTGATAGGGTGCTGCGCCAGATGACCTGGCCTCCACAGTCACCGGACCTGAACCCAATCGAGATGGTTTAGGGGTGAGCTGGACCGCAGAGTGAAGGCAAAAGGGCCAACAAGTGCCAAGCATCTCTCGGGGAACTCCTTCAAGACTGTTGGAAGACCATTTTAGGTGACTACCTCTTGAAGCTCATCAAGAGAATGCCAAGAGTGTGCAAAGCAGTAATCAAAGCAAAAGGTGGCTACTTTGAAGAGCCTAGAATATGACATATTTCAGTTGTTTCACACTTTTTTGTTATGTATATAATTCCATATATAATTCCACATGTGATAATTCATAGTTTTAAAATAAAGAAAACTCTTTGAATGAGGTGTGTCCAAACTTTTGGTCTGTACTATATATATATATTGTTTTTTTTATTTTTATTTTTGTGTGTGTGTGTGTGTAAAAATTATTTAACAATGAAAATGTCAGTAAACGTAAAAAGTAAACTACAGATGTATGGATAAAAGTATTGGGACACTCTACTTTTACCAGACAGTTGGAGACATTTGTATAGAATGTCTTTATTTGACGATATATGTAAATGCATAATAATATTATAATACTACATTATTTATAATACAATCATTACATAACACTAAATATATATTTTTTATTGTGTTGATGTCCTTGTTTATACATTTATTATATGTGAAGTCAAAAACTAATTTTCCAGAAAAAATTTATCCCTTACTAATTAAATAACAACTGACCACTACATAGTTCATACATAGTGTTCAAATCAACATACTTAAATAACTGTATAAACTATGTTTTTGGCTGCGTATTGTGCATACCCTCAGATTTCCCTGTCTAAATTATACCACCCCAAAGATGTCTAAAGATGAGTCTGCAAGTGACTGTCCTTCCCAGCTGGCCTTGCATTGGCAGCAACCCTTTTTTTTTTCCTCTTCTTCTTCTTTTTAAAACAGCAACATTCAGATGCATGAAGCCGAACACAGTTGCACATGGCCACAACAATGCCATTAAGGCTGTGTAAGAGCATGCACTAAAAGCGTGTTGTATGGTAATCTGAGCATTATGTGGCCTCTTTTTGTCCGATTCTCCCAATAGCCTCTTTCACTGCCAGAGAATACATGGCTTCTTTAATACGCCTGCATGCTGACAGGGGGCCCGGGTACTGCGAGGGGGCCGAATTTGCTCTCCAAATTTAGCAACTACTGCACCATGCGGGCTGACTGTGAGGCCAGGGGTTTAAGGGGGGTTCGCGCAGGGAACAAGCGCGTCAGCGGCTTGTACAGATTCGTATACACGTTTCCCACAAGGCATCTGTAAATCCCACACAAGTCAGGAGTAAATAACCTCAAAAGGGAAACCATCAGTACAGATAAAATCTTACATCTCAAACCAGCTGATCCTGTCAGCATTACTATACCGCACTCTATCTAGCGGTGTGTGTTTGTGAACAACCACTACTGTGTCTGTAAGTCATCAAACCACCATAACAACAACTCTTAAACCCTCTGTAGCCGAAAACCACTTCAGTACATACGGATTCAAACACTAATATTTTATATATTTATAAGAGCGTTTATTACTGAATTTCTTGTCAATTGGATAAAATAGTCCTGACTGCCATTATATATAAGCCGACATTTTGCTATTGAGATATTTACATGAAAGCCGTTATTACTGCACTCTTATAAATAAAGGTGCCAGGAGTAACCGTGGAAAAGTGGTTCTCACAGCGATGCAGTAAAGGAACTGTTATTGGAGCCCAACACAAAAATAAATCTCCAAGCTCGACCAGTCTGTATTATATAATAAATGAACTATAAAGAACTCTCTTATTGTTGTGTTTTTCTGTTGATTATTCATGATCTCTCGGCACGTCTTTTTTGTGGTTTGCAGTAATGAATGTTAAGGGTTCTTCACAGGACCATACAAGGAGCTGTTAAGGAACCTTAATTTTCAGTTTACATAACAAATCAATGCTAAATACTATTAATTGAATAAACCGGTTGTGAATGACAACTTGAATGAAACACTACCCTATGGGACTATCTTAAGGTAAGCAGTTACAGGTACAAATGTCTTCCTAACATGTCTTCTCTCAAACTGTATCCGTAAAAAAGCCAAAACTCAAAAGAACTACGTTCACTCCATTGTTTTCTTTTCCACTCATGAGCCTGTGTAATCCTAAAAACTATTACGAATTATCTTCTGCGATTCCTCTCGTACAAACAAGTCAGTATTCTGTTACTTGGTCAGATATCTTGGGATCACCGCATCAAATATTCGAGAGAATCTTGTTCAAAAGCAGGAGAGTTTATCAATCAAAGAAGAAACAGGTTCAATGGGGAAAAACCTCAACATTCTCTTGTTTCTTCACAAAAAACTACAATTAAGAATTTAGTGTAGAAACATGAAAATGCTATTTTTTATAGTGATTTTATTAATTAACACTTTCCTAAAGCAGCTTTCCAGAAATAAACATTTTAACATCGTCTAATTTTTCCTAATAAATGTATCCCTAATGAGTGAGCCAGTGGAGACAGTGGTGAGGGTAAAACTTCCTGAGGAAGAAACCTTGAGAGGAGCCAGACTCAAAACAGAACACATCCTTGTCCTCAACACCAAATGTCCATTTATTATAGTGCCATCATTGTTGAGGTTATAAACTGTTCACTGATGGGGATTAAGTGTAAAACTGTTAAAAGTGTTTGCAGTCCTTATCCGTTGTTTATATTAATTACAGTTCAGATCCACCCTCATGGTTCCTGAGTTAAACCCTCTACAGTAACCTCATGGAACACCAATTGTTTAACGATTTATCACTGTAGTCTATTTAATATTGCACATACTGATAATACTGGTCTAGAATGTGCTTGGTATCGCATTAAAAACAATATAAGTGGTTTCGCCTGTCTCTAGCATACAACGCTGAATTTGGTCAAAGCTCATTTCTGTAATATTGACTTCAATTTCCAAACATTACGTAAAAAACCCAGACGAAAACATCAGGATGATAGCCACTGAGTTTTGCATGCAAATAATACAAGAGTGTGAAGGTCAACATCTCCAGAAGAACTCTGCAACGCTTAGTGGAACGTACAAGCTCATTTTCTTACCAAACTTCACAGAGAACCTGAGCCTAATGTCACATTACTCCCAACTTGTTTCTTTCGTTTGTATTTATTTTCCATTTCGCTATTCCTTAATATACTACTTTAGTATTACTTTCGTCGAATTGTGTTATTTGCTTGACAGCATTTCTTTGCATGAGCAAAAGAGTTGCAACACCACTGAACATGCTGATATTTAATTTATAGACCTGATTAAAACCATAAAATGCACTTTACAGTGTAAACAGGGCTTAAATTTCTATTTTTTTTCCTCCTCCTCCAAAAATAATTGGCTTATTTCTTCATTCAGAATGAAAATTTCATAATGTTTCTAGAGGAACTCTATCTGTAATGCATAATATTTCACATTTTATTCATAATCAGGATAAAATGACCAAAAACGTGTGTATATTTCTACTATTAACTACAATTAGGTCATATTTTGTCAAAATAACAATAATTAAAAAAAAATACATGCTGTATTTTCAAGCAATTATAACATTTTATTATTTGTAATAAAAAGATCTAATTTCAATATAATCCTTACATAAGCTGACGACTGAAATTAGAAAAAATTAAATAAGACATTAGCAAATCCAACTGAAATGCTACCTTCAAAAGGGGAAAAAAAAGAAAAAACAACAACAAGGCGACACAACTATCGTTGTGACGTAGGAGGAGAAATAATGACGTGACTACGACTGATATTCAAAGGGTTTTAAACAGTCAATTCAGCGAGCAGGTTTATTATTATTATTTATTATTATAAGTGTGTAGATGTTTTCTTGAAGATAGCAACGATCAGAGAAGTAGAAGAGTGGAATCTGCAACGTGGACGTGTGTGTGTGTGTGTGTGTGTGTGTGTGTGTGTGTGTGTGTGAGAGAGAAGTAAATAATCCTGAGCGCGTGCATTTGAACAGGACGAGGAATGAGACTGCAAAAACAACCGAGCATGCTTCCTTCCCGAACCCGGTCCGAGACTTCAAGACAACAAAAATGCAAAACAGGCACTCCGGATGCCCCTGAATACACCGTGAAACATTGTCCATCATCATCACCCTTGAAAGTACTGTAACGACAACAAATAATCCAGCACGCGCGCACGCACACACAAAAGCGTTCACTAAACGCATCTTATATACGTGGTCATGCATCTCCGGCGATATGCATATTCAATGGTATGTTTTTCAAACCCTCCCCCAAAACTTTACCTTATCTCCAACACTCCAGTAATGGCGCTTTGCTGCTGAAAGAGGATTTTTGTCCCCTCTTGCTCGGTCCCCGCACTGACACTTCAGCCACTCTGGCGCAGCTTGCAGTTACGCTCCAAACGGACCACTGCAGTCAGATCGGGATCAGAGCTTCCCCGAGGTTCAGGAGTTGTTTTGTTTTGTTTATTTTTTTTGCAAGAAACAAAACAATAATAATAATAAAAAAAAAACACAGAAGACGCGGTTGCTTTCGAGCACGCGAACGAAAAGGACGTCTCAGCGCGGCGTCGCGAGCGTTCGCGTGCAGCAGCTCACACGGCCACTCCGCGCGCGCTGCGCCTTTTCTCCAATGACGTGTTCATATCGACACGCCGTTTTAAAAAAAAAAAAAAAAAAAAAAAAAAAAAAAAAAAAACGTGTGTGCAAAACGGCGAGAAGGAGGAGGGGGAAGGAGTGTGCATTCAGCGTGCATTTATCACGCAAAAAAAACAAACAAACAAACAAAACAAAAAATACGCATGCACACGCGTATGCAAAAGCGCGAGCACGGAGATGTCCATTTACAATGCACGGCAATGATACGAGGCATTCGTTGGGATTTCGTTCGCACTCCTTCCACCAGCAGCCATTTTGTCGAAACTGACAACGGGAGCGCGGTGCAAACAGGAAGTGGCGCGCCCCCCCTTCCAACGCTGTGCAAAAAAAAAAAAAAAAAAAAGGAGATCCGCCTACTCGTTGCTATAGTAACAGGATTTACGAGCTCCCGGTGAGCCCATGTCGGTGCACTTCTATCTCTCTCATTCTCTCTCTCATAGGTTTTGGACTTCCTGTTTTTTTCTTGCAAAAAAACAAATCCAAAGTCTACAAAACAGCTGGAGCTTCTATTTGCCCTATATTCACGCAATGACCCAAACTCTTTTACCAGCAGGGGGCGCACTTTCCAACTATAAATAGGCCCACTGGCACTATTTTCTACTCACTCATTTATTAATTGGTCATGGTTTGCTAATCGTTCACCTTAACCGTTAAATTCTGTAAAGCTGCTTTGAGACAATGTCTGTTGTGAAAAGCGCTAAAGAAATAAACTTGCCTTGACTTGACTTGACATGTCTGGGTGCAATTCCTAAACTGGGAGACACTTCGGGAGAGACAGTTGATTGGCGAGCACTGGGCAAATCTTTAGCCTTCGATACTCATCCTCGCTTAGGATCAGTTCAAATCAGGTCATATCATACATTGGTCTACCAGAATACTCGAAGGTGTGTGTTTACACTTGTGAATGCGAAGGCCACGTCATGTGTTAAAATGGTGTAACACACACCCGGCAATGGATTATTCTTTACCCATTTACCCAGATTTGCAGCATCCGGAAAAAATCCAGAACTCAAACACTCTGTACATACACATGAACCATGTTCTATTATTAAACCAAGCTCAGGATCAAACTAGAGAACTTAGAGCAGTAATGTTGCATCATAACGTTGTTACATCAAGCGTAACATAAACCAATCCTAATTACACAATGAAAGCTATTCGATATCAGCAGTCTTTGCCTGCTACAGCTTAAATAGTACAGAAACTATTTTGGGGTGTGGGAAAGAGGGCATTATTTGGTGGACCACTGATCATGTGGACTTTGCAACCAGAGGAGAAAACACGCTGGATGTTGTTTACACAAACATCTGGGGCGTATACCGGGCGAAGCCTCGCCCCCACCTCGGGTATTTAGACCACATCTCTGTTATGCTGATCCGCCAAGGTGCGTGCGCTGCTAAAATCAAGAGACTCCGCCTTTAGAGCAGGGGACAAGACGGCCTTAAATACAGCAAGGGCCAAACTGCCCCATGCCATCAGAGAGGTGAAGCGCGCACACTCCAAGAGAACTCACGGCCACTTCCAGGACAGCGGAGACACCCGGCACGTGTGGCAGGTGATCACGAACTACAAGATGACATCACCTGCTTGTGACCGTGACGCCTTCCTCCCAGATACGCTGAACGACTTCTACGCCCTACGGTACAGAACAACATGGTGGCAAGGAAGACCACCCCTCCTCCCAGTGACCAAGTGCTGTCTAACCACAGCTGAAGTGAGAAAAACTCTATGCAGAGTTAACCCAAGGAAGTCTGCTGGACCAGACAACATTCCTAACAGAGTGCTCAGGGAATGTGCACAACAACTAGTGGATATCTTCACCGACATCTTTAACATCTCCCCGCACAGCGCCATTGTTCCTACGTGCCTCAAGACGACGACCATTGTTCCCGTGCCAAAGAAGTCTACTGTCTCTTGCCTCAACGATTATCGTCCCGTCGCGCTCACACCCATCGTGATTAATTGCTTCGAGAGGCTCGTCATGAGGCACGTCAAGACCCAGTTTCCACCCTCACTGGACCCCATGCAGTTTGCATATCGTCCAAACCGCTCCACGGACAATGCCATCTCCACGACCCTTAATCTGGCCCTCACCCACCTAGACAACAAGGACTCTTATGTACGAATGCTGTTCATAGATTTCAGCTCAGCATTCAACATAATCATCCCTCAGCACCTGATTGAGAAGCTGAGCCTACTGGGCCTAAACACCTCCCTCTGCAACTGGGTCCTGGACTTTCTGACTGGGAGACCTCAGTCAGTCCGGATCGGAAAACAGCATCTCCAGAACCACCACACTGAGCACTGGGGCGCCTCAGGGCTGTGTGCTCAGTCCACTGCTGTTCACTCTACTGACTTACGACTGTGTAGCAATGCACAGCTCAAATCACATAATCAAGTTCGCTGATGACACGACCGTGGTGGGTCTCATCAGCAAGAATGATGAGTCAGCATACAGAGAGGGGGTGCAACGGTTAACAGCCTGCTGTGGAGCCAACAACCTGTCTCTGAACATTGACAAAATGAAAGAGATGGTTGTTGACTTCAGGAGAGCACAGATTGGCCATTCTCCACTGATTATCGATGGATCCTCCGTGGAGATCGTCAAGAGCACCAAATTCCTTGGTGTTCACTTTGTGGATAACCTCACCTGGTCACTCAACACCAGCTCCATCACCAAGAAAGCCCAGCAGCGTCTCTACTTCCTGAGAAGGCTGAGGAAAGCCCATCTCCCTCCCCCCATCCTGACCACGTTCTACAGAGGGACCATTGAGAGCATCTTGAGCAGCTGCATTACTGCCTGGTTTGGAAACTGCACCGTCTCGGATCGCAAGACCCTACAGAGAATAGTGAGGACAGCTGAGAAGATCCGAAGCATTCGGGGTGTCACATCCAGACTATGTAACAGCTTCTTCCTCTTAAGCCATCAGGCTTCTCAACACAGAACTGAACTGAACGCAACTCACACACACACACACACACACACACACACACACACACACACACACACACACACACACACACACACACACACACATCCGAAGCATTCGGAGCAGGACAGCTGAGAAGATCCGAAGCATTCGGGCCGTCACATCCAGACTGTGTAACAGCTTCTTCCCTCAAGCCATCAGGCTTCTCAACACAGAACTAAACTCAACTCACACACACACACACACACACACACACACACACACACACACACACACACACACACACACACACAAAAAAAAAACTGTGTGACTGATCTGTACAACCCAGACTTAACACATACTCACTTCACACACCCATGTCTTCCGCACCACTCACATTACATCACTTTATTACCATGAACTGTTTACATGCCGTTTTTGCAAATCTTTCTGGATTGCTGCTATTGCTCTCTGCACAACATTTTGTTTACATTTTTGTTACTGTTCACTTTACGTCTCGTTACAACATGGTTTACTGGCGGAGCTATTTTTTATTTTGTGTTTTGTGTTTTGTGTATTTGTCTTGCACTGTCTTGTGTTGTCTTTGCACTGTTTCAAATGAAATGAAATCAAATTTTATTTGTCACATACACATACAGTGGGTACGGAAAGTATTCAGACCCCCTTAAATCTTTCACTCTTTGTTATATTGCAGCCATTTGCTAAAATCATTTAAGTTCATTCTTCTTCCTCATGAATGTACACACAGCTCCCCATACTGACAGAAAAACACAGAATTGTTGACATTGTTGCAGATTTATTAAAAAAGAAAAACTGAAATATCACATGGTCCTAAGTATTCAGACCCTTTGCTGTGACACTCATATATTTAACTCAGGTGCTTTCCATTTCTTCTGATCATCCTTGAGATGGTTCTACATCTTCATTTGAGTCCAGCTGTGTTTGATTATACTGATTGGACTTGATTAGGAAAGCCACACACCTGTCTATATAAGACCTTCCAGATCACAATGCATGTCAGTGCAAATGAGAATCATGAGGACAAAGGAACTGCCTGAAGAGCTCAGAGACAATATTGTGGCAAGGCACAGATCTGGCCAAGGTTACAAAAAGATTTCTGCTGCATTTAAGGTTCCTAAGAGCACAGTGGCCTCCATAATCCTCAAATGGAAGACGTTTGGGACGACCAGAACCCTTCCTAGAGCTGGCCGTCCGGCCAAACTGAGCTATCGGGGGAGAAGAGCCTTGGTGAGAGAGGTAAAGAAGAACCCAAAGATCACTGTGGCTGAGCTCCAGAGATGCAGTCAGGAGATGGGAGAAAGTTGTAGAAAGTCAACTATCACTGCAGCCCTTCACCAGTCGGGGCTTTATGGCAGAGTGGCCCGACGGAAGCCTCTCCTCAGTGTAAGACACATGAAAGCCCGCATGGAGTTTGCTAAAAAACACCTGAAGGACTCCAAGATGGTGAGAAATAAGATTCTCTGGTCTGATGAGACCAAAATAGAACTTTTTGGCCTTAATTCTAAGCGGTGTGTGTGGAGAAAACCAGGCACTGCTCATCACCTGTCCAATACAGTCCCAACAGTGAAGCATGGTGGTGGCAGCATCATGCTGTGGGGGTGTATTTCAGCTGCAGGGACAGGACGACTGGTTGCAATCGAGGGAAAGATGAATGCGGCCAAGTACAGGGATATCCTGGACAAAAACCTTCTCCAGAGTGCTCTGGACCTCAGACTGGGCCGAAGGTTTACCTTCCAACAAGACAATGACCCTAAGCACGCAGCTAAAATAACGAAGGAGTGGCTTCACAACAACTCCGTGACTGTTCTTGAATGGCCCAGCCAGAGCCCTGACTTAAACCCAATTAAGCATCTCTGAAGAGACCTAAAAATAGCTGTCCACCAACGTTTACCGTCCAACCTGACAGAACTGGAGAGGACCTGCAAGGAGGAATGGCAGAGGATCCCCAAATCCAGGTGTAAAAGACTTGTTGCATCTTTCCCAAAAAGACTCATGGCTGTATTAGATCAAAAGGGGGCTTCTACTAAATACTGAGCAAAGGGTCTGAATACTTAGGACCATGTGATATTTCAGTTTTTCTTTTTTAATAAATCTGCAACAATGTCAACAATTCTGTGTTTTTCTGTCAGTATGGGGTGCTATGTGTACATTCATGAGGAAGAAGAATGAACCTAAATTATTTTAGCAAATGGCTGCAATATAACAAAGAGTGAAAGATTTAAGGGGGTCTGAATACTTTCCGTACCCACTGTACATACAGAGTACGACATGCAGTGAAATATCTTTGTACGACTGTCCGGCATGAGGGAAGAGGATGGGGAGAAGAAATAAAACAAAGAAAAAATAAGGCAGATAAATAAGAGAATAAACAATGTAAAATATAAAATATATAAAGATATATATATATATATATATATATATATATATATATATATATATATATATATATATATATATATATATATATATATACAGTGAGGAAAATTAGTATTTGAACACCCTGCTAATTTGCAAGTTCTCCCACTTAGAAATCATGGAGGCGTCTGAAATTGTCATTGTAGGTGCATGTCCACTGTGAGAAACATAATCTAAAAAGAAAAATCCAGAAATCACATAATATGTTTTTTAAACTATTTATTTGTATGATACAGCTGCAAATAAGTATTTGAACACCTGTCTATCAGCTAGAATTCTGACCCTCAAAGACCTGTTAGTCTGCCTTTAAAATGTCCACCTCCACTACATTTATTATTCTAAATTAGATGCACCTGTTTGAGGTCGTTAGCTGCATAAAGACACCTGTCCACCCCATACAATCACTAAGAATCCAACTACTAACATGGCCAAGACCAAAGAGCTGTCCAAAGACACTAGAGACAAAATTGTACACCTCCACAAGGCTGGAAAGGGCTACGGGGAAATTGCCAAGCAGCTTGGTGAAAAAAGTTCCACTGTTGGAGTAATCATTAGAAAATGGAAGAAGCTAAACATGACTGTCAATCTCCCTCGGACTGGGGCTTCATGCAAGATCTCACCTCGTGGGGTCTCAGTGATCCTAAGGAAGGTGAGAAATCAGCCCAGAATTACACGGGAGGAGCTGGTCAATGACCTGAAAAGAGCTGGGACCACCGTTTCCAAGGTTACTGTTGGTAATACACTAAGACGTCATGGTTTGAAATCATGCATGGCACGGAAGGTTCCCCTGCTTAAACCAGCACATGTCCAGGCACGTCTTAAGTTTGCCAATGACCATTTGGATGATCCAGAGGAGTCATGGGAGAAAGTCATGTGGTCAGATGAGACCAAAATAGAACTTTTGGGTCATAATTCCACTAAACGTGTTTGGAGGAAGAAGAATGATGAGTACCATCCCAAGAACACAATCCCTACTGTGACGCATGGGGGTGGTAGCATAATGCTTTTGGGGTGTTTTTCTGCACATGGGGCAGGGCGACTGCACTGTATTAAGGAGACAATGAACGGGGCCATGTATTGCGAGATTTTGGGGAACAACCTCCTTCCCTCAGTTAGAGCATTGAAGATGGGTCGAGGCTGGGTCTTCCAACATGACAATGACCCGAAGCACACAGCCAGGATAACCAAGTAGTGGCTCTGTAAGAAGCATATCAAGGTTCTGGCATGGCCTAGCCAGTCTCCAGACCTAAACCCAATAGAGAATCTTTGGAGGGAGCTCAAACTCTGTGTTTCTCAGCGACAGGCCAGAAACCTTATTGATCTAGAGAAGTTAGTTAGAGAAGGTGTTAGTGTGATGTGAACACCTAGGGACTGAAAACTGTCCAATCTCTCCACTGGGGTCCCATTGATGTTTAGCGGTTGTTATGACCGCTCCTGCTTCATGCTGAAGTCCACTATCAACTCCTTAGTTTTGCTGACGTTCAGGAGAAGTTGTTCTTCTGGCACCATCTCTCCAGGTTTTTAACCTCCTGTAGGTAGGCCGTCTCATCGTTGTTGGTGATCAGGCCCACCACAACAGTGTCGTCAGCAAACTTGTTGATGGTGGCGGAGTTGGAAGTGGCCACACAGTGAGTACAGCAGGGGGCTTAGAACACAACCCTGGGGGGCTCCAGTGCTGAGGGTGAGGGTGGATGAGGTGTGTTTTTCCACCCGTACGGCTTGTGGTCTGTCGGTCAGGAAGTTAGAGATCATATGACACAGTCCCAGGACCTCCAACTTAGAGGTGAGTGTAGAGGGAATTATGGTGTTAAAAGCTCAACTGTAGTCCACAAACAGCATCTTTGTATAATTCCCTTTTCTGTAGTCCAGGTGACTCATTGTAGTGTGGAGGAGATGAGCAATGGCATCCTCAGTAGAACGGTTCTGTAGGGGATCCAGTGTGTCTGGTAGTGATGCAGTGATAAAGTCTCTGACCAGTCTCTCAAAGCACTTCATCACTACTGAGGTCAAGGCTACAGGGCGATAGTCGTTGAGGCAGGCGGGCTGGGGTTTCTTCGGGACGGGAACAATGGTGGACTGTTTGAAACATGAGGGGACAACAGACTGTTCCAGTGAGAGGTTGAATATCTCAGTGAACACCGGTGCTAGCTGGTCAGCGCAGGCTTTCAGAACCCGACCTGTGATGCCATCTGGTCCTGCTGCCTTTCTGGTATTCACTCTCTTGAATGCCCTCCTCACGTCATGCTCCGAGATGGTGAACGTGTTCACCTCTTCGGCTCTCTCGGCACGCATGCTGTTTTTGCCGCTTTGCATCCTTCACCGCTTTGCGAACACTGTAGGACGCAGCCTTGTAATCGTCCATGTCCCCGGTGGCGAGCCCTGTGTTGTAGGCAGCAGAGCGGGATCTCAGAGCGTCGCAGATGGTTTTATCTACCCACGGCTTCTGGTTGGGAAACGTTTTGATGGTGTTTTTTTGCACCTTATCATCCGCTAGTTTCGTGATGAATCCCACAGCCGCTTCCGTAAACATGTTGAGAGAGCTGCGCCTGAACATGTCCCAGTCTGTGTCATCCATAGTGTCCTGCAGAGCAGCCAGCGCGTGACCTCCCTCTGAACCAGAACTTTCTGTTTCAGCCTTTGTTTGTAAACAGGCATGAGGAAGATAGCGGAATGGACCGATTTCCCAAACGGTGAATGTGATTGTGCCTTGTAACTGTTCTTGAATGGTGTGAAACAGTGGTCCAGTGTCCTTTCGCCCCTGGTGGGGCAGGTGATGTGCTGATAAAAGTTCGGTAGTGCGCGCTTGAGGTTGGCACTGTTGAACAGTGCCAAACTCAAGCGCGCACTACCGAACTTTTTGCAGTGTCCGTGTCTGCTTGAGGAGGAATATAAACGGCACTGACTTTAACCGAGCTGAATTCCTGAAGTAGATAAAAGGGCCAACATTTGATGGTCAGTAGTTCCAGATTTGGTGTGCAGGAGAGTGAAAGGGGAACGATGCTCGTGCTGTCTCACCAGTGGTTGTTCACTATCAGTCACACTCCACCTCCTCTTGACGTCCCCGACTCCAGTGTTCTGTCCATGTGGTAAACTGAGAAAAACTCGGCCGGCTGGATGGTGTGGTCCGGTACCGCTGGGTTCAGCCATGTCTCGGTGAAGCAGAGAAGGTTGCAGTCCCGAATGTCCCTCTGAAACTTGATCCTGGAACAGGATACTAGGTAAGGGAGTGCAGTGTGCACGTGCCCTCAGCCTGTTCCTGATGCTGGCTCGTTTTCCTCGCGGATGCCGGTACGGATCGCATCCTTTGTTCTCCCTCAGGATCTCGCTCAGCCAGCATGGGTCCGGGTTTAAAAACGGCGAAAGGTGAGTGGATTGTACACCAATAGATTTAAGAGTGTCTCTCATATCTAATAATGTCCAACTTGTGTAGATGGAACTGTAACTAAGTAAAAAAAATATATATAAAATAAACAAAAAAAGAGAGGTTGCACACATGCACTTTATGTGACAAGGACACTTACTAGTCCTTAGCCCTGTGTTTTCTGTTTTCTGTGATTGTTGTTTTATGTAGCACCAGGGTTCAGGAGAAACGTTGTTTCATTTCTCTGTGTAATGCGCCAGCTAAATATGGTTGAAATGACAATAAAAGCTTCTTGACTTGACTTGACTTGATTTTAATATGTATTACAAATACAGAAATAATGCATTTAAAATTTATATAGTAATATATATATAAATTCTCTCTAATTTAATCTAACTCGCTTTAATTTATAAACTATCAAAAAATAACACAATATTTAAATAAAGAAAATAATATATTAATAATAGTGTTACATTTTATTGATACCTATATACAGTGCATTCAGAAAGTATTTAGACCCCACTTTTTAAAATTTGGTCACGTACAGCCTGATACTAATACTTTCTTTTGGCTTCTCCCATTAGGGGTCGCCACAACGGATCATCTGCATGTTTGATTTGGCACATGTTTTTACATTGGATGCCCTTCCTAACGCAACCCTACCCATTTATCTGGGCTTGGGACCGGCACTAAGGCTTGTGCAATCCTAATGGCTGGGGTTGGTTCCCTGACCGGGGATCGAACCCGGGCCGCAGCGTTGAGAGCGCCACATACTAACCACTAGACCACCAGGGATCCTGTATAGCCTGGTACTACATGTGTTTAAATTGATTTCTTATTAATCTACACTCATAATGACAAAATGAAAAATTTAAAGTATTTAGACCTTTTGAAACAACTGATTAGAGTCCACCTGTGGAAAAGTTTATTGATTGGACATGATTTGGAAAGTCATGACAATGCATATCAGAGCAAAATCCAAGTCAAAGGAACTGCATTTAGAGCTCAGAAACAGGACTGTTGCAAAGCACAGATATAGAGAGGGCTATAAAAAAATGCTGCTGCATTGAAGATTCCCAAAAGGACAGTGGCCTCCATAATTCTTAAATGGAAGAAATGTGGCACAACCAGGAATCCTGAAAGAGTTGGCTGCTCAGCTACACTAAGCAATCAAGGAAGAAGGGTCTGAGTAAGAGAGGTGACCAAGAACCTGATGGTCACTCTAACTTGAACAGAAGTTTAAAAAAAAGTAAATGCTCAATATTGTAAATATTTAATATTCATTTCTCGTTTCCTACTTAAAAGTAAGTGTGTTTGTTGAAAAAAGGACAGATTTTCCTCATGCCTAATGCTCATGCTGAAGCACCTGATCAGACAACATACAAAAGGATTTAATTTACAATGAATGATAAAGTATTGCACAAACTTGTGTAGATAGATAGATAGATAGATAGATAGATAGATAGATAGATAGATAGATAGATAGATAGATAGATAGATAGATAGATAGATAGATAGATAGATAGATACTGTCATAGCTGTGCTAACCAATGCGCTGGTATAAACCTATATTATACGATGGGTTGATGGTTTATATAGATATAGATATATATTGAGCGACAATTTTGTGAATAAACAACAATTCAAAATATGAACCTTAGGAGACTGGACAGGATGAAGTTTCCCTCACTCAGTTGCTCTTATCTACATCTGACAGTCAAAGTACACAAATTAGCCAGGTAAATGCTGAATCTCTTCAGGTTAGTTAAAGGACAAAGCCTTGTGGGAAAAGACCAGGTGACAGGTCTACAACAAACAAATTATGAAGTAACAGTCTGCCCCCCATCATCTGCATATGGATTGTATCTCTGGTACAAATTACACAAAGGAAGCAAAAAACAATTACTTATATAAGAGGTATAGACATGAATCTTACGGTAATTAATCTCACCTGTCATCATAATCCACATCCATAATTCATTGACATTGCTTTCGCAGCTCGGAAGCCCAGGCTGCAGCAAGCTGTTGAACATCACCCCAGGAAAGAGGCTTGACCCCAAGTGCTGAATTATCTGGG
Organism: Silurus aristotelis; assembly: GCF_946808225.1. Classification (NCBI taxonomy): domain Eukaryota; kingdom Metazoa; phylum Chordata; class Actinopteri; order Siluriformes; family Siluridae; genus Silurus; species Silurus aristotelis. The sequence continues at coordinate 18,879,504 of NC_139590.1, read as the reverse complement.
AATCTCTGTCCCTGCTACTGATTAAGGTCAACAGGAGGCAGAGTCAAAATGTACAGTATTAGATTTAGTCACCACAGAGAGCATAACACCTGGCCTCGAAGGCATGAAGTAAAAAATTTGGATCAGTGCATGGGCTTCAGCAACAACAGGATCATTGTTGTTGTGATGGTACTGTAGAAATGACCTGAACCCTCCTTTAAACATGTAAAAACCCTTTAAAGATCCCATTTGCTGTTTAATGTATGGATTCTACCCATGGACTACACTTCCAATTAGCTGCCTGAATTTCCCAGCCACATGTGCTCCTTCCCCAAACTGTTAGCAAAAATTTGGAGGCATGCAGGTGAATAGGATATCTTTGTAGCATGAAAGTAGCATGAAAATTTCATTTCACTTCAACTCAGCATGAGCAGGTCTAACAAAATGCTCTATCGATGCATCCATAGCATGTATAATAGACTATGAGGAGCATGTGTTCCTGTTTTTCTGCTTAATAGTTTTGTGCATTTAAAGCACAAGTTATGGATGAACCCTAGAATGGTTTAATAACTATTCTATTCCATGTTGCGACAAGTCATCACTGGTAGTGTGTGTGTATGAGGTGGTTTATATGAGACTAATATGCCTTTGGAGTCTGAAAATAAAGTAAAAATACAATGACTTCAAGAGTAGATATTGTAGTAGTGTTAAACAACTATGCAGAATATTATAGGGCTGGATAAAGGACTCAGGTAGTGATTTAGTGTGTGTGTGTATGTATGTGTGTGTGTGTGTGTGTGTGTGTGTGTGTGTGTGTGTGTGTGTGTGTGTGTGTGTGTGTGTGTGTGTGTGTAGAAAATCGAGATAGAGGTGGGGGAAGGCTGTTATGACTGGCAGTCCAGCATAATAGGCTGGGTATCTCTGTCTTGGATTTATTTCCCCTGGGGCTGGAGAGGAGGGTGAGGGCAGAAAGAGTGGGGTGAGGAAGGCAGCAACAAATACCCCTCTCTGATTGGCTGGCTGATGATGAAATTAGGCATTCTCACTGCCCTTTTCTCTTACCGGACTGATTGTTATGATATTCACATTTCTCATATATCGTACAGAAATGCAAATTCTGTGTGATGCGTTGGAGAAAAAATCCTCGGGTGTAAAATTATGTGCTTTAACCATAGCAGGCAAAGGTTTCTAGATTTTGGTTGTCTTTTAAAAAAATAAAAAAATAAAAATATATAACCACTTTATCAGTTTATGCATGGTTTGATGCGTATATTGAATCTTGCTATTATGGGTAATTTGGATTAATTGTGTGGTTTCATATATTTATAATAACTGAGTTTGTCATCAATCAAGTTCAATGGTCATGCGATGGCTATGTGGCATTTGGCAGATGCTCTTAACCGGATCTACTTACTAGCAGCTTGATGGTGCTGAAATTTCTCAGTAGTCAGTAATCAGTAGTCTACTATCCAAACCACTGAGCTGCCTTTTCTAAAAACATTTTCTTGATTTGATACATTGGTGAATGTTGCTTTCTATTGGTGCCACATTATGTCTACTGGATAACATTAAAGACAAACAGATCAGCTTGTAGGTCACATGATGCTATCTACTGGACCCCAAAATGGACCATTAGCAGATCATTAAACTTTCAGATTCTGAAAAACAGACAAAAAAAATTCCAGTGTTTTTCATTATAATCATATACCATTTGGTAACTGAGATTAAATGATTTAACAGGACAAACAAAAACCAAACAAACACAAATAATGGTTTGTAATAGTAACTGTAATGGAATTTATGGAATTTAGAGTAATGAGGTTTAAGGCTTTACTAGCAAATAATTACAGATATTTCTGTGCCATCATTCTCCCCTCTCTCTCTCTCTCTCTCTCTCTCTCTCTCTCTCTCTCTCTCTCTCTCTCTCTCTCTCTCTCTCATTCCCTACCTTCCTCCATTCTGCAGTACCCTCATCTCTCTCTCCCACTCTCTTTCTCGCTCCCTTCCTCAATCTTTCTCCAGCTCTCTCTTTCTCTCCCCCTTCCCAATTCTTCCTCCCTTTCACTTACCCCCCCCTCCCTCCATCTATCTTTCTCTCCCCCTCTCTCTTTCTTCATCTCCCACTTTCCTTTACTCTCTCTCTCTCTCTCTCTCTCTCTCTCTCTCTCTCTCTCTCTCTCTCTCTCTCATTCCCTACCTTCCTCCATTCTGCAGTACCCTCATCTCTCTCTCCCACTCTCTTTCTCGCTCCCTTCCTCAATCTTTCTCCAGCTCTCTCTTTCTCTCCCCTTCCCAATTCTTCCTCCCTATCACTTACCCCCCCCCCCTCCCTCCATCTATCTTTCTCTCCCCCTCTCTCTTTCTTCATCTCCCACTTTCCTTTACTCTCTCTCTCTCTCTCTCTCTCTCTCTTCCTCTCTTTCTCTCTCTCTCTCTCTCTCTCTCTCTCTCTCTCTCTCTCTCTCTCTCTCTCTCTCTCTCTCTCTCTCTCACTCCCCCTCATTCTCCCTCCTCCTCGCTCTCTTTGTCACACAGACATAAGCATCCCTGTCGACTGAGCACTAGGCCACTGTGTGTTTGGAGTTCAGCACAAAGAGGTTAATCAGATTTACAGCACACATAAACATAATTGGTTGCTTTTATGGATTCAAATGAGCAATTAACTATAACAGCCGGTGTTCGCTTCACATCGGGACCCTGCGAGTGAGCTGGTGTAACGGTGAAGATAAGAACCCCACTGAGCCAATCAAGCTTCCCTTTCTTTTGCACCATTCTTTTGTTTCTTTAAATGATACTGTTCAAGTGTGTGCTCTGGCTTTCCTGTGCATTCAATTGCTGAGTCTCACTAGCTGATCAATAGAGTTTGTTCATACTGAGTTGAATGTAAAGCAATTAAAACTAACCAACACAAAGTATCATTTTCAACAAAGCTATATAGGAATACATGTAATGGTATATATTAGCATTTTTGTTGTGACTCTACTAAACAGCATGTAGCATAGCACGATTTTAAAAGCAGATCTTGAACAAGCAGGTTGGAAATTCATTCCTTTATTTATCCTCAGTGCCCACATTATCCTGGTTATAGTTTCTGAGAAACTGAAGTATCCCCTTGGAACAATAGGTGTGAGGAGGGTTTGGACACACACATGCACACATGTTCTAAACTACAGAAGATCTATTAGCAAATCTCTTTAAAGGAAGCTAGAAAACGCTAAAGCAACCCACAGAGAACATTTGAATGACTGAAGAGACAATGGCTCAAGCTTAAAATTGAGCCTGGAACTGCTAAAGCTGTGAGTTTGAGGTTGGCCCACCAAAATGTATAATCTTTGAATTCAAGAATCATTATCTCACTGATCATTTTGAATAAATAAGCATGCCATGACTCTTGGAATACAAATACGCTTTTGCTCATTGCTTTTAATATAAAACTGGCAAAATCTGCACACCTAAGGTACACTATACAGCCAAAAACCTTTTGGCTTTGTGCATTACAATCATCAGGTGTCCACAAACTTTTGCCAATATAGGGACCTCATTTTTAATTACCTTCATTTGGAGTTGCCCTAAAAAAAATTTTAGGTTCTGGTTATTTTAAAAGCGCCAACAAGTATTTACAATAGTGTTGCTTTCTCCATAAAAAATATTGCCCAATGTATTTTTTCATATTTTTTTATATTTGTTCTTAGACACTTCTTAAAGATAATGATTTGTAATGATAATTTGTATTTTATAATGTTAATTTGTATTATCTTTATTCATTGTATAACATACATAAAAACATCATGTCTAAAGCTGGACTATAGTTCCAGTTCAATCTTAGTTGGGAGGATGGTTGCAGATGTAAATATTCTAATACAGTCTTCAGTCATAAAGTGACTGAAGACTGTATTCAGTCATAAAGTGACAAAATGCTTTGACAGATGTCATGCCCTATTTATAATATGCACTCACATGACCAGCATGACCTACAGCTTAATGGTAGAAAGGTGAGCAATAGAAAGGTGATGCTCTCTGTACATTATATTTATACATTTATCAGAAACATTAATTATTTTTGAAGAAAGGTTATAATTTTAATATCATTTTGGATGCATCCCACACCCACACCTGGCTGATCGATCCTGATGCACTACCTCTGAGTTGAGTTCTCTTCAACTGGAAATCCACAAAAGCTAAAGATGTTCTCCACCTGAACAGCCTAAAGATCAATGAAGTTACTCTGGAGAGTGTCTACTTAGGAATCATAAAATTGGATGATTTGGACTGTAATTAATATAAACAGTCTGCTACAATGGCTTTCATGCACTTTGAACAGATTTGCACTGAAGTCTCCATCAGTGAACAGTTAATCACCTCAAAAATGGAACTATAATAGTTAATTCCCTCATTAGTTTGGCTCCTCTCAGTATAGATACACTTATAGGGACTGATTTAATAAATACAAATATTGAATCTATTCTGTGAATAGATGATTTATTTCTGGAAACCTGCCTCAGAACTATGTCCAGGAGGAAAAAGCCATACAAATGAAATGTAACTGAATTCTTCTCATGGTTATTTTGTTTGGTTTTTATAGCTCGATACATTTTCAATAAAGCCTGGCACAATAATATGATGAATTTGTACTTGAAAAAATTCAGCGGTAGGTCCTAACAACTGACCTACCAGTGGTACTTACTTTCGAAAGGCATATGCCAATCTATCCTTTTTTTTCAGAATTTACTGAGGTTTGAGGTTAACCCATAGAGGTCTGATTTTGTTTGTTAAGCACAGAAATGTTTATAGCATAATTATGGCAAAACCTTCATTCCTATAGCAATGTAGCAATGTATGTAAATAAATATAATATGAATGTATTAATGTAATGTTAACATGCATATACATGTTTGTATTTTTGAGGAAATCGAGTTTCAACATGGCTAAACAACAGTTTAGGGTTCATTCTCCTTCCAGACACTCCTATAAAACATGAACATGACATGCACTGTTCAAGGAAGTCTGATCCTTGGGCTACAAGGAGCAATCTGTTATTGAAAATGAGCTACCCAGCTGCATTATCATTTCCAAAATGAATTAGTTTGTATGAGGCTTCAGAATGTACACACAAATGTGTTTTATCCTTGGGAATATGTAACATGAGTCACTGATTTATCATGTTTTGGACTTTTATTGCTCTGATTTATTTCTTTTTTGTCGTTTGCCAAAAAATGGCATTGATGCTAGAGGTTTAATTTTTAGCCAGTATACATGCACAATAAAAACAAAAACATAAAAAACAAAAACAAACAGATAGATGCAAATGCAGGAAACTCAATACGTCTTTAATACATGAAGTGCAAACAAATCCGAATCGTGAGGCAGAATGTAGGTCAGAAATAAGAAAAGGGTCTGATGATCGACAAAACAGGAGACACAACGCTTGGCTTGAATCAAAAATGAGGGGCTTGGTATCGTCAGGAGTACAATAACAAAAACAGAGTGCATACTTCAGAAAAATCATGAATAAACCAGTCTTTGTATATAGAGACTGTGGGTTTGTGTCTAATTGAAGTGGAGTCTGTGGAAGCCATGTTTCAAAGCTGCGATGCTTGCTGGGAAATTGAGTCGATGTGACTGATTGCTGTAATCTGACAGTATGTTTGCTAAATAAAGTGCAGTGTTGTAATATGCAATAGTAATGTCAATAGTGAGCATATTTACTTGATGATAACAACACATTTGCCTTCCAGGCGAGGCCATAATTTTTTTATCTGCTGCTCATCGCAACATTAAAGCCCAAGCTTGAATTCTTTAAACAGCAGAGCCTTATATCAGATGGTAATAACCCGTTTTAAGATGAAGCCTGGCTGTCAGAAATTCCCTGTTAGATGTGTTAGATTATAGACAAAGTGAAGGTATATAACCTAGATTACCCTAATCAATAACCACAATATGCTGCCATGGAAGGGTTGAAATGCTTCTATCTGATAGCCGTTCCTTTCTATTTCTTATTCATTATTCTGCATTGATGAAGGTAGATGAAGAACCTGAATGAGGAAAATGAGAAAAAAGAATGAGGGGGTGTGGTAGATAGCGGTCCGTAATGAAAAACGGACCGGAGGATTGGATGATCATTGTAATATAATGCATATGGCAAGTATTTTAGGTGACAGAAAAAAGAACACTATGAAGACACCCACTCCGTAAGAATCCCGGCGTGATTAGCTCTTCCCCGTCTCTTTTTTCTCCAGCATACCGGTGATAAATGCATCCTTCCCTTTCCGTGACCCTCAAGGTCATGAGAGCAATGGAATGAAGCAGCCTCCGCAGCTGCTTCACTCTCAGCCCAAGTAGGTAGTTGCAGCATAATTCATTCCTTTGCAGATGCACACATACACATACCTGCACCACCTGCACTTTTAATCTCAAATGTAATCAAACCGCCTTTGAATGCAAGTGTCCAGACTGCAGTGGGTTTGGAGAGCAGAGGACAGAGTGGTAGGAAAGGGGTCATCTGTACACTTGTGGCATAAAATGCAATATATTTTAAAATACGGATGAGTAAGTGGCACAAAGGGAGAGCATTTGGTGTCTCCATATCCCCTCCCGGAGAGATTGGTGGTGCCATTCAGCACAGTTCCCCTTCTGTCACACACGACAAACCCAGCCAATCTGACATGCTTCACTGCAAGCGACAACACATTTATTAAACATCAGCACTGGGCAAAAAAGGAAGATGCATGTGTGTGTGTGTGTGTGTGTGTTCAAATGTGAAACTGGAGGTAAAATCATCCAACCTTGGCTGACTGGAGTAGTCCTGTGAGAAAAGGGAAAGGGTGGGTAAATGTGTGGGTTGAGATGGAGCGCGTGTGTATGTGTATGTGTGGAGGGGTGTGGTGTGAATTTGAGGGCGAGACTCGCAGCGAACAGGAGTGTTTATTAATGAGCTGACAGAACAACCACAACAGCATAACCGAGTGTGAAGGGGAGATAATGGCCCAAGGGGAACACTGTCTGACATTTTATATAAGTTATACACCAGGGTACATTTCACTATAAAGTGAGTTTTCCTCTGGCTCCAAAACCATCCGGTAATATTTAACAGCCTGATTATAATTGTTATTGAAATAATAATATTCTAATAAAAGACCTGTTACTGTAACTCTAGCTAAAAATGTAAAAAAATAAAAATAAATAAATAAATAAATAAATATATATATATATATATATATATATATATATATATATATATATATATATATATATATATATATATATATATATATATATATACATATACACACACACACATACATATACCGATGTAAAATAAGTTAGTACAAAAATGCACAAAAAAACCTAAACTATAAATATCTCATTAGTCAAAACTGTCGACTGGCTAATAATACAAATTCCACAACAGTCTCACTTCTGGCCTAAATAGAACTATAGGTAAAACGGTAAATGTGCAATGTATTATTATAATTGATTTATTTTGCTGTTTTACATGTGCTCAGTGAATAAATGAATGATGATTTTTCTTCTTGACTATATTATTTGTAACTGCATTGTGAGGTTTCATGGTGTGTCTGACTAATTTTCCCTCAACACAGCAAATCCCACTTGACTTGGACTTGACAAAAGACATGTTTCAGGGATAGAACTTTAGACTTTAAAAATTAGCGCTTGCAGAGCAGGTGAAAACACAAAAGAAGATGGAATGACAAATTCACATTTAATGGGTGGAAAGTGAGCTAGCTTGCCAGTTAGCCAGTTAGCTGATGGGCAATCACAAGATTGTGGCTTCTTTTTGGATCTATTTTAACCGAAATCAACAAAAACATTTGGCCATATAGTGTCTATATAGTGAAATGTTACTTCCTTATTAATTATTCCTTCAATGAAGAGCTAAAGCGATAACATCTAATAATACAACGGGTATTCAGACATTGTGTCATCTTAATTGTAGCCGTGTCAATGTTCAGTATAACCACACTCTTGCTTAGTTTTGCAATATGGCAGAACAAATAGTGCAAATTGCTCGGCTTTTGCGTTAATCAGGCAGGCTTTAACACCTCAGAGTGCCTGAAAACAACAGAAAAGTGACTGTGAGGAAAATGCACTTCCAACATTCTCCTTTTGCTGAGGAGGAACAATAGAGGACACAAGCTGATTAAGATTAACGGTGACTGGAGTAAGATTGATCTTCCATCCAGTTGAGTTAAGTAACATTGCACTACATAGCACAGAATGAGCAAGAGCGAAAAGAGAGAGAGGAGGAATTGGCTAATATAGTGGCTAACCATATTACTGAGAAACATACGCTCTGTAGAGGTATTTATTTTTTTCTTTATTGTGGCTGTCATCTAAATCCAAGGAAGTATCGTTTTCTCCTCTCAGCAGCAATGTTTTGTTCTCTATAAGCTCCTCTATCCTGTATGCCATCCCCTTGTGTTTTGGTATGTTTCCTGCTCTCTCTCTCTCTTTTATACAGAATGCAATGAATTATTAGTGCTGCCTTGAGATCTGTAAGCCTGCTTTTGCTACTAAGTCCTGATTCCACAGAGACAGAGAGAGAGGAAGGGACAAATGAATGAGAAAAAAAGATAGAGAGCACGATGGGAGAAAATAAAACAAAATGGACACAAGGGAAAGAATGTGGTCTGTTTTGTGTATTTGTGGTGAATGGGGTGATTTACCAACCGTATTACGGTATTAAAGAGGCATAGATGTGACACCAGGTTCACAAACACACACACACACACACACACACACACACACACACACACACACACACACACACACACACACACACACACACACACACACACACACACACACTACCTGCAGCATCCTATAACCCTGAAACAGTTTTTTTTTTAAACATTTCAACCTTTAAGAAAACCTTTACATGTCCATAGTGTCATTAAGACAATTTATGCAAACCTGAACAATAAAACCATAACCTGAACCATAAACTGAACCATAAACCATAAACCATAACCTGAACCATGAACCATAACCTAAACCACAAACAAAAACCTGAACCATAATTTGAACCATAATCTGAAACATGAAACAAAAACCTGAACCATGAACCATAACTTGAACCATAACCTTAAGATTGATGAACGTAAACAACAAATGCAAGACAAAACAGTGAGGCGTGAGAGGAGACACTTGTGCCTATTCACCAAAAATTTGACACAGGTGCAAGCAGTCAAATGATAAGAGTTGAGCTGTGATGGCTGATGTCTGGTGGCATTAATCCTGACACTTTAAAAAGTACATGTGATAGTTTTTTATCTTTATTTTATATTTGTTTTAAACTAGAAATATTATGTAGCTAATATTATAAATAATATAATGTATTATAAATCCATGTTGTATTTAATATATTGTATACAAACTAAAAATATTTTATACTATTCCAACTTCTATTTCTTTTCTTTTCTTTGATTTCTATTCTTTATTCTCTCTCATTTCATATCAAGTTATTATGTGATATTTTAATTTAAATATTTGTAAACCTGATATTAGTGGGATACAAACAGTACAGAATCTACCACATACCAAGTACAAACATGAGAATCTGCTTTAATATACTGTGTGAATGAAAGTCTTTGTGATTCTCGTGTGTGTGTGATCACTCACTGCGAGTGAACGGTAAAACCCGGTGCTTTCCAGACCCAGAACTGCACTTTAACCTCACAGCTCATTCGCAGCATTGGTTTCTTTATAGAACAAATGAATATCATTAAGCTGTAACATTCTCCTTTTGTTCATTCAATACAGACATGGACAAATACATTTTTAATGCTTCCGCTCCAAAAAATAAGAAGAACAGTTTATTCTAAAGTGACTTGCAACGGACAAAAGTCATTGGCATCCATCAATATTGTTTCCATGTTTAATACCAATCAGATTTCTGATTAGATGAAGCATTAAATATAAAATGCAACCTCATATTTTGTTGCATGATCTTTAGAGTTGATCGTTGCAAACTAGTGATTTCTGTAGTGAGACTCCTGCACATGTCTGTATTCATGATCATAAAGGTCTGTGCTCTGGGTCTCAGGTCTGAAGGCTGCTCATTCTATAGATGTTGAAAAGGATACAGATCAGGACACATTAAAGGCCACTTCAGACCAGTCAGTCAGTGTTTTGTTCTAGTTGTTCCTAGGAGCTTTCAGCTGTATGCTTTGGGTCCTGTTGAAGGACCCAGGAGATGCTTCTGACACTGGGTAGTACATTCTGCTCCAGAATGGCTTGGTAGCCCCGGGATTACATTGTGTCCTACATAGATTCAAGGCTTTCAGCAGCTGCAGGAAAGCAGCCCCCAAACATCCTTACCCTCCTCCCTGTTTTATAGTAGCCATTATGTTCTTTTCTTTGAAATCTTGATTTCTGTGTCTGTGAATATACAGCTGATGTGGCTTGCCAAAAAGCTCTGGTTTTGTCTCATCTGTCCAAGGGACATTGGACATGTCATTGTAATATTTGTTTTCTAGGGGTACCAACACATTTGTGAATATCTGTACAGAATTTTATGTTAGAATATTAATCTGACAAGTGTACAGAGAAAGAAAAAACTTAAGGAATTAATGATAATTAAAGAAATAGCAAAAAATGAAAATATATAAAGGCTATATAAAAAGCTATAAAATTTCATGCAAATATCCCAGATGTGGAAGAGGAACAGATAAACATAGATACGAATAGGTAAATAATCATAATAAGCAGCAAGAGGTTACATCCAGAATTCAGCTACGCACTGGATTTCTACTAATTAGCATCACTCAGTGCCTAATTGGTGTTGCATAATTCAGCTGAGAGGACAACCAGAAGTCAATTGTAAACAGTGCAATGAAAAAAAAATGATCTTGAAGACAAAGAGAGTTTATACTCCATACAAATACGTGTCTATATGTGAGCAGGTGTGGATGTGGCAAAGGCCAGTTTCAGGACACCAGACCATGCTGCTCCTGTGCTGAACATACACTGATTGGGAGGCTGAGATGGGATTGGTTGTCTAGCAATGAATTGATGGAGGTCAGAAGAAATAATGGATAAAACAACTTAAAAAAAAGTCTGGGGATTCAAATGTGTAATTATGGTTTTCACATATTTAATGTTTATAATAGCTCTGTATGTTTCATCCATCCATCCATCCATCCATCCATCCATCCATCCATCCATCCATCCATCCATCCATCCATCCATCCATCCATCCATCCATCCATCCATCCACACAATAAAGCTGCATGCAAATGACACAAAACTCAGGCTTTCATCAGGATATTAACAAAATCTGAACTTTAACTTGGCGACAGTCAATTAGAAAGACAGTAATGTAATGTCGATTATTCATATTTAACTGCTATAAATCATTCTGTCGTGCACTTTACAATCTTGATCTCTTCTTCGGTTGCCTATTGCGATTTGCCCTCCTGAAATAGAACCCAGGAGCATTGCTGATTTGAGCAACTTTACATAATCACATGCTAATGAATTCGATAACTAAAGGAGACCAACCCAGGTAACTTCCCCCAGGAGCTATGGTGCTGAAGTAAAAAAAAATAAAAAATCCATCCAAAAATTTGCAAATGTCAAATCTTTTTTTGCAGTTAATTGAAAATGTTTGCTTTCTTTTCACCTGCACTTTTTTCTTCTCTATACTGGCCATACAAGCTTTTATACCAGCATTTGATATCTTCATTGGGGAGATTATAAAAAAAAAAAAAAAAAAAGAAGTGGAAGTGGGGGGGGGGGGGGGGGGCTGGGCTACATAAAGAAAAAAATACCCTAATAAGAAGGGCAACCTGGCACAGGAAGTGAAGTGTCTCTGGTCTTTGTGTGTCTGATGAGCGCTCGGCATGTAATTACACACTGCCGTAGGACCAGTTCCAGCCTCTCTTAGGCACTCGCTGTGCTTAATAGAGAGAAAGAACTGCCACTTTAAGGACACACGCAAACTCACAATGGAGTGCCAGGACCGGCCCGGGCTAATGAGGACCCCACTTTATCCACATTACTCCCTCCTCCTTCTCCTCCTCTTTATGGCTGTCTCAAACCCACACTTCATGCCACAGCGTTTGACTGCTTTCTATGCTCCTGGCACTGACACACTGATGGGACCAAAGCCAAAATAACTGAGAGGGTTCCAGCGATTTATTCATATGTTTCATAGCAAGGTGTTGTTGAAATTTACTGCAAATCCTAGTCGTAATAAAACTAATTATTAAAAATAGAAACTGGAACAAAGAGCTCAAACAGTGCATTGAGGATTCAATGTATTACGATAACATATACTATACAGTCTTCTGTAATACAATGTAACTGCTGAGAATGTTTGCACTGATGCATGATGATTATAGATGTAAAATTTTTTTTTTTACACTTTTTTTGTCCTAGTCAGAACAATTGCCAGAATTTATAATTCACATCAAATGTGTTCAGTAGTGTTGAGGTCAGAGCTCTATAGCAGGCCACTTAAGATCTTCTACTCCAACCCATGTAAAGCACATCTTCACGGAGCTGGCTTAATGCACAGGGCATCATGCAGGAACAGGTTTGGGTCTCCTAGCTCAAGTGAGGGAAAAATTCATGCTGTTACATCCAAAGATGTCCTATACAATTGTGTGTATCCAACTTTATGCTAACAGTTTGGGAAAGTTACGGATTGCCCCGCTGATGTTATTGACCGCCACAGAACTCTGGTCAGGGAGTTAGATAGCAAGCAGCTACACTAGCAGCTATATAACAAGTACAGAAACCACAGTTAAAACTCATGCTAAATATTGTTAACATTCTGTAGCCAAAATGAAGATCACATGGTGGTCTCCTGTAACGCTCTGTGCTATTATCTAGGAACAATGGAGTACAGTGGAGTACACTTACATCTTCACAAACGTCATTGCGTACAGCGCAACCAGGGATGCTGCACACTCGCTACTTGCGCTAAAAGGGAATGAATTCATAACACTTATAGTGTGTATATTTACAATTTAATGCATTTGTTACCAGTTAGAGTTATACTCATGGTCAGGTTATGGTTTTCCTTTATGTTTCATGTCGTTCAGTATTAATTTGTATATCTTCACAGTAGACTATCTTCTGTTTGAACAAGTGTATTCTGTCAGGTGCAAAAGGACAAAGGGTCTCTCTCAGGCACTTAGGGCACTCAGGCAACAATAGTTTATTTCTGATTATAAAATCATGAAGGTACAGCACATGGAAATGGAAAATGCATACACCCTGAAAGAACTCAGAACCGAACATATGAAAAAAGAAATGTTGCCTATGTACATATATAAAACCTTGAATCATGCTCCTTTTTTCCTTTTTTCCGTCCTTGGAGTAAAATTACTTTAAAAACCTGTGATGTCACATTAGGTTCTTTTATAGGTCATCAAGGACTTACACATGACTCAAGCAGCTTCAAATAGTAATACAATGATATGAATATGGGTCATATTATGTATATGGTTTGGCTTAAGTAATAAGTTAGCAAGTTATTACACCCTAAACCACAAGCGTCTCGAGAAACGAGAGGAATCCTGAGAAAACCCAAGGAGGGCACATGAAGACCCTTGAGACGTCCACACTTCCTTAAATACCACCCTTGCTGCCCTAAAATCTTGATTTTATTTTTAAATAGTGAAATGTATGCTATGCATGTATTCTGTCAAAATTAACACGCTAACAACGCTTTCATTTTAACGCGCGAATGATGCAGCGCGCATTTCTGTTTGTCAATAGTTTTATCAAAAATATACATAAATACATATAAAATAGGTGAGTATGGTTTCACTAAAAATAAACATACATTTGCATACAGCATTTGTTTATGGCCATGTTGATTAGATTATTAAAAACTTGAAAAGTTTTATATTTTATATGTATTTACTTAACTCATGACAATTATGCGATTAATCACGATTAAATATTTTAATCTATTGACAGCACTGATTTATTCATATTCATTTATCCAGACTGTTCAAATGAGAAAAGAAGGCCGTGAAAAAATCTTTTTGGTTTTGATTGCATGTTAAAATAAAATTCACAACAATATCCTGCTCTCATGGATAACAAACAATTGTAAACACAACACAATGCCATTCAGGCACATTCACACACTATCACGCAATATGGACAACTTAGAGGTGCCAACAAGGTAGGGGAGGAAACCAGAGTACCCTGGAGAACATTTATACATATGAATGTCCTTATCCAGACAGCGACTTACAATTTTATCCCATTCATACAACTGAACAGTCTGGCAAAAAAAAAAAACAGCCCTGGAAGTATGAAGCAAACGTGTTAACCAAATTATTATTGTTACAATGAAATATTGTATATACAGTCGGTTTCTAGTGTACTCATTTCTTCTATTTAGTACTGAATAAAATATAAACATGAAATGCTTCACCTTCTGTTTGTGTGGAAATTGACATGACAGAAATGTATTCAAACATCCACAGCGTGTAAAGTGAGGTGGTTTTACTGTCACTAAATTTGGTTGGATCTATTTTTTTTTTAGTGTTGATGAGATTAAATACGAACAGGAAGTGAGCACTTATTATTGCGAAAAGTTTTTACTTCATGAGTACCTTGTGAAATGTGTACTGTCAGCAGTTGAATTGTGTCTGGTACTTTAGGGACTTTTCAGAACTTGATAACATGCTGAGATTGTGTTCCTGGAAGCTAAAACAAGTTCCTGCTCCCACCTCAAACAGACAAAATAAGTGCAAATTCTACACTGTGAAGATGGGAGAAAAAGAGATGTAACACACATACACTCGCTTTCTGAAAACAGGTGTGACACATACCCCAGATAAAGGATTGATAAATAACAGTCTGTACTGCTGTATAACCTGAAGTATTGTTATGGTTATGTATCTCGTTCACACGTTAATGCCTTTCACTCTATACAATTCCGCCTGTCTGATCAGTTGGGGGCCGCTTCGAGGTCATTTATATGTAATTAAAAAAGAAAGGGCTGAGACCCTGAATAAAGAAAGAGAAGAAAGACTGTGAGACAGACTGTGTGTGAAAGAGAGAGGCTTATCTTGTTATTCTCATCCCCTAGGTGAAACCAGGAAGTACTTAATTTGCCCCTTAAAGCTTCATTTGTGATTATACAGTACTTTGAACCCATTTTTCCATAGTATTGCCATCATTACATTTGTTGTAGTAACCCTGAAGCTTGAATATGAGCAATACCATGGCACATAAATAATAATCATGCCTTACATTTCCAATGCTTACTCTCTCTGCAAAGTTTCACAAGTTCTTCTTGTGTGTGCTTAATCTATCTATCTATCTATCTATCTATCTATCTATCTATCTATCTATCTATCTATCTATCTATCTATCTATCTATCTATCTATCTATCCATCCATCCATCCATCCATCCATCCATCCATCCATCCATCCATCCATCCATCCATCCATCCATCCATCCATGTCTATTCAATTTCATTGTCCCAAAGCAGCTTTACAGAAATAAATAGATTACAAATATAGATTTTAAATGTATATATTAATAAATAATAAGTTTATCTCTAGTGAGTGAGCCAGTGGTAATAGTGGTGAGGGGAAAAACTTTCTGAGATGGTCTGAAAAAGAAACCTTGAAAGAAACCAGACTCGAAAGAGGACCCATCTTTATAATCAACACTGAATGCCATTTATTACAGTTCCATTATTGTTGATTGTAAAATTGTTAATGGTGATCATAGCAAAGCCATTGCAACACACTGGTCATATTAATTATAGTTCAGATTTATCTTCATTTTTTTTTCTTCACTACAGTAACCTCATGGAGCTTTAGACTGTTCATGTGCAGCCACAGTGTGGCCAACAATTAAAGAGAACTTCATCCGGAGGTAGGGTGTCAGGAATAATAAGGTCTGGAAAGAGGAAAGGGACAGAATCACTGTTACCTGTCTATCTCTCTGTCAGGATTATGGGACGCAACTATTTTTCCGATCAGCCACTGCAGCTCAAATACTGCACATCACATGATCGTTTGTGTACCTGATTCACATTCAAAGTTTATTAAGCACTCTTATTATGCACTCATCTTGCATGTCTTTATCTCAGGTTTGTCTTTTCCTGCTTGCCATTCTTGTTTGTCACTGTTTCTACTTTGTGCTTACATGAAGGTTTTTCCTTGTTCGTGTTCTGTAGTATTTTGTCTGGTTTTTGTATACTTGCACATTCATCTATATGATGTAATGAATATGGTGTAGAGCGAATAGTGACAGTAAAATGTGTGATAAAAGAGATAAAATATATAATGTGGACTTTTTAATGTTTTTGTTGGGGGGATTTTTTTAGTACTGATGTTAGAATGGGGTAGATGGACAAATATTTTGTTAATGTTTTAAACTAATTATGGTGTTTTAAATTACATAAATCATCAGGACACCATACGCAACCTTTGCTATGTTGCCACATGGACAGTTTTAATTGGATGTGTGCATCATGGTGGTTTTTGGTTCTTGATTTGAGACTTTTTTGTATTTTATTTTTAAAAATCTAAATAAAGAAAGGACATTATGACTAAATGTGTGTTGTATTAAAGGTCTTAAATATTTATAAACTTATATTTTCAATAAAAATCGTCAAACAGAAACACTCGCTGCATTCATCGCGTGTTGATAAAATTTGTGACGTTAAAATGAATTACCCTAAAATAATAAATTTTTTCATGTTATATGTGTAAATCTGATTACAGTAAAGGCGTGGGTTTTGATGTCTGCAAAGCCACAATGTGATTTTTAAATTCTATGCAAAATGAATTAAATTAAGCTGAATTTACATTATTACAATTACACAATATGCAGGATAATACAATAAAAGAGGGAAAAAAAGCATATTGACAAGAAAACCCCATATAAGTTGACACAATGAAAATTCTCATCAAGAACCTTTATTTAAATGAACCTTCGTTCATATTATAAATTCAAAGATAGTATGGTTATAATATATTGGGACCAACTGAAGTCGCACGCCATCGTCATTTACCTTTGAACTGTAGTAACCTACATTCAGCATGATTTATATAACACCACACCGGCTCTTGTTATGTCACCTATCATGTCAAGTGTCTATGTGGAAAAGATAAATCGAGCGTATCAGCCATCATGATATTGACTGGACAGTAATCAGATACATGTTCATAATGAAGCTGTGGGTTTATTAAATAGTCTTTTAGGGGTGTGTGTGTGTGTGTGTGTGGGGGGGGGGGTAGTCAGCTAGCAGGGAGGAGAGACAAGACAGCCTACAGGGCAGCATCAATGCGCCAGCTGAGACCCAGAGATTGTTACCACAGCAACGGCGGGCAGGAGATATAGAAGCTGCCAAATTGAAAATGTCAATTACACTGAGTATGTAGATATGGTGAAGCCTGGGTGAAGCTCAGAGTAGAGGGATGTGTGTGTGTGTGTGTGTGTGTGTGTGTGTGTGTGTAGAAGGTGCTGTTAATGTTCCAGGCGGTAGGCAGGAGGGATAAGAAATGGAGTCCATGGGCAAGGACAAAGAAAGCAAATGACACGCTGCCTCATAAGACGATTTCTTTGAAAGCAGGCAGACGGTTCTGAGACTTAACATATTCACTTCGTACACACACACACACACACACACACACACACACACACACACACACACACACAGACACACACACACGAACACACGCACACACGAACACACGCACACACGCACACACACAATTAAGTGTATGTTTGCTCTCTTCCAGCCACTATTATTCTTCGCCTTTCTCTGAACAGAGGTTTTCATGATAAGGACTGCATCTCAGACAAAGGCACCACTGGCTAGACAAACACTCCACCAATCCAAATATTGATCCCGATGCATGCGAGGACCGCAGATCAATGCAGGCAAAAGAAATTCAGACTGGGGTCACAAAGGAAATGAAATCAGCGATAGGAGAGAACAGAGACACACACACATACACACACACACACACACACACACACACACACACACACACACACACACACACAAACACACACACACACACGCACACACACACACACACACACACACACACACATCCACACATCCACACACTCCAATCCCCATGGAGATGTGGTGGAGAATCTATAATGTTTACACTCAGACATCTTAGAGCAGGATTACTGAGAAACCATTTTACAGGGCAAAAATTGCAGACACACAGAGAATACCCTGCACACCCTGTTTATCCATATAGATGTTAAAACCATAACAGTCATCACTCTACCTAATACTACCTCATCAAATGTTTCAGCAGACACATATGAAGTTATCTCAACGACTATTTTAGATTAGTTTGTTTTTCAAGACCTGGCTGGAGATATGA
This sequence comes from Silurus aristotelis, assembly GCF_946808225.1. Lineage (NCBI taxonomy): Eukaryota > Metazoa > Chordata > Actinopteri > Siluriformes > Siluridae > Silurus > Silurus aristotelis. Next base: position 18,861,170 of record NC_139590.1, on the reverse strand, counting down.
AGGTTGGGACTCTTCAATCGACTAGACTTTGTTCTTTGTATTATTTATTCAGCTAACAGAACTACATGAGGAAACAGCAGAAGATACATAAACGTGGCTACATGTAATCAAATCAACACACGATTCACTTGAAATCTCAGCATGCAATAATCTATAACTGAGAAAATCGAATTCCCAGACGAGAATCAGACTTGGCGAGATGGAAGAGCGTTCGGAGGCTGCGTCGACTGTGATAACAGGGTTGCTAATGATTTGTCAGTGATAGTGTTGGAGACCCGTGTGTGTGATTTTATGATGCGCCGTTGACTCGGTTGCATCCGAGTGAGAAAGAGAAGGCAAAAGTGCATGTGTTTAAAGATATATATGAACATGTATGTTTGTGTGGGTATGTGTGTGTTGTATTTGATGCTTATCCATAAAGTTTGCTTCAGGAAAGAAATTTTTTTTCATTGATTCCAGTCAATGCTCGTCATCACTTATGTCACAATGTATATTGTATGTATATATACATAAATTAAAGGAGGCTTTTTACTTGTCAAATGTACTTTACAGCACAGATTCTGTCGTCGCATGTCCCAGCGATACATCATTTGATGCCCTTATACAGAGCAAAAAGTACAAATTGTGAATAAAAACAGAATGCAATGATGTGGAAGTTTCAAATGTCACTATTTTATTCAGAATACAACATAGATGACATATTAAATGTTTAAACTAAGATAATTTATCATTTTAAGGGACAAAAAAGTTGATTTTAAATTTCACATCTCAAAATTTTAAATAACACATCTCAAAAAAGTTGGGACAAGGCCATGTTTACCACTGTGTGGCGTCCCCTCTTCTTTTTATAACAGTCTGCAAATGTCTGGGGACTGAGGAGACAAGTTTCAAGTTTAGGAATAGGAATTTTGTCCCATTCTTGTCTAATACAGGCTTCTAGTTGCTCAACTGTCTTAGGTCTTCTTTGTCGCATTTTCCTCTTTATGATGCGCCAAATGTTTTCAATGGGTGAAAGATCTGGACTGCAGGCTGGCCATTTCAGTACCCGGATCCTTCTTCTACACAGCCATTATGTTGTATTTGATGCAATATGTGGTCTGGCATTGTCATGTTGGAAAATGCAAGGTCTTCCCTGAAAGAGACGACGTCTGGATGGGAGCATATGTTGTTCTAGAACTTGGATATACCTTTCAGTAATGATAATGCCTTACATGTGCATGCGGACCATGCCACACGCACTCATGCAACCCCATACCATCAGAGATGCAGGCTTCTGAACTGAGCGCTGATAACAACTTGGGTTGTCCTTATCCTCTTTAGTCCGGATGACATGGCGTCCCAGTTTTTCAAAAATATCTTCAAATTTTGATTCGTCTGACCACAAAACAGTTTTTTTCACTTCGCCACAGTCCATTTTAAATGAGCCTTGGCCCAGAGAAAACGCCTGAGCTTTTGGATCATGTTTAGATATGGCTTCTTTTTTGACCCTTTAGAGTTTTAGCCAGCAACGGCGAATGGCACGGTGGATTGTGTTCACCGACAATGTTTTTTGGAAGTATTCCTGAGCCCATGTTGTGATTTCCATTCCTGTATGTGATGCAGTGCCGTTTAAGGGCCCAAAGTATCCAGTATGGTTTTCCGGCCTCGACCCTAACGCACAGAGATTGTTCCAGATTCTCTAAATCTTTGGATAATATTATGCACTGTAGATGATGATAACTTCAAACTCTTTGCAATTTTTCTCTGAGAAACTCTTTTCTGATATTGCTCCACTACTCAAGGCAAAGCCCAGCAGTGGTTGCCTGGTGGTGGTGGAATTTAAACTCATGACCTCCTCAACGAAGGTCCAACACATTAACCAATGAGCCACCACCTACCACCTCATATAAATATTATTATTAATATTATTAATTATACTTTTTGAACAAACTGCCCAAGCCCAAACAAATCAGATCAGAGAGCGAAATCCCATTGTGATCTGTCATTAAACAAGTATTTAATAGCAGCACTCATGAAATATACAGTATAATCCCATTTCCTTCCTATCCTACTGATTTAATTATGTATCTGTGTGTCAGATTGCATACTAATTAACAATGTTGTCACATCTTCTCACAGTGTTGTCACATGGCTCATGCTAGAACAGTGGGTATGAACGACAGTGCATAGCTTCAACACTCATTACCATTAAGCCTCATTTATCAAGCTGGATATGAACAAATGTATTCCTAAAGAGCTCTTATGCCAGAGCTCATGGTATTCAAGAAAATCCCATCAGAAACCTACAGGAGCGCATGTCTATAAGGAGACTAATTAACACAAACCGCAAACGGCAGGCTGCGAATCGCATAATTGGCGACGAGTCACTGTGAATTTATTTGCAGATTGCGCTGTCAGGTTTGGATAGCCTAATTATTTCAATTTCACATGCAAAGTCGCTCATTGCGTTTTGACAACTTGATAGAAGCCATCCAAATCAAATCTCTAAATGAAGACAAATAAGACAAGCTGATCAATTAAGACAAAAAGAAATGGCTGCAATGGCCAAAATTGCATAGGAATTTCTTTTCTGGCAATTAGGACACACACACACACACACAAAATATCACACTATGCAAAAGTATTTGGGCACCTAAACTCATCACACGTGAGTGTGATTTTTGAAAATTGCAGTTTAGATTTTGTTCCCTTTCACTGTTAAAGTAACCTCCAGTTCTCTGGGAAGATGTTCCACTAGATATTGTGGAGATTTGTGCTCATTCAGCCACAAGGCCATTACAAGTCAGGTACTGATGTAGGTGAGGTGACGAGGCCTGGGGTGCAGTCAGTGCTCACATTCATCCCAATGGTGTTCATTAAGGTTGAGGTCAGAGCTCTATAGCAGGAGATCTTTCACTCCAACCCATGTAACTCATATCTTCCTAGAGTGCATCTTTATGCACAGGGGCATTTTCACTCTGGAACAGGTTTGGGTCTTCTAGTTTAAATGAAGGAAAATTTTAATGCTATTACACTCAAAGACACCCTATACCTTAAAACTAACACTAACACTATGGATTCTTTAAAGTTTTATGTCCAGCTTCAAGAATTTCTTTTAAAAGGAGAAAATCCTGACAATTCCACATGTCGAGGGAGTGAAAGAATGAAGGATGGAAGGAATGAAAACATTTGTTAAAGTATGTTGAAATAACTAGAACAGTTAAGTAGATCATATCTTTAGAAAATTAAATGAAAAACACACACAGTTACATTCACATCTGTATTAACCAAATAGGGTCTAACAAATGTAAACTTTAATTTAATTACATTTTGCCATTTATTTCATTTAATTTGTGCCAATGTAATCAATATTTATGTATTTCAAACAAATACATAATTTCTAAATAAAATATTATAAAATATTACAAACCCGATTCCAAAAAAGTTGGGACACTGTACAAATTGTGAATAAAAAAGGAATGCAATAATTTACAAATCTCATAAACATATATTTTGTTCACAATAGAATATAGATAACATATCAAATGTTGAAAGTGAGACATTTTAAAATGTCATGCCAAATATTGGCTCGGTTTGGATTTCATGAGAGCTATAAGAGCAATAAGAGGGCGGAAAAGTAAATGTACATATAAGGAACAGCTGGAGGACCAATTTGTAACTTATTAGGCAACATGTTTGGGTATAAAAAGAGCCTCTCAGAGTGGCAGTGTCTCTCAGAAGTCAAGATGGGCAGAGGATCACCAATTCCCCAAATGCTGCGGTGAAAAATAGTGGAGCAATATCAGAAAGGGGTTTCTCAGAAAAAAATTGCAAAGAGTTTGAAGTTATCATCATCTACAGTGCATAATATCATCCAAAGATTCAGAGAATCTGGAACAATCTCCGTGTCTAAGGGTCAAGGCCGGAAAACCATACTGGATGCCTGTGATCTTCTGGCCCTTAAACAGCACTGCATCACATACAGGAATGCTACTGTAATGGAAATCACAACATGGGCTCAGGAATACTTCCAGAAAACATTGTCAGTGAACACAATCCACCGTGCCATTCGCCGTTGCCGACTAAAACTCTATAGGTCAAACTCAAAATAGGTCAAGGTATCCTTCTGGGAAGACCTTGAATTTTCCAACATGACAATGCCAGACCACATACTGCATCAAATACAACATAATGGCTGTGTAGAAGAAGGATCCGGGTACTGAAATGGCCAGTCTGCAGTCCAGATCTTTCACCCATAGAAAACATTTGGCGCATCATAAAGAGGAAGATGCGACAAAGAAGACCTAAGACAGTTGAGCAACTAGAAGTCTGTATTAGACAAGAATGGGACAAAATTCCTATTCCTAAACTTGAAACTTGTCTCCTCAATCCCCAGACATTTGCAGACTGTTATAAAAAGAAGAGGGGATCCCACACAGTGGTAAACATGGCCTTGTCCTAACGTTTTTGAGATGTGTTGATGCCATGAAATTTAAAATCAACTTATTTTTCCCTTAAAATTATACATTTTCTAAGTTTAAACATTTGATATGTCATCTATGTTGTATTCTGAATAAAATATTGAAATGTGAAACTTTCACATCAATGCATTTTGGTTTTATTCACAATTTGTACAGTATCCCAACTTTTTTGGAATCGGGTTTGTATTTTATTATTTAACCAAGCAGGATTTTTATTTAAAATTGTTTTAACAATGTAAACTGTTGATATTTACAAATGTTATTAATAATAAACTAAATTAATAAAAAAACAATGAACAATTTGATGTTTTGCATTTCTTCCCACTAAAATTGAACCGAACCGTGACTTAAAAACTGAGGTACGTACACGTAACGTGAATTTTGTGTACCGTTACATCACTAATATAGATAGATAGATAGATAGATAGATAGATAGATAGATAGATAGATAGATAGATAGATAGATAGATAGATAGATAGATAGATAGATAGATAGATAGATAGATAGATTAAATTGATAATGTCACAGATGCAGTCACGGATTAAGTGAAAGAAGAGGTGCACCAAGCTTGAATGGAATGGTAGAGAAAATTGTGATTGTGAGTGGTTGTTAGGGATAGCTTAGATGGTTCAGTACCCTGGTCATTATCAGCCTGGAAAAATCTCAAAGACACTGCTGTCAGTGAGAGAAGGTATAAGGAGGACCATAGTGATGGATGTGCTGTAGGTCCATGCTGCACGCTTTCAGTTCAGCCACTACATCGTTAAATCAGTCTCAAAATGTCATGTGATGCATAAATACATTCACACATATTTATGATATATTTATTGCATCACCTTGTGTATGGTTGCTCATTAAAATAAAGTCAAGAGATATATGCATGAAAGTATAATCATGCAAGATGAGAGAACCTGCATACAACAGTGTAGGTTTTTACTTTATGCATAATAACGAGATTTAACCAACAGCCAGTGCAAACAGAACATGAAACATGGATAATTGTTATGTGACAGTGTGGATGCATGGAATGTGTTTGCTTTGCGTGGTTGAAATTAGACTTTGGCAGGGGCTTGCATGTGCGTGTAAGTGAGTTTTGCTTGCTTTCCTACTCAAGCTAATGAAATGCAAACAGCCGGAGCAGAGAGAGACGGTGACGTGATGCATGTTTCACTGGCCGGAGTGGAGGAGGACGAGGAGGAGAAGGTGGAGAGGTTTCAGCATGCCCCAGCTCTGCATGTGTGTGTGTGTGTGTGTGTGTGTGTGTGTGTGTGTGTGTGTGTGTGTGTGTGTGTGTGTATGTTTGTGTGTGTGTGTATATGTGCATGTTCACCCCAGGGGATAGTAAACACTGCACTGTGTCTGTGTGTGTGTGTGCGCATGTTAACCCCAGGGGATAGTGAGCACTGCACAGTCTGTCTGTTCCAGGGATGTCTGTCTCTGTGCATATATGTGTGTGTGTGTGTGTGTGTGTGTGTGTGTGTGTGTGTGTGTGTGTGTGTGTGTGTGTGTGTGTGTGTGTGTGTGTGTGTGTGTGCGTGCGTGTGTATGGGGGGGTTGGAGACACGGATTATCTGGTGAATAAATCATGCTGGATGAGTGTAAGAGCTGCAGTCGCAGAATCGAATCCCACTGCAGCTCCTCCACAGACTGCACAAAGGTCAAGGAGAGCTGAGGAGGGCACGCTAACTAAAAGGTCACCGAGCATAAATGGACTAGTTCTCGATTTATGAGAGCCAGTTTCAGTGAAGCCTTTTTCACAGCAGTGTGAAGGCTAGAAATTTCTATATGTGTGATTGTATTTGCCAGTTGTCGCTGTAGGCATCTCCAGTGTTTTTGTGTGTATGTGTGTTTGAGTGTGAAGGCACAATAACACACAGGCCACCCGGGTGCATTTTTAACAATATAACTGTGTGTGTGTCTGTGTGTGTTTTTGTGTGTGTGTGTGTGTGTGTGTGTGTGTGTGTGTGTGTGTGTGTGTATGTGTGTGTGTGTGTGTGTGTGGGGTGTCTGGCTCCTCAGGCAGTGGCTGGGTGAACGTGTAATTAAATCTCACACACAAACAGAGCAATGGGACTGAATTAGCGTGAGCTATCACTGTCTCTCTCTGCTCTCTTACTGGTTGGCTGATGCAGATGACCTACTGCTGACAGGATTATTCTAAATACCTCGCACACACACTGATATTACAGTCTAATGATATTTGTCTGACAAGAGCTCAGCTGAGGTTATGGCTTTGGAATTTTGAGAAAAAAAAAAGTGTTTAAGGATTTTCATCAGTGATGGCTGGTCATTATAGTGAATGGGTAGGGAAGAGAGATCTATCTATCTATCTATCTATCTATCTATCTATCTATCTATCTATCTATCTATCTATCTGTCTGTCTGTCTGTCTGTCTGTCTGTCTGTCTGTCTGTCTGTCTGTCTGTCTGTCTGTCTGTCTGTCTGTCTGTCTGTCTGTTCTTAAACCATTATGGATGGAAATTTTGCTTAGACATTGGACTTCTGATTGAAGGCCCTTAAACCTTAACTGCTTCTACTTACCTGCTACTACTTTATTATTCTTTTTTTTTTTAAATATAAATAAATTACCCTTTTCACATTTATAAACTTCATTCTTGTGTCTCATGTGCATCTTCACAATCCCTGCTGCTGCTGCTGCTGATGTATATATAGTGATAACTAGACACCTGTGCATAAGTTTGGTATGTGCTTTTTTTCTGAACATTCCATTCCACATTTAGTCGCCATTTACTCTTATAATAATCTCCACTCCTCTGGGAAGATGTTTCACTTGAGTTTGCGGAGATTTGATTCTTTCAGCCACAAGAGTGTTAGTAAAGTCAGATACTGATGTAGGTGAGGTAGGGAGGCCTGGGGAGCAGTCAGCATTCCCATTCATCCCAACAGTGTTTAATTGGGTTGAGGGTCAGAGCTCCATAGCAGAAGATCTTCCACTACAACCTATTTAAAGCATATCTTCATAGAGCTAGCTTTGTACACAGGAACATTTTCATGCTGGAACAGGTTTTGGTCTCCTAGTGCAAGCTGGTTTATAGTAATCATCGTTTTATTTGGGAAATACTAAGTAAATTTGTCATTATATATTTTTTGCACTGAATACACTATTTTTTTTCAAAAATATAATGTCATTTACCCATTTTATGAGCGATCACCCAAATTTGCTTTACTTCCTTTATTTCTGTACTGTCTTTTTTCATCCGCTTCCACGCATATTATTGCCCACATCGTTACTGACTACACAGCAGCAGTGAACAGTAATGACTGACGCCACCGTTTTCCAAAAAATAGGTGACGGTTTTATGAACACACTGGTGGGACAGCACTCATTTAATTTCCCCGATACAATGTCTTTTAATCTCTGCGCCGAAACGATAGGGCTAATTCCGGCACACTTTTTATTAGCTCCGTTTGTGCAGAGTCCGGAGGTGCACTCCTGTGGCACAAAATCCAATTAGTCCAATGAAAACCGCAGGCCTTCAGGAGACAGGCTGAACAAATACAAGCGTGTAGATGAAAACGCAGGAGAGTACAGTGACACAGCTTTCAGTGTTTGATCTAGAAGTATGTTGGCTGACAGCTCTAGCACAGCAATAGTTTTGAGGCATAAATGATATGATTAATCTTTTGTTCAATGCTGAGGTTGTAGGCAGACCTTGGCACACTTATATATTGTCTATTTGATCAAAAATCTGCCAGATTTTATTTCTTTTACAGTGGCAAGTGTCCAAATGATTTCAGTACACATAAATTACACTGTATCTACTGTCCTTAAATCTTCTCAGGGATTGGAAAGGAACAAAAGGAAAAGGGAAATAGAGTTCATTTCAGTATAATCATTCTTATCTGTTTAACATGATTCACATATAAAAGGTATTAAGAGTATATTTTTTTAACAGTTTTATTACTACAGTCTACCAAAACATTATACCTGAAGTGTCTGTCTATATGTGTGTTTTTCCTTTAATTTTGTGCTCATTAGGCATCCTGCTTAGCCCCACCCCAACCTTCTTCCTTTTCTTAGATTGTACCTAAATGGGAAAGGTATCCTCCTGAGCTGTGATTTACTGTTCGGCCACTGTTGTTTTCCCTTTCATGCAAACTTATTTGACCAAGTCTGTTTTAGCTTGATTAGGCCACTGTGAACAAAGTCAGCTGCATGAAAATATGGTTCATCAGTGTCTATATTAAATGTATAAAAGCATTAAACTGATACAGTCCAACTTTATAACCTCTTAATCTCTGTAAAGCTGTTTTGGGACAATGAACATTTTTAAAGCGCTGGAATGAAGTGGAAGGATCCAAGTATCCACCTGTACAGAACCTATTGAACACCTTTGGGATGGATTAGAACATTGACTGCACCCCAGGCCTCCTTACCTCAGCTCCTCACTTACATCAGTACCTGACACCACTACTGCCTTTGCCTTTGTAGCTACAGTACACTAAATACACCAAGTGGGAAGCGGATTATATCCGAGATGGGATGTTTAAAAGCTGTGAGGGTCAAGTATTCACTGTTTGCTCAAATATTCGAGCTGTGGCGCAATCAAGAAGCATTTGTTTGACAATTAAATGTGTGTATATATATAGCACTGAGAGAGAGAGAGAGAGAGAGAGAGAGAGAGAGAGAGAGAGAGAGAGAGAGAGAGAGAGAGAGAGAGAACAAACAGTAATTCTGTACTCTTCATCAGATGGCTGACATTTAGGATTATTTCATGATCAGTAGGGGTTTTGAGTTCTTTTTTTGGGACTTTTCCAGCTATATGTGCCTTTTCTCCAAACTAGCTAACTGTATTTAAGTCTAACTGAGTCTAACTGTATTTAATTATGCGTGGTTAACTGCATTAATATGTGCACGCTCCTTTAGATAGAGGCTTAAAAAATAAATACTAGATTTGAATCTTTTTGGCAACATCTGTCCAGTTTTCTGACACCACCCCACATGTAATTTTGTAAGTGTTAGTGTCACGGGGTGACAAATAAGCGAAAGTGTTCTCCCCATTCTTGTTTCCGGTGGGAGCGAGTTTAATGTATCACCAGAACAGTTCCGGGTTTTTCCGAGTAAACAGGCTGACGGAGCTTGCTAATGAGGGAATGAGTGGCAGCTGGGCAATGAGCAGAGATTGGGCCACGAGGGGTATGGATTTGTGAGGGGGATTATAAAAGGATCCGGTTGATGTGCGGTAAGAGAAGAAACTTTGGAGCGAAATCTTTGGGGTTGATGCAGACTGGAGGAAATCTTTGGTTGTTGATCTGTTGATCCCGTCGAGCAGTACACGAGAGGGCAGATCGTTAACGGATGGGAAAGACTGTATGCAGAGAAGGAAGAGCTGGAGAGCAGTGGTATGATTGAACTGCGTTATCTCATCGAACAGATAAGTGTTGTCTGCCAGTCCTATTAGGAAGTAAATGCCTGTAGTGCCCGCTACCTGCTATGATGTGGTGAAGCCGCCCCGGCGTTCAGTGAGTTCTGTTGTGAAGCCTTTCAATGTCAGTTGTGTTCCCATAGTCAACCACCTACACAGCTTTGATGTTCAGTTTGTCAGTTGAGCGGAGAGAGTCGGCCAGGACCACGAGAGGAGACCCTATTCACTGTGAGTTGATGTGAGTTGCAGTGCCTAATGTGAAGTGAACACGTGTGATCATTTGAAGTGACTGAATTGTGCACTGGTGTGGAAACTGTAATTTTGTGTCTGCCCGTTCTCCAGTTGGCTACTTGGTGGCTCTGAAGGTCAAACTGAAATTAATTAACTGCTGTGTGCTGAGCATATGCTGTACAGGAATGCAGCTCCATTCTGTCTGAGTTGAAGAGGATTTATGAGAGATCTATGCATCGCTGTTCTGTGGTAAGAAGATCCAGTTGTTGACTGTCGAATCCTGTACTCACCACTGTTCTGTGAACCTAGAGAAACTGTCCTTCGCCATTGAATGTTGCTACTACTGCCCTGTGGAAAGAAGACCCAGTTGTTGACCGTTGAAACCCGTACTCATCACTGTGGTTCTGTGAACATAGAGAGATTGCCCTCTGCTATTGCATGCTGCCATCACTGCCCTGTGGTAAGAAAATCTAGTTGTTGATTGTCAAATCCTGTACTCACAACGGTTGTCCTGTGAATGTAGAGAAATTGTTCTCTGCCAAGGGAGGCGGCCATCACTGTTCTGTGAGGAAGTTACTGTCCGCCGCTGTATTTTAACGGCCGTCGGCTTGTGGAAGGGGAGTGGCCCCCAGCTAGCGGGTGCGTCCCGTGGAGGGAACGAGAGAGTTTCCCGGTTGCCGTCTACGACGGACTATTGTATTGCGTCAGATGACCCCCTGCCCGATCCTTCCCCCCTATCCCAAAAAGAGGTGACACTCAAATGATTGATGCTGTCCTGTGAGAAGAGTAACCCTTTCCCTTGTTGTCAATTTCCTACCAGTGCCTGCCGCAACCCGTATCTCCGGTTGAAGAGGAGCCGCTGTGCGGATCCTCACCTGTTTCTGCTCCATTACTCATCTTTGGCCGAAGAGGAGTTGCTGTGCGAATCCTTATCGGTGCTTGTTCCATTACTTACTTCCGGCCGAAGAGGAACTGTTGTCTGAACCCTTACCAGTGTCTGCTCCATCTTTTGCTTCTGTCCGTCTGAAAAGGGATCGTTGTGCGAACTTCCCACACCACCCGGTAGAAGAGAGAGGAGGATCAGTCGGTGGATTTTAGTTTGAGATTGGACTTATTTTAACTAAATAAAATACAAGTTTTTGATATTAATTACCTTGTCTGGTCTGTTGGTGTCTCTGGGTAACTCCTCGAGGAGCTACGTTGTGCAGGGGAGGGAAGGCCACCCCGGCCTGTGACAGATTTGGCGTAGTCGGCAGGACTCCACCTCGAGTTGAGCGACCAGAGATCCCTTATGGCAGACGAAGAATTGCCTGCGGCCCGGCCCCAAGTTATGCCCATCTTTATGGGAGCCCCTTGGGCCCAACGATATGGAGGAGCTGGGTCGGAATTGAGCTTATCGGAGTGGAAGGCTCAGGTTGAGTATCTGGCGGGACTCCAGGGATTGAGTGCCCCACAGAGGTTACAGTTCGTTTTGAATTCACTTGAAGGAGAAGCCAGGAGAGAAGTGCAGGCCGCACCAGAAGCGACTCGAGCTACGGCCCAAACTGTGTATAACTTCTTGACCGGGCAGTATGGTGATGCCACTCCAGTGGCGGTCCTCCGGACTCAGTTCTTTAACTGCAAACAAGGACCCAAGCAAACCTTACGGGCCTTTGCTCTACAATTGCGGGAGCAGTTTACTAGGCTGAAAGAGAGGCGTGACCATGGCCTAGGTGGTGACGAGACCTTGTTGCAAGACCAATTTCTCCTGGGTCTCCAGGAGGGCCCTGTCCGTCAGAGCTTGCGTGTACAGCTCCGCCGAGATCCTAAACTGACGTTCGAGGATTTGCGAAGGGAGGCCCTGGCTTTGGAGACGGATCATGCGGAGACGGCGGACCCCTCCGTTTGTATGGCCGCCAGTCGAACGATCAATTCCACTCTTCCTGGGCCGTCCGATTGGAAGCAGGCCCTACGTGCAGAACTCATGAAGGAGGTGCGGGAACAAATGACCGAGTTGTCTAAGACCTTTCTGGAGGAGTTTCGCCGGGAGCGGCCAAATCCGCTGCCCTTGCTTCGAGAGCGTTCTTACTCGGACGGGAGTCGAGACCCAGGAAGGCGTCCAATTCGGTCTGCTGGCCCCAGATTCCAATGGGACGCGCAGGGTCGGCCGATTTGTAATGGCTGTGGAGAGCCGGGACACTATAGTCGCCAGTGCGGTTCTCGCCGGGGTTCACAGGGGGGTTTTTAGAGTTACCGGCCACTGTGGGTCAAGTGGTCGGGACCCCTTTGATTGACCCTTCTTTGTCCACTGTCCCTAGAGACCACTTAGTTGGACGCTGCCCCACTGTGGAGATTCAGGTGAACGGTGTCAAGGTCCGATGTCTAGTGGATACCGGGTCCCAAGTTACTCTATTCTCCGAGAGTTTGTCTAAAGAACTGTTCAATGCTCAATGTTTACAGGAGGCAGAGACCCCTTGGCTCACCTTGCGAGGATCAAACGGTCTAGACATTCCTTATGTTGGATACCTGGTCACGGACTTGGAGATTCATGGGATTACGGTACAACAGAAAGGAGTTGTGGTCGTCCGGGACCCTTGTTTGAAGACGCATCGAGCCCTTTTGGGCATGAATGTCATTTCAGAGTGTTGGGAGGAACTGTTCCAAACCAGGCCTATTCGAACTGCCCCGCCAGCCGAGAAACGTGAGTGGGAACGTATTGTTGCAGATTGTCGCCGGGTTCATACGGCCAGTTCCCAAGAAGATCGTGAAGGCACAGGCCGGGTTACTTGTCGATATGCTCTTTCTGTCCCGGCCCGGAGTGAGGCTGTGATTTGGGCTTGGTTGCCTGCTCGGACGTTTGGACCAGAAGATTGGGTGCTCGTGGAGCCCCATTTGGATTGTCAAGTGGTGGAGGTGGCTCGAGGTTTGGCCGCTGTTCGGCGGGGCCGAGTCGTCGTGAGGATACGGAATGTACATCCTTATCCGGTTAACTTGTATCGCCATCAACGATTGGCCCGAGTGACCTCGGTGGGCCCCCAGCAAGTGAGGGATGGTGGAGGAGTTAACTTCTGTCAAGTGAGCTCTACAGTGGTCGAGGTGGCCCTGACGCGAGTGGATCAGCCCATGGACTCCTCGAGGGAGGGTATGCCGGCCCATCTTTTAGGGGAATCCCTGCGGGGAGAGGGGCTGGAAGAGAGGCAGACGCAACAGCTTCAGGCATTCTTGGCGAAGTGGCAGCACCTATTCTCTACACACGATGAAGACTATGGCCGTACGGACGCTGTGAAACATCAGATTCCTACTGGTGCTGCTACACCAAGCAGAGAAAGATATCGTCCGGTGCCACCCACTCTTTACTCCGAGGTTCGTACTCTGTTGCGGGGGATGCTGGAGAAGGGGATCATTCGTGAGAGCAGCAGCCCTTGGGCGGCCCCTATCGTCTTGGTACGAAAGAAGACCGGAGCTTGGAGGTTCTGTGTAGATTACCGTAGACTGAACCAAGTGACCAAGAAGGATGCCTTTCCGCTGCCGCGGATCGAGGATTATCTCACCAGCCTGACTCAAGCCGCCTGGTATTCCACCTTAGATCTGGCCAGCGGGTATTGGCAGGTGCAGGTGGAGGAGGGAGATAGAGAAAAGACCGCGTTTACTACTCCCTTTGGGCTCTTTGAGTGGGACCGGATGCCCTTTGGCCTTTGCAACGCCCCAGCCACTTTTCAACGACTGATGCAGCGGTGTCTGGGCGGCCAGCTGGTGGACACTACGTTAGTATACCTAGACGATGTCATTGTGTACTCCCCGGACTTTGAATCCCATCTCCAACATTTAGAACAGGTGTTCCAGGCGATGGAGAAGTACGGACTGAAGCTACAGCCGGACAAATGCCAACTGTTTTGCAAGGAAGTGAAATTTCTGGGCCACTGCGTGGGTGCCTCTGGAGTCTCTGTGGACCCCGAAAAAGTATCAGCTGTCCAAGGATGGAGTGCGCCTAAGACAGTGCGGCAAGTGAGATCCTTCCTGGGCTTTGTAGGATATTATCGGCGATTTATTAAAGACTTCTCCAAGATCGCCAAACCGTTAAATCAGCTTCTGGCGGACTAATGTGACGTGAACACGTGTGATGATTTGAAGTGACTGAATTGTGCACTGGTGTGGAGACTGTAATTTTGTGTCTGCCCGTTCTCCAGTTGGCTACTTGGGGGCTCTGAAGGTCAAACTGAAATTAATTAACTGCTGTGTGCTGAGCATATGCTGTACAGGAATGCAGCTCCATTCTGTCTGAGTTGAAGAGGATTTATGAGAGATCTATGCATCGCTGTTCTGTGGTGAGAAGACCCAGTTGTTGACTGTCGAATCCTGTACTTACCACTGTTGTTCTGTGAACCTAGAGAAACTGTCCTTCGCCATTGAATGCTGCCATCACTGTTCTGTGGTAAGAAGATCTAGTTATTGATTGTCAAATCCTGTACTCACCACTGTTCTGTGAACCTAGAGAAACTGTCCTTCGCCATTGAATGTTGCTACTACTGCCCTGTGGAAAGAAGACCCAGTTGTTGACCGTTGAAACCCGTACTCATCACTGTGGTTCTGTGAACATAGAGAGATTGCCCTCTGCTATTGCATGCTGCCATCACTGCCCTGTGGTAAGAAAATCTAGTTGTTGATTGTCAAATCCTGTACTCACCACGGTTGTCCTGTGAATGTAGAAAAATTGTTCTCTGCCAAGGGAGGCGGCCATCACTGTTCTGTGAGGAAGTTACTGTCCGCCGCTGTATTTCAACGGCCGTCGGCTTGCGGAAGGGGAGTGGCCCCCAGCTAGCGGGTGCGTCCCGTGGAGGGAACGAGAGAGTTTCCCGGTTGCCATCTACGACGGACTATTGTATTGCGTCAGATGACCCCCTGCCCGATCCTTCCCCCCTATCCCAAAAAGAGGTGACACTCAAATGATTGATGCTGTCCTGTGAGAAGAGGAACCCTTTCCCTTGTTGTCAATTTCCTACCAGTGCCTGCCGCAACCCGTATCTCCGGTTGAAGAGGAGCCGCTGTGCGGATCCTCACCTGTGTCTGCTCCATTACTCATCTTTGGCCGAAGAGGAGTTGCTGTGCGAATCCTTATCGGTGCTTGTTCCATTACTTACTTCCGGCCGAAGAGGAACTGTTGTCTGAACCCTTACCAGTGTCTGCTCCATCTTTTGCTTCTGTCCGTCTGAAGAGGGATCGTTGTGCGAACTTCCCACGCCACCCGGTAGAAGAGAGAGGAGGATCAGTCGGTGGATTTTAGTTTGAGATTGGACTTATTTTAACTAAATAAAATACAAGTTTTTGATATTAATTACCTTGTCTGGTCTGTTGGTGTCTCTGGGTAACTCCTCGAGGAGCTACGTTGTGAAGGGGAGGGAAGGCCACCCCGGCCTGTGACAGATTTGGCGTAGTCGGCAGGACTCCACCTCGAGTTGAGCGACCAGAGATCCCTTATGGCAGACGAAGAATTGCCTGCGGCCCGGCCCCAAGTTATGCCCATCTTTATGGGAGCCCCTTGGGCCCAACGATATGGAGGACCTGGGTCGGAATTGAGCTTATCGGAGTGGAAGGCTCAGGTTGAGTATCTGGCGGGATTCCAGGGATTGAGTGCCCCACAGAGGTTACAGTTCGTTTTGAATTCACTTGAAGGAGAAGCCAGGAGAGAAGTGCAGGCCGCACCAGAAGCGACTCGAGCTACGGCCCAAACTGTGTATAACTTCTTGACCGGGCAGTATGGTGATGCCACTCCAGTGGCGGTCCTCCGGACTCAGTTCTTTAACTGCAAACAAGGACCCAAGCAAACCTTACGGGCCTTTGCTCTACAATTGCGGGAGCAGTTTACTAGGCTGAAAGAGAGGCGTGACCATGGCCTAGGTGGTGACGAGACCTTGTTGCAAGACCAATTTCTCCTGGGTCTCCAGGAGGGCCCTGTCCGTCAGAGCTTGCGTGTACAGCTCCGCCGAGATCCTAAACTGACGTTCGAGGATTTGCGAAGGGAGGCCCTGGCTTTGGAGACGGATCATGCGGAGACGGCGGACCCCTCCGTTTGTATGGCCGCCAGTCGAACGATCGATTCCACTCTTCCTGGGCCGTCCGATTGGAAGCAGGCCCTACGTGCAGAACTCATGAAGGAGGTGCGGGAACAAATGACCGAGTTGTCTAAGACCTTTCTGGAGGAGTTTCGCCGGGAGCGGCCAAATCCGCTGCCCTTGCTTCGAGAGCGTTCTTACTCGGACGGGAGTCGAGACCCAGGAAGGCGTCCAATTCGGTCTGCTGGCCCCAGATTCCAATGGGACGCGCAGGGTCGGCCGATTTGTAATGGCTGTGGAGAGCCGGGACACTATAGTCGCCAGTGCGATTCTCGCCGGGGTTCGCAGGGGGGTTTTTAGAGTTACCGGCCACTGTGGGTCAAGTGGTCGGGACCCCTTTGATTGACCCTTCTTTGTCCACTGTCCCTAGAGACCACTTAGTTGGACGCTGCCCCACTGTGGAGATTCAGGTGAACGGTGTCAAGGTCCGATGTCTAGTGGATACCGGGTCCCAAGTTACTCTATTCTCCGAGAGTTTGTCTAAAGAACTGTTCAATGCTCAATGTTTACAGGAGGCAGAGACCCCTTGGCTCACCTTGCGAGGAGCAAACGGTCTAGACATTCCTTATGTTGGATACCTGGTCACGGACTTGGAGATTCATGGGATTACGGTACAACAGAAAGGAGTTGTGGTCGTCCGGGACCCTTGTTTGGAGACGCATCGAGCCCTTTTGGGCATGAATGTCATTTCAGAGTGTTGGGAGGAACTGTTCCAAACCAGGCCTATTCGAACTGCCCCGCCAGCCGAGAAACGTGAGTGGGAACGTATTGTTGCAGATTGTCGCCGGGTTCATACGGCCAGTTCCCAAGAAGATCGTGAAGGCACAGGCCGGGTTACTTGTCGATATGCTCTTTCTGTCCCGGCCCGGAGTGAGGCTGTGATTTGGGCTTGGTTGCCTGCTCGGACGTTTGGACCAGAAGATTGGGTGCTCGTGGAGCCCCATTTGGATTGTCAAGTGGTGGAGGTGGCTCGAGGTTTGGCCGCTGTTCGGCGGGGCCGAGTCGTCGTGAGGATACGGAATGTACATCCTTATCCGGTTAACTTGTATCGCCATCAACGATTGGCCCGAGTGACCTCGGTGGGCCCCCAGCAAGTGAGGGATGGTGGAGGAGTTAACTTCTGTCAAGTGAGCTCTACAGTGGTCGAGGTGGCCCTGACGCGAGTGGATCAGCCCATGGACTCCTCGAGGGAGGGTATGCCGGCCCATCTTTTAGGGGAATCCCTGCGGGGAGAGGGGCTGGAAGAGAGGCAGACGCAACAGCTTCAGGCATTCTTGGCGAAGTGGCAGCACCTATTCTCTACACACGATGAAGACTATGGCCGTACGGACGCTGTGAAACATCAGATTCCTACTGGTGCTGCTACACCAAGCAGAGAAAGATATCGTCTGGTGCCACCCACTCTTTACTCCGAGGTTCGTACCCTGTTGCGGGGGATGCTGGAGAAGGGGATCATTCGTGAGAGCAGCAGCCCTTGGGCGGCCCCTATCGTCTTGGTACGAAAGAAGACCGGAGCTTGGAGGTTCTGTGTAGATTACCGTAGACTGAACCAAGTGACCAAGAAGGATGCCTTTCCGCTGCCGCGGATCGAGGATTCTCTCACCAGCCTGACTCAAGCCGCCTGGTATTCCACCTTAGATCTGGCCAGCGGGTATTGGCAGGTGCAGGTGGAGGAGGGAGATAGAGAAAAGACCGCGTTTACTACTCCCTTTGGGCTCTTTGAGTGGGACCGGATGCCCTTTGGCCTTTGCAACGCCCCAGCCACTTTTCAACGACTGATGCAGCGGTGTCTGGGCGGCCAGCTGGTGGATACTACGTTAGTATACCTAGACGATGTCATTGTGTACTCCCTGGACTTTGAATCCCATCTCCAACATTTAGAACAGGTGTTCCAGGCGATGGAGAAGTACGGACTGAAGCTACAGCCGGACAAATGCCAACTGTTTTGCAAGGAAGTGAAATTTCTGGGCCACTGCGTGGGTGCCTCTGGAGTCTCTGTGGACCCCGAAAAAGTATCAGCTGTCCAAGGATGGAGTGCGCCTAAGACAGTGCGGCAAGTGAGATCCTTCCTGGGCTTTGTAGGATATTATCGGCGATTTATTAAAGACTTCTCCAAGATCGCCAAACCGTTAAATCAGCTTCTGGCGGACTAATGTGAAGTGAACACGTGTGATGATTTGAAGTGACTGAATTGTGCACTGGTGTGGAGACTGTAATTTTGTGTCTGCCCGTTCTCCAGTTGGCTACTTGGGGGCTCTGAAGGTCAAACTGAAATTAATTAACTGCTGTGTGCTGAGCATATGCTGTACAGGAATGCAGCTCCATTCTGTCTGAGTTGAAGAGGATTTATGAGAGATCTATGCATCGCTGTTCTGTGGTGAGAAGACCCAGTTGTTGACTGTCGAATCCTGTACTTACCACTGTTGTTCTGTGAACCTAGAGAAACTGTCCTTCGCCATTGAATGCTGCCATCACTGTTCTGTGGTAAGAAGATCTAGTTATTGATTGTCAAATCCTGTACTCACCACTGTTCTGTGAACCTAGAGAAACTGTCCTTCGCCATTGAATGTTGCTACTACTGCCCTGTGGAAAGAAGACCCAGTTGTTGACCATTGAAACCCGTACTCATCACTGTGGTTCTGTGAACATAGAGAGATTGCCCTCTGCTATTGCATGCTGCCATCACTGCCCTGTGGTAAGAAAATCTAGTTGTTGATTGTCAAATCCTGTACTCACCACGGTTGTCCTGTGAATGTAGAAAAATTGTTCTCTGCCAAGGGAGGCGGCCATCACTGTTCTGTGAGGAAGTTACTGTCCGCCGCTGTATTTCAAAGGCCGTCGGCTTGCGGAAGGGGAGTGGCCCCCAGCTAGCGGGTGCGTCCCGTGGAGGGAACGAGAGAGTTTCCCGGTTGCCGTCTACGACGGACTATTGTATTGCGTCAGATGACCCCCTGCCCGATCCTTCCCCCCTATCCCAAAAAGAGGTGACACTCAAATGATTGATGCTGTCCTGTGAGAAGAGTAACCCTTTCCCTTGTTGTCAATTTCCTACCAGTGCCTGCCGCAACCCGTATCTCTGGTTGAAGAGGAGCCGCTGTGCGGATCCTCACCTGTGTCTGCTCCATTACTAATCTTTGGCCGAAGAGGAGTTGCTGTGCGAATCCTTATCGGTGCTTGTTCCATTACTTACTTCCGGCCGAAGAGGAACTGTTGTCTGAACCCTTACCAGTGTCTGCTCCATCTTTTGCTTCTGTCCGTCTGAAGAGGGATCGTTGTGCGAACTTCCCACGCCACCCGGTAGAAGAGAGAGGAGGATCAGTCGGTGGATTTTAGTTTGAGATTGGACTTATTTTAACTAAATAAAATACAAGTTTTTGATATTAATTACCTTGTCTGGTCTGTTGGTGTCTCTGGGTAACTCCTCGAGGAGCTACGTTGTGAAGGGGAGGGAAGGCCACCCCGGCCTGTGACAGTAGTGTAGAAAATGAAATACAATAGTGACACTACTTTGAGTGCCTGCTTGGGTATAAGAGTGGCACATTAAAGCACAGCTAGATCAAACATTCACAAAGCTGTCTTTCATGCGATCACTGTGAAGCAGTTCAAGTGCTGTCTGGCTTGTTAGTATTGTCTGGAATCAGAGGCCATACAAGGTTATCCTGAGGAAATGCAGTTTGCCGTTCAGTGATGATTAAATGTAATGCAGCTCAAAGCATTATTTTACATGAAATGACATGGCATTTTTCTGTTTTCTGTATATTTATTGAATTTATTTTGATCTTTTTACTCAGTTATGACAGAAGAAGTAAATGCAGCATTCTGATATGATATTACAAACTTACAGGTTCTCATGCTTAACGGTTAAACATATAACATGCCATTTAGCAGATTGTCACGTCAATGTAGAAATTGGCAGCCTACAGACACAGCCGCTAACAACTCCAACTCCCTACACACATTCTCAAGATCACTTAATTACAGATCATGTACACCTGGATTCAATAAGACTGACACCCAAGCATGATAAAATGCTCAACACAAAGTGTCTCTGTCTACAGGCAATGTCTAAGATAGGCTTAAACTAATCTGGATACATTTGAAAACAGTGTTTTCATCTAAAAATGAAACTCCACATCCACACTATCGTTTTCAGTAATTTCCCAAAAGAAAACTGCGTTATTTTCTCCTTCCGTTTATTTACTTTCCAGCTGTTTGAAACTTTGCGGCAATGTCAAGAACAGGTACGTCACATGACTTAAAAATACGGCAATGTTTTTGAAAGCCTCCATCTTCATAATCCACACTGCGATTTAAAAATGGCGTTATCAATTATATCCACTTTGGAGTTTTATTTTTTAAAAGCTATGTTTTCATTGACTAGAAACACTCTCGGTGTGGATGGAAGACCAAAACAGAGAGAAAAATTCAAATGAAAATGTATTAGTGTGGACATGGCCTCGGTGTAGCATCATAGTTCAAGCTTCCTAGTTCAAGTTTATTTTGTTCCTTTGTCCTTAGGACTGTGATTCTAATCTTTGCATGAGCTTCATAAGCATTTTTATTTACTTCCAAAACCTTGCCTGTAGCTGAGAGATTACTTTAAACCCGAGTTGGCCAATTACATATGCAAAGGACAAATATGGGTCATGCAGGAGCAACAATAATTTAGAACAAGGTTCTGACAACCAATAAAATGCTGTACATTGTACAATATTATGAAAACTTATAATAATTCAGTCTCTACTGCTTATTTAATTCAATTCAATTCAATTCATTTTTATTTGTATTGCGCTTTTAACAATGAACATTGTCTCAAAGCAGCTTTACACAGATAATGTGGAGATTAAAAGTGAATATGTTCTTTATAAGTAAGTTTGTCCCTGATGAGCGAGCCGGTGGCGACTGTGGCAAGGTAAAACTCCCCAAGATGGCATAAGGAAAAGAAACCTTGAGAGGAACCAGAATCAAGAGCATAGCTAAAAGGGAGAACCAGAAGGTAACACCGACATGAGGGATCTCTGGGATACGTGAGTGAACGTGTGAAAGTGAGGGGACGACAGCATACAAATATCCCAGTTCACCAAACACTCTACATCCATGATCCCTCCAGATCTGCGCCTTTGCCTAAGAAAAAGTGCCTTTTGTAAACGCTAGTGCCTTGCCCAACTCCTTGCTCAGTGGTTAAGGCTCTTGGTTACTGATCGGAAGGCCATTGGCTCAAGCCCTGGTATCGGCCCCTGAGCAAGGCCCTTAACCCTCGGTGCTCCAGAGGCTCTGTATCATCGATGACCCTGCGCTCTGACCCCAGCTCCTTATATCATTGGGATATGCAAAGAAAGTTTTCTATTGTGCTGTAAAGTGTGACAAGTATAAAGCATCTCTCTTTTATTTTCTTTACATTCTGGCTCAATTAATGTTCTGCTTCTTTATGACTACTACTATTTCTAGTTCCTGCACATGAAAATCATTCACTTCTTCTTTGGATGGTCCTGTATCGATACCCTAAAAATACCCAAAGACGGCTGTAGGTAGAATCACACTGACACTCTTAAATCTGCTGTCGATGTTCTGATGTCACCTAAAAGAGGATGGGTTGCCTTTTGAGTCTCTCAAGCTTTGTTCTTCATGCCATCCCAGGATAACTCAGTGCTTATCTAAATCTAAATCTGTATTTTGATTGTTAAAAATGCTACATAAATAAAATAAAATCTACCTGCCTGTGAGTTTGGGTTAGATTACTGTCTGACCCAAAGTCTGGGAGAACACTATTTGCAATATCACTTCGGTTCCATATAACTGCAGTGGCATTTGCGTCAGGTCAGTGAGCAGATGTGATATCTGCCAAATGCACAGAGAAGTAAAAGAGCTGGGACTGGAATTAAGCCAAGGCGCTGTGTTAGGGTTTCGCCGACCGTAGCAGGATCTTATTAACTTCTTCAGTAGGCCATGATTGATGCTGTGAACCCTGGTGTGTCTTGTTACTTCTCATCATCGCCTTCAGGATCGCCTTCTTTCACCTTAGAAATATTGCTAAAATTAGAAATATGATGTTGTTACAGGATGCAGAAAAACTAGTTCATGCTTTTGTTACTTCTAGATTAGACTACTGTAATGCTTTACTGTCTGGGTGTGCGAGTGAGTGCATAAATAAGCTTCAGTTAGTTCAGAATGCAGCAGCAAGAGTCCTCACTAGATCTAGGAAATATGACCACATAACCCCTGTTTTAATCAGTCTACACTGGCTCCCAATTAAATCTCGCATTGATTATAAAATATTACTACTGAAGTATAAAGCACTTAACGTTCTCGCACCGCAGTATCTGAGTGAACTTCTGTACCAGTATGATCCTCCATGCCTACTTAGATCAAAAGGTGCTGGCTATCTGTTGGTTCCTCAAATAATGAAGACTACAGCAGGGGGCAGATCTTTCTCTTATAAAGCCCCACAGTTATGGAACAGCCTTCCTATCAGTGTTCGGGACTCAGACACAGTCTCAGTGTTCAAGTCGAGGTTGAAAACATATTTATTCAGTCAAGCCTTTTATCAGTAGATTTTTTTTAGGTAAAGGCTCAGATCTGGAGGGAGCATGGATATAGAGTGTTTGGTGAACTGGTATATTTGTATGCTGTCGTCCCCTCACACTCACGCGTTCACTCAGGTTTGTTGATGGTGGTGTGGTGGGTCGTCTCTTATCCCAGAGATCCCTCATGTCTGTGTTACCTTCTGGTTCTCCCTTTTAGTTATGCTGCCATAGCGAGTCTTGCCGGAGTCCAAACTGCACAGTGACTTTAACTTTCATACACCAATAGGGACACTTAATAATCCATATCCTTCTCTTCCCGTCACCCTCTTCTCTCTCTCTCTCTCTCTCTCTCTCTCTCTCTCTCTCTTTCGGTTGAGTTAAACATGCTCCTGAGGCTCCAGTGACCACTGTTCCTGCCCCTCTCCCCTCCGTGGATCTTCACACTTCTGTGTGAACGGCTGCTTTGAGGATGGATTGGACTGTAGTTGGTGTCGGCGGTCTGCTGCACTGACTCGGGAGTGCAGTTTGCTTCTGATCGTCATCACTGTACCCCGCAGCATTGTATATCTGCTTCAAATGGACATTTGGTGCAACCCAGATGAGGATGGGTTCCCTCTTGAGTCTGGTTCCTCTCGAGGTTTCTTCCTTATGCCATCTCGGGGAGTTTTTCCTTGCCACAGTTGCTCATCAGGGACAAACATACTTACAAAGAACATATTTACGTTTAATCACCACATTATCTGTGTAAAGCTGCTTTGAGACAATGTTCATTGTAAAAAGCGCTATACAAATAAAAATGAATTGAATTGAATTGAATCATGTTGTGTGGGTTTGTGCTCATCAGAAAAAGTTAAGTGTTTAGTCGGAAAAAAAAAAAAACACCTTTATATCGCATGCCACATGTTTAAATAAACCTGTATATGTTTATGTGAAATTGTGGTATGGTAGCCTGTATATTTAGCATTATTAGAGTGTGTGCTATTGGCCAGTGCTGTCCAGTCAAAGTAATGGCAGTGATTTATGCCTAACTTTGTATCCAGACTGCAGACAACAGGCAGAACCCCAAGGTCAAGGGCTCTGTCTGACCCCACTGACCCTTTCAGCTTACCCATCAATATCTGATACAAGCTGGTCCTCGTTTGCTGTCTCAACCAATAACACGTTCAAGGAGAAAATCAATAACTGTTCCATTACTGTAAATCATTATCACATGTCAAGTCAAGAGGCTTGTATTGTCATTTCTACTATACACAGTGATACACAGTACACATTAAAAATGAGACAAAGTTCCTCCAGAACCCTGATGTTACACTAAACAACATAGAGCTACAACACACAACATAAAGCTACATAAAGTGCACTGAGTGCAACCTAGAACAAACAGTGCAGAGGAAAAACAGTACAGACAGACAGACAAATAGTACAGACAACATAAGACAACACAAGACAGTGTGGGACAATACACACAATAATATACAGCACTGAGCAAATAGGACTATAAAGACTATAACCATTGTGTTGTAAACAAACACAATGCAGTGCAAAAACAGCAGTAGCAGCAGTCAAGAGGTGAAAAAACATGGAAACAGTGTAATATGGTTAAGTATAAATAATAATAAATAAATGATGGTGGAATAGATTGAGATGAGTAATGAGTGAGTTAAGTTCAGGTTCTACAGTTTGGTAACACACAGTTGAGTGTGTGTGTGTGTGTGTGTGTGTGTGTGTGTGTGTGTGTGTGTGTGTGTGTGTGTTCCAGTTCAGTTCTGTGTATTGAGGAGCCTGATGGCTTGCGGGAAAAGCCATCAAAACAAAAACATGTGGCCTTGATGAAATGGAAAAATAAGGAGGCAACCTAAAGTTATGGAAGGATATTCTGGACAATATTAAAAAGGAATCGGAGATGGTATTTTCAGTTGCGTTTTCCATATGTGGACGCATAATTGTGAAATAATCAAAATGCATTTGCAAATCATGCATTACTGTTTGTGTTTTTGCTTTCGCAAACACACAGCAACTTCCAAATTTCAAATGGAAAAGCAAAGTCCATTTGCAACTGTATTTCCCATTTTTTATGAGTTATGACCATGTCATATTTAAATAGCAATAACAATTACCATGTGTGCTTTTTCACTTTCTCTGCATTACCTATGTAGTCTGCCAAAACCCAAAAGCAATCGTAATTCCTGATGCATTTGGATTTCCAAAGCCTTGCACTGAAAGCTGTCCCTTCGCAAAGACATTGATTGGCGTTCTTGTCATGGCTTGACGGACATAGCAACAGTACCTAAGGAGAGCAGGGTCTTTGCGAAGGGTCAGTTGCTTACATATATGAAAAATGCACTTACTGTCCGAGCATCATAATGTCCACAATTTCACAGTAAAAAAGCAAATGTGGTATTTAATATTGCTGTTTAAATACAGTGCCTTGCAAAAGTATTCGTCCCCCTTGAACTTTGTGACCTTTTGCCACATTTCAGGCTTCAAAACATAAAGATATGAAACTGTAATTTTTTGTAAAGAATCAACAACAAGTGGGACACAATCATGAAGTGGAACGAAATTTATTGGATATTTCAACTTTTTTAACAAATAAAAAACTGAAAAATTGGGCATGCAAAATTATTCAGCCCCTTTACTTTCAGTGCAGCAAACTCTCTCCAGAAGTTCAGTGAGGATCTCTGAATGATCCAATGTTGACCTAAATGACTAATGATGATAAATAGAATCCACCTGTGTGTAATCAAGTCTCCGTATAAATGCACCTGCACTGTGATAGTCTCAGAGGTCCGTTTAAAGCGCAGAGAGCATCATGAAGAACAAGGAACACACCAGGCAGGTCCGAGATACTGTTGTGGAGAAGTTTAAAGATTTGGATACAAAAAGATTTCCCAAGCTTTAAACATCCCAAGGAGCACTGTGCAAGCGATAATATTGAAATGGAAGGAGTATCAGACCACTGCAAATCTACCAAGACCTGGCCGTCCCTCTAAACTTTCAGCTCATACAAGAAGAAGACTGATCAGAGATGCAGCCAAGAGGCCCATGATCACTCTGGATGAACTGCAGAGATCTACAGCTGAGGTGGGAGACTCTGTCCATAGGACAACAATCAGTCATATACTGCACAAATCTGGCCTTTATGGAAGAGTGGCAAGAAGAAAGCCATTACTTAAAGATATCCATAAAAAGTGTCGTTTAAAGTTTGCCACAAGCCACCTGGGAGACACACCAAACATGTGGAAGAAGGTGCTCTGGATAGATGAAACCAAAATCACAACAATGCAAAACGTTATGTTTGGCGTAAAAGCAACACGGCTCATCACCCTGAACACATCATCCCCACTGTCAAACATGGTGGTGGCAGCATCATGGTTTGGGCCTGCTTTTCTTCAGCAGGGACAGGGAAGATGGTTAAAATTGATGGGAAGATGGATGAGCCAAATACAGGACCATTCTGGAAGAAAACCTGATGGAGTCTGCAAAAGACCTGAGACTGGGACGGAGATTTTTCAATTCAATTCAATTCAATTCTTTTTTATTTGTATAGCGCTTTTAACAATGAACATTGTCTCAAAGCAGCTTTACACAGATAATGCAGTGATTAAAAATGAATATGTTCTTTATGAGTAAGTTTGTCCCTGATGAGCAAGCCGGTGGCGACTGGCGACTGTGGCAAGGAAAAACTCCCCGAGATGGCATAAGGAAGAAACCTTGAGAGGAACCAGACTCAAGAGGGAACCCATCCTCATCTGGGTTACACCGAATGTCCATTTGTGGCGGGTATACAATGTTGCGGGGTGCAGTGATGATGATCAAAAGCGAAGTGTATTTCTGAGTCAGTGTAGGAGACTGTTGACATCAACTACAGTCCAATCCAGGCAGGCCTGGACGAAGTGGGAAGATCCACGGGGGGGAGAGGGGCAGGAACAGTGGTCACTGGAGCCTCAGGAGCATGTTTAACTCGACCGAGAGAGAGAGAGAGAGAGAGAGAGAGAGAGAGAGAGAGAGAGAGAGAGAGAGAGAGAGAAAGAGAGAGAGAGAGAGAGAAGAGGGTGACAGGAAGAGAAGGATATGGATTATTAAGTGTACCTATTGTTGCATGAGAGTTAAAGTCACTGAGCATTTTGGACTCCGGCAAGACTCGCTATGGCAGCATAACTAAAAGGGAGAACCAGAAGGCAACACAGACATGAGGGATCTCTGGGATAAGAGACGGCCCACCACACCACCATCAACAAACCTGAGTGAACACGTGAATGTGAGGGGACGACAGCGTACAAATATCCCAGTTCACCAAACACTCAATATCAATGTTCCCTCCAGATCTGAGCCTTTACCTGAGAAAAAATCTACTGATTAAAGGCTTGACTGTTTTCAACCTCGACTTGAACAATGAGACTGTGTCTGAGTCCCGAACACTGGTTGGAAGGCTGTTCCATAACTGCGGGGCTTTATAAGAGAAAGATCTGCCCCCTGCTGTAATCTTCATTATTGGAGGAACCAACAGATAGCCAGCACCTTTTGATCTAAGTAGGCGTGGAGGATCATACTGGTACAGAAGTTCACTCAGATACGGTGGTGCGAGACCATTAAGTGCTTTATATGTCAGTAGTAGAATTTTATAATCAATGCGAGATTTGATTGGAAGCCAGTGTAGACTGATTAATACAGAGGTGATGTGGTCATATTTCCTAGATCTAGTGACAAATCTTGCTGCTGCATTCTGAACTAACTGAAGCTTATTTATGCACCTACTCGCACACCCAGACAGTAAAGCGTTACAGTAGTCTAATCTAGAAGTAACAAAAGCATGAACTAGTTTTTCTGCATCCTGTAGCGACATCATATTTCTAATTTTAGCAATATTTCTAAGGTGAAAGAAGGCGATCCTGGTAATATTATTCACGTGAGCCTCAAAGGAAAGACTCGAGTCAATAATCACACCAAGGTCTTTGACAGCCATACACGCTGAAACAGAAACACCATCCAGAGATGTTAGGTAATCAGAAAGTTTGCTTCTAGCTGCATGTGGTCCTAGTAAAAGTACTTCCGTCTCATCTGAGTTTAGCAGAAGAAAGTTATCGAGCATCCACTGTCTAATGTCCTTTACACATTTTTCAACATTGTTAAGCTGATCTCTCTCATCTGGCTTTGCTGAAATATATAGCTGTGTATCATCAGCATAGCAATGGAATCTAATACCATGTTTATGAATAATTTCTCCAAGAGGCAGCATATATAAAGAGAAAAGCAGAGGGCCTAAGACAGATCCTTGAGGAACACCAAACTTTACCTCAGAGAGTGTGGAGAACTCACCATTAACATCAACAAACTGATAGCGATCAGTCAAATAAGACCTGAGCCAAGAGAGAGCCGTTCCCTTTATTCCAACAACGTTCTCAAGTCTAGCAAGTAGTATAGTGTGATCAATGGTGTCAAAAGCTGCACTAAGGTCGAGCAAAACAAGTAAGGAGACAAAACCCTGATCAGAGGCCAATAACAGGTCATTTACCACCTTAACTAGCGCCGTCTCTGTGCTATGATGAGGCCGAAATCCTGACTGATACATTTCAAAAATATTATTCATAAGTAGGTGTGAGCATAACTGCTGTGCTACAACCTTTTCCAAAATTTTGGCTATGAAGGGGAGATTTGATATTGGTCTGTAGTTGGACAGCTGACATGGGTCAAGGTCAGGTTTCTTAATTAGGGGGTGGATAACTGCCAGTTTGAAGGATTTTGGTACAAAACCAGTGCTAATGGAAGAGTTTATTATTTTTAAAACAGGTTCAATTACCTCTGGAATGATCTGTTTAAAGAAACTTGTAGGCAAGGGATCGAGAATGCAGGTTGATGATTTTGATGAGGAAATTAATGAAATTAAGTCATTCTCGTGAATAGGAGTAAAACTTTGTAATTGATTGTCTGTTATTATTACACTGCTGTCTACAGGGTTACTTGTAAAATAATTTGGATTTATATTAACCGTCTGGATTTTTTGCCTGATGTTTTCAATTTTATTATTAAAAAAGTTCATGAAATCATTAGTACCTAATGATGGTGTGCATGTGAGTGCAGTGCTTTTATTCCCTGTTAATTTTGCTACCGTGCTGAATAAAAATCTAGGATTATGCTTGTTATTTTCTATGAGGGTGGAGAAATATGCTGATCTAGCAGCACTAAGAGATTTTCTATAAATTAGGAGGCTCTCCTTCCATGCTATTTGAAATACTGTTAATTTTGTTTGACGCCATTTACATTCTAATTTTCGAGTGGTCTGTTTTAAGGTGCGTGTATGATCATTATACCACTGTGCTAATTTTTTCTCCCTGATCATTTTGGTCTTAAGGGGAGCTACATCATCTAGGGTATAACGTAATGTTGATTCTAGGTGTTCAGTGGCCCAGTCGAGCTCTGCAGGGTCAGACGGAGATCTATCTAATATCGTAATTTCTGGAAGATTGTTAATAAAACGCGCTGCTGTAGCTGACGTGAAAGTACGCTTAACAGGATAACGTGGTGAAGTAGTAATGCAATGACTGAGGCAAATTTTAAAAGAGATGAGATAATGGTCTGAAATAGCTTCAGACTGTGGAATAATGACTACGTTTTTTATTTTTAATCCAAATGTTAACAACAAATCGAGAGTGTGTCCACCACTATGAGTGGGTCCTATAACATTCTGATTAATTCCAACTGAATCTAGAATGGACACAACAGCTGCTCTTAAGGAGTCTTCCTGATTATCAAAATGAATGTTAAAATCACCAACAATTAATGCTTTGTCTAGAGAAGTAACTAAATTTGTGATGAAATCTGCAAATTCTATGAGAAAATCAGAGTAGGGCCCTGGGGGTCTATAAATAATAATTAGTGGAATTGTCTGACTGGACCTGCTTTCAGACACTGAATATTTTATGCTGGTGTAAAGAACTTTAAATGTTTTACATTTGTGTTTAGTCTTTTGTGTGACGCTTAGATTATTATTATAAATAGCTGCAACTCCGCCTCCTCTGCCATTTAGACGGGGTTGGTGTATGTAACTATACCCAGGAGGACTCGCTTCATTTAATGCTAAATATTCATTTGGTTTAATCCATGTTTCTGTCAAACACATTATTTTAAACTCCTGGTCGGTAATAATTTCGTTTACATTAAGCGCTTTAGACGTGAGAGATCTAATATTCAGCAATCCTATCTTTAGATCAGAGGTGCTGGCTGTGTGTTCAGTCCTATTTAATTTTATGTTAATCAGGTTACTAAAACAGACTTTCTGAGAATTCCTATATTTTGGTTTCGCTCGGGGGACAGACACAGTCTCAATTTGGTGGATCCTGAGTGACGACTCTGTGCAGCTAGCAGACGGTTGGTTTAGCCTGTCTGTCTGCTCCCTGGCCTTGGCTCTAGACAGTCACTTGTTAACTAGTGCTGTTCTGAGACTATGACCTATACTACAAGAAATGAGAGCAGCACCTTCCCGAGTGGGATGGACACCGTCCCGCCCTAACAGGCCAGCCTTGCCCTCAAAAATGCTCCAATTATTAATGAAGCCCACATTATTTTTGGAGCACCACTCGGACATCCAGCAGTTCAGCGACCATAACCTGCTGTAGGCTACATCGCCACGTCGTATTGGGATGGGGCCAGAGCATATTACAGCATCGGACATTGCCTTCGCTAATTTACACACCTCTATAATATTACTCTTAGTAACCTCTGACTGTCGAAGGCGTATATCATTAGCTCCTGTGTTAAAAACTATCTTAGAGAACCTGTGCTTTCCTAAGAATCTAAGCTGACCTGCTATGTCCGGCGCCCTGGCTCCCGGTATACACATGACCTGTGCTGCTGGTGCCCCTAAAGGTCTAGCTAATTTCACGTGCCTCAGAATGGAGTCTCCTAAAACCAGAGCTCTTTCAGGTTTCTCAGCGGGTGCTTCACTGAGGAGAGCAAACCTGTTGGACATGTGAAGCGGAGAGGAATGGTGCTCCCGTGGGCGAGCCTTAGCGTTAGCTTTGGCTTTGCGAATATGCTGCCGAGTCGTCACCCATTCGCCCCGCTGCAAGGGCTCTAATGCCGGAGTCGGGGGAATATTAACCTCACCTATGGCATCCAGACTTTCCCCTGCAGAACCTGGACTGCTCTCGCACTCACTACTTCTCTCTAGACTCTGGATGCGCTCTTCAAATGCTAAGATCTTCTCCGTCAAAGAGCAAACTAGCTTACACTTCTTACAGATAAAATAATCGCTAACAACGGAGAGAGACTGAATAAACATGTCACACTTCACACACTGAATGAACTGGATGTTCGCCATAGCGGAGAAATTACGTACCCTTAATGTGGTTAATGTACTGTGTGTTCGTAGTTCTGGTGGGAATATCCTCCACGCACTGCTTTCAAATTTTTAAACAGGGAAAAAAGCGCTCTTCCGAAAGATTTGTCTTCCAACAAGACAATGATCCAAAACATAAAGCAAAATCTACAATGGAATGGTTCACAAATAAACATATCCAGGTGTTAGAATGGCCAAGTCAAAGTCCAGACCTGAATCCAATCGAGAATTTGTGGAAAGAACTGAAAACTGCTGTTCACAAATGCTCTCCATCCAACCTCACTGAGCTCGAGCTGTTTTGCAAGGAGGAATGGGCAAAAATTTCAGTCTCTCGATGTGCAAAACATCGTAGCAAAAGGTGGCGCTACAAAGTATTAACTTAAGGGGGCTGAATAGTTTTGCATGCCCAATTTTTCAGTTTTTTATTTGTTAAAAAAGTTTGAAATATCCAATAAATTTCGTTCCACTTCATGATTGTGGCCCACTTATTGTTGAAAAATTTAAAGTTTCATATCTTTATGTTTGAAGCCTAAAATGTGGCAAAAGGTCGCAAAGTTTAAGGGGGCCGAATACTTTCGCAAGGCACTGTAATGACATGGTCATAACTCTTAAGACACGGGAAAAACAGTTGCACATGGACTTTGATTTTCCATTCGAAATTGGGCAGTTGCTGTGCGTTTGCGAAAGCAAAAACACAAACAGTAATGCATGATTTGCTAATGCGTTTGAATTATGTCACAATTATGTGTCCACATATGGAAAACAGAATTGCAGATCTTGCATTTCCGTTTGCAAATACAATTTGAAATTTCTTTTGAATATTGTCCGGAATATCCTTCCATACAAAGTGATAGCTCTTATTGTCACGACTTTATCCAGTGCAACTTATAGAAGTGTGGAAGTCTCTATCAATAAATACATCCTGATAATGGTGACCTAGTGAACATAAGTTGCGCTGGATAAAGTGCTAAAACAAAACTATTTATCACACTATACCCATGCTTCACCATGCGTATGCTGTGGTAAGTGCTTTTGTTTTAGCATCGAATATAACACCATACAACAATAAAACTGTAGAAAGAAAAATCTTCTTTCCTTCTGTCGAGAAACCGTTTCCCATAGCCAAGAATAGTATTAGAAAACTGAAAATGACTAAAAAAAAAACAATGCCAGTACTGCCAGCACTAATTTATTCCTTAAATGGTCTCAACAAGCATGTGTGTGTGAAGGTTTTTTTGATTATTTAGCTTGTGCTGTATTTTTGCTCGCACCCTCCCACAATATTTTCTCATGAACCGTGTTAATTTTATTTCCCAAAGTGTAAAAACAGTAAACCACAGCGGCCTTGACCATACAGTTCATGTGAGATCTCCTGATCAGCACCTCCTGCTTAAAATAGTAAGACTACTATTTGTGTCTGTATTTGGTCAGATACTACATGTGCTATACTATGTAAAATTAATACAGGATATGAGTATCAGAATCAGAATCAGAATCAGAATCAGAATACGATGTCTTTGGATGCAGTAGCATGAAATTTTCCCTTCACTTTAACTAGTAGACCCAAACCTGTTCCAGCATGACAATGCCTCCATGAAGATATGCTTTACATGGGCTGGTTTTGAAGATCTCCTGCTGTAAAACTATTAACCCTATTGAATTCCTTTGGGATGAATTGGGAAAGAGAGAGAGAGAGAGACAGAGAGAGAGAGAGAGAGAGAGAGAGAGAGAGAGAGAGAGAGAGAGAGCCCTATGATAAAACGGAATAATTGTACTGGGTTTATTAGTAAGTAGCTGATCAATATCTATTACAGTCTTTATTTGTGGTACACTCCCGCAGGCAGCTGGGGGGAAGAATTGATTCTTTTAAGGTTGTCTTGATTTCAAGATCACACTCACACATACATCCTACACCCCACCACCACACATACAAACCTATTACTGTGTCTATAATAAGCACTTTCACCTTCAGGAAATACCTAATGAGTGTGTTCTCACACTGCAATGCGCTCACACTCAATTTCATGTGGGCTTTTTTTTCTCACTTGGCCACCAGGCCGCATAACAGAAATAATAAAAGAAGGTGAGCATTCAACAAGCCAGACAAAAAAAAAAAAACACTGCAATTTTCTTTTGAAATCTGTTTCTGAATGATGCTATGATTTCTCAGTCACAAAACATAAAACAGGAGCACTGCCTGAAAGACCATTGTGGTCTGTATGTGTGTGTTTTATTTAGAGGTTTAAAACTTTTCTTGATCAAATTGAAATGATAATAATTATTGTAATCACAGTGTGACTTTTATTTATGCATTAATGTTGGAATAACATGCAAAGATAACAGCTACAAGTGTGTGTGTGTGTGTGTGTGTGTGTGTGTGTGTGTGTGTGTGTGTGTGTGTGTGTGTGTGTGTGTGTGTGTGTGTGTGACTTAGTTTGTAAATGAGTGAGTGTGTAAGAGAGTGAGTGTGTGAGTGAGTGAGCGAGTGAGTAAATGTGTAAGGGAGTGAGTGTGTAAGGGAGTGTATGTGTAAGGAGTGAGTGAGTGTGTAAGGGAGTGAGTGAGTGTGTAAGGGAGTGAGTAAATGTGTAAGGGAGTAAGTGTGTAAGGGAGTGTATGTGTAAGGAGTGAGTGAGTGTGTAAGGGAGTGAGTGAGTGTGTAAGGGAGTGAGTAAATGTGTAAGGGAGTGAGTAAATGTGTAAGGGAGTGTGTGTTTAAGGGAGTGAGTGTGTAAGGGAGTGTATGTGTAAGGGAGTGAGTGAGTGTGTAAGGGAGTGAGTAAATGTGTAAGGGAGTGAGTAAATGTGTAAGGGAGTGTGTGTTTAAGGGAGTGAGTAAATATGTAAGGGTGTGTGTGTGTGTAAGGGAGTGAGTAAATGTGTAAGGGAGTGAGTGTGTAAGGAAGTGAGTGTGTAAGGGAGTAAATAAATGTGTAAGGGAGTGAGTGTGTAAGGGAGTGAGTGTGTAAGGGAGTGAGTGTGTAAGGGAGTGAGATGATCGCCAGTGTGAACTGTAGATTGGACGGTGAGCGAGTGGAAATAGGGGCCTTATGAAGGGGAGAGTAGATTGGAGACAGGTGAAAGTGATTAGGAGGAGGGCGAGGCTATGCGAGTGTGCTGAGTGTAGGAGAGAGGCGTGGCTGGTAATTCCCTGACAATGTCAATGTGCCTCCACAGAAATAGTGTCAATGTCCCTCCACAGAAATAATTAATGATTGACTATTATGCTAATAACTAGCTTCATACAGCAATCAAGGAATCCTAGTTATAAACTGATACACATTTACAATTTAATGCAAATATCAAAGGAAGACCCTGCCCAAATGATCAATATCAAACTTCAGACAACAACCTACTTTCATCAAAAAGGAGATAAAGGAACATATGCACCAGAACCAGCAGATTCAGGGCCTTTTCTTTTTTCCACCCACTATCACACTACTGAACTCTATACTACACTGTATAAACACTGAGTATAACTTCTGTACAGTTGTACATACAATGTACATATTGTATATTGTAAGTATATTATGTAGTCCTTCTCTACACATATTGTGCCTTACACACATCTGCACTAATGTTTTATATGTCTATCTATCTATCTATCTATCTATCTATCTATCTATCTATCTATCTATCTATCTATCTATCTATCTATCTATCTATCTATCTATCTATCTATCTATCTATCTATCTTTCTTTTTTTCGTTCTTTCTCTCTCTCTTTCGTTCTTTCTCTCTATCTTTCTCTTTCTCTCTCTACCACGAGAGATATGCAAATATACTAACCAAACACACACACACACAATCTGTTGCTGCAGGCCTGTGCATATTTATGCTGATAGATTGAAGGAGCTGAGCTCATAAATCAGCTTTGAAGAAAAACAGCTTTAAATAGAAGCGTACTGCGGCCTTTTCATTGCAAGATCACAAGAGAGCACATTTTTTTCTTGTGAACATGTATAGAATAGTTTATTTTATTTATTTACGTTTATTTCACTAGTCCCAATGAGATTGATTATCTCAATGCAAACGCAAAACTCAACATTAAAGTACACAAATTTAAATTAAAAAACAATACACACCTGTCTAACACCGGTTCTTACTAAAAACAATCACATGCCACCTTCATCAAATTCCTTATAAAAGCCTTTAATGCTATATATTTATATATAATCGAAATACCTGGCAACAAAAGTGAGTACTTCTTAAGTGATAACAGCTGTACATTGTTTACTAATACAAAGCCACATTCATGTTTTTATCTGCTTCACTGGACCATACAAAGGTTATAAGAAGATCTAAGTTGCAGTACAGTGGCCAGGGTCATACAGAGGTTTTTCGAGACAGGTTCCACTCAGAACCTGCTTCTCAAGGGTCTATCAAAGAAGTCGAGTCCTCGTGCTGTGCATCACGTGCAGAATCTGGCTTAAAAAATCTGACATAAGTGCTGCAGCTTTGCTTTAGAGTTTTCATGGCCGTCGTACCAGAAGAAAGCCTTTTCTGAAGCTGGATCACAAGAAAGACCACAAACAGTTTGCTAAAGATAACCGGTCCAAGAGCATGAAGTACTAAAACATAGTCTGATGAGACTAAGATAAACTTTGGCTCAGATGGTGTCCAGCATGTGTGGTGACATCCTGGTGAGGAGTACCAAGAACATTGTGTCTTGCCTACAGTCAGGCATGGTGGTGATAGCATCATGGTCTGGGGCTCCATGAGTGCTGCTGGTACTGGGCAGCTGCAGTTCATTACAAAAAATTATGGATTCCAACATGTACTGCGACATTCTGATGCAGAAGATGATGCCCACCCTTCAAAACTGGGCAGAATAACAACCCCAAAAACACTGCCAAGATGACATCTGCCTTGCTGTGGAAGCTAAAGGTGAAGGTGATTGAGTGGCCAAGTATGTCTTCAGACCTGAACCCTGCTGAGCACCTGTGGGGCATCATCAAGCGGAAGGTGGAGAAGCGCCACGTGTCTAACATCCAGCGGCTCAGTGATGTGGAGGAGTGGAAGATGATCCCAGAAACAACCTGTGCAGCTCTGGTGAATTCCACGCCCATTAGGATTAAGAGAGTGCTAGATAACAATGATGTTCACACAAAATTTGCACACTTGGACAGTTTTGATATGTTCACTTAGGGTGTACTCACTTTTAATAATGGCTGTATGTTGAGTTATTTTTAGAGGACAGTAAATCTGTACCGCTGTAAAAGCTGCACATTGACTACTTTAAAGTATATAAGTTATATTTCTATAGTATACTCCCTTGGGTGCACAATGACATGTACATGTCTAGCCAGGGGGCACAGGATAGCTGCGATAAATGTATAAGAAGCGTGAGATGATGAGATTCTATCTAGAACATTATTTAGAACTAGATGGTGACATCACAGACCCTTGGCTGAAAGTCCAATCTTTTGAACCGATCTTTTTCCTCAAATTAATGTTATCTACCATACAGAAATGAGGTAATCATTTTCCCAAGGGTGGAACAAACTGGATGTTTAAGTCTATTTCTTTTTCATCATCTACATATGAGGTATTACTTGCCAGAGCATCCTAAATAGTACAGGGACATATCAAAAAGCAGGCTGTTTCATCGCCATTATCTTCTTGGGCTCTCGTAGGAGTCCTAATTGTGCATTGGCTCTAGCCTCCAACCGAAGCACTACCTGTACTTGATACAAGAGCCAAGAGTGACTTACCTTAAAAAAGGCAGTTTCCTTGGCAACCCTGCATCATAGACACAGGGGCAAGGTCTGCACACAGTAGGAAACTGCTGTCTGAGAAGTAACATATGCTACTGCCAGCCTGCCTCATTCCAGTCCTGATGAGCATCGATGTTTACAGATTCATTATAAATGGATGTCTGAAACATATTTGGTCTGTCAAAAGTTTGCCAACAACTTGCTGTCTACAGTTTGCTAATAGACAAGCATTTCCTTTTCCATCCATTTCTCGGAGAAAATAATGCAACATAGTAATGTTTGTGACGGTACGGAAATAAAAATTAATTAACAACAACAACAAAATCTAAAGTGGTCTTCAGGATAGAGATGTTTATGCTGTTTAGGGTTTATCAGTAACATGACAAGCTGCATTTATTATTAGGGGACCAAGCACCTAATGAGCATCTTCACAACTCATGAATGCTTTTATTTTGTATAGTCAAGTTTTTTAAAAGCAATTTTTGTTTAAAACTGTCCAACAACATCAAACGATCAGCTTCTCTAGTTTTTATGTCAAACAAAGACACCGTTGTCCCATTGAGCCTGTCCTATTGGCTCATGTATTGACTAATGCTTGTAAATATAGGTCAAAGTTCTTCTAAATAAAACAATGGTGAACAAAAGAAATGTTTTAATTAGGGGTCAAAAACAACAAACCTACTGGAGCATACAGCAGAGCTTAAATTGATGTACACACCAGAGTCCACTGTTCTGCTTGGTACACGAATTCTCAGTCTTTATGCTTAAAGAAATTAAACCAGCAAAATGGAAATGAAAGTGTTGCAGACAAACCAAAACTTGAACATTCATGAACATCCACTGTGCTGGCATACATAGTACGCAGTGTGAAGAGACAATGTATATTTTCTATTACCTCTAAACATAAAAAAAAAAAGAAATTAATAGTGCCTAGATCGGTCCAAGGCAGAATTGATTTCTACAGATGGTCTGGTGAAAATTACAAGGGACAGAGGGCCTCTCTGCGGGTTTCTGTTAATACAGCGATATCCAGAGCCAAGCCGCCTCTTCGAAAGGCCCCGATGTGACAATGAAATCATCACAGACATCGCTGCTCACAGCGGGACACTACAGAGTTCTGGCGCCGCTAATGAAGTCTGCTGGCTCGGCCCAGTCTGTTTATGTGTGCGCATATGTGATGGGTGTTTTGTGTAATATTTGAAGCAGGTACATATTTGCTGTACAGCATTATTTTGTTTGTTTATTAGTCTTGGCAGAAAGCTCGTTAAGCTCATAGCTGTGGGTTAGAACATGCACCCATGCACAAACAATGCTAACCTCATTACCACTATTTTCAAAAAACTATTTATAGTGTTAATTTAAGCACAGCTGATCCAGTCTGACGTGCCTGTATTATTAGAGAATCTCAGTAGCTAATAAACATGTATTAGCTAATAAGCAGTAAAGATACAATGTGTTATGTGCAGTACAAATATTTCAACATTGTTTCTGGGGGCTGCTTCCTGGGAGAAAACCTGCTTCCAGATCAAATGCGACATGTTTCTATTCGCTTGAAGATTATTTGACTAACGCTTACAAATAACATGTTCGAGTTCAGGATTTAGCAGAATGTTGTCTCCTCACAGCCATGTGTCTCATCTGCATTCAGCCTAATTAGCGCTGCTCTGTGCCTTTAGTTTCCTCTCAGAAGTGGGTGATTGGCAGTGCCTTACTGACAGGAGGAGTCCTACACTCGCTTATTTTTAGAACATGAGCAACTGTAGACTTTGAGTTTGAGATTACGCATAATTATAGGTGCTGTATCAAAGGAAAAAATTTATATTTAATCAGAAAGAGAGGGACAGATGTTATTTGTACCCAGGGCCACCTTGTATAACAGAGCTGAACCTCTTTTATATGAAAACACATCAAAATTCATTTATTTGCTCTGAACACTGCACATTTTTAAAGTTTTATGAAACGAAATCCAAATCAAGACCACCAGTAAAATAAATAAGCACAATGCTATAAAGGAAGGACGAGTGCTGGTTTCCTCCTAGCCCAGACTGTGCATTCATAAAGCCTCGATGTAGATTTGATTTCCATTTGGGCTGATATTTCCTATCCTGCTTCGTTGAAACGAGTTCAAGCCACAGTATCACAAGCTGCAACTCTCAGGCCTTTGAGCATGGCCCTTAACCCCTCTGTGCTCCAGGGGCACTGCAGGAGCTTAATATCATCCCTGGAATATGCAAAGCAAGAATTTCACTGTGCTGTAATATACATGTGACAAGTAAAAAATCTTTTTGATCAGATAATAGACTTCCATCCTAAAGATCACAGCCAGTACATTTGTAAATCAACAGTAACAGTAGATCACAACACTATGAGAGTGTGCTACAGTCCAAAGCACTGCAGGTCACATGTATTTCTTAACACGGCTGTTCAAACATTATACACTTATTTACTGCTAATTTACAGGTTAAAAACAGTCAACAAGGGAATTTTGTGCCGTCTTTTTCCCTCAACTGTCTCACATAATTACTTCTCATCATGCCGTATTTGAGTAGCTTGTGATGTCGAGAGAGTGTAGTATAAAATGCTCCTGAGCAATGATGTTTTTTCTGTAACAGGATTTGGCAGGGTTTTTTTCCACCCCAACCTAAAGCAGAAAGGGTATACTTCTGCCAGAGAAAAAGATCTAAGATTACTATAATAGGATCGACAGTGATTTAGAGTTATCTTCGGATGAAACAGTGTATTCTATTTGTAACAGACTGATGACCCTAGAGCCACTGACGACTTCTAACACACCCATTGCTTTGGTTAACAGAAAGGAACAGAAGGGCAATAAACCAGATGTTTAGGTTCATAAGGAGAATAAATACTTTAGTGAAACAGACCTTTTAATAAACAATACCAAGATTATAAATACTCACTGATCATACTGCACCTAAATACTTCACAAATACTACTACAATAGAATATGTAAAACAATCCCTGTTTGTCTCTTGCCTTCTTTTGTCCGCTATGTTACATAGCGTTTCCATTTCAAGGTTTTTCCTTTGAGTTAACATTCTCTTTCATGCACCTAATTTTGGTATCATTTAGGATATAAGTCAAATAACATATTTCATTGAATCATTTCTCATATTTTTTATAACCTCACTCATAAACCCTCTTAACCCCAGTTCAGCCCAGCTGCAGTGGTAGCAGCTATAAACCTCCACCAACATTTCGGGTTTTGACTGTATCTAGGACACCAAGAGAAGAGCAGTGTACACAAATTAATTGTGTGCATTTGAACACAAGCGTGAAGACTATTACAAATTCATTCAATTGAGCCCAATCCTGTCATGTAATTGAATGATTCTCTCTCTCTTTTTTTTATTTAGCTCACAGAGGGACAGTAAAACAGTTACACATGCAAATCTCTAATCGAAACACTGTTCATGTGGGAAGTGGTGTGTTTGAATCAGTAATTACGCTGACGAGGTTTTCACTAATTAAGTTTGTGTTTGGCAGAGGTCTGTGGAAAGGGCATTACAAGCCCAGGTACTTACGTTAATGCCCCTGAGGATAGCTGGAAATTAGAACCAAAGTAATGTTTCATACTCACTGATTGGCTTAATTAAGCACTGACACATATATAAGTGGATCTGTGCTAAGGAAAAAAAAAAAAGGCATAAATTATTCAATGTGGAGCTTATTATGGGTTAC
Organism: Silurus aristotelis; assembly: GCF_946808225.1. Lineage (NCBI taxonomy): Eukaryota > Metazoa > Chordata > Actinopteri > Siluriformes > Siluridae > Silurus > Silurus aristotelis. The sequence continues at coordinate 18,820,725 of NC_139590.1, read as the reverse complement.
TTTTTTGTTCAAAATAATTAAATTAATGAAGATGACAGAATGGCATGAATGTATGTAATTACAGATAAAAGGAGAAGCCATTAAACCATTTTGATTTTATCGCAAATGAATATGTGAAGGACAATGCCAAGCCATTGACAATAAAGCGACACCCACTTATTTAGGGTTATCCATAAGACACATACGATGCTCCAACATTGGATCCCGTGTCAACAACAACAGCAAAGGAAGAGGCTCCTGCAACCTCTTAGACTCAATATATTTTCCAATGCTATCTCATTGGAACTTCTCCTCCACTGATTGTTCTGTCCCCACTGAGCCCTGTCCCCTGTCACACGTCTGATTTCATGCTGCGCCGTCCTGTATTGCCCTGTCAGTCCATTGCTGGCTAAAGCGGGACTTAGGCGGTTGAAGGAGGACGGTGGGGAAAGAGGAGGAGGGGTCGGTAATTGAAGTTTGAGGGACTGGAGAGCTGAGACCAGAACGATTTTTCTCCAGGGTCATGCCCTACCTAGAAAGCACCCCACACTTTACAGCACCTCCGGTGTCTACACATCAACCAGGTGACACTCGCAGGCACACGTTTCATTTCACATTACATTTTCACATTTAATGAAACCAGTGGCTTTCCCATAAAAGGGTAGCATGGTCAGTACAGAGGTCTAGATTTAGCTGCAGCAGCAAGCTGGCTTTAAACAGAATCCTATTATAGGCACAGAGCATCTATATATTGTAGTCTTATTATAATGAGACTGGAATCAGACAGAAAAAACTTTGCACTTAATGAATGGAGTGGTGCCACAAAGAACATACACGCTTTCATTTGCTGTTTTAGTTTTAGTCAGCACCAACAGAAATCTTTTCATTTTTTATTTCATTTTATTGCTTAAGAGGAGAAATATCTATATAAATCAGCCATAGCTATAAAACCACCTACTTGGTTATGTTCTCCTCATATTTATATATCATTTGTATGTACACTGTGTATAACTTTTGTAAAGTTACATATTCCATATTGTAAATTTTTATATCCCACATTCTCTACACATATTGTGCCTTACACACATCTTGCACCATATATATTATATATTAATCGCACGGTTATAGGCAAAATTCAATAATGAATTTTTTTTTAACAGGTAGCAGTAGAAAAATTTTTCTTTTAACATGGAGCAGCATAACCAGTCTATGTTTAGTACCAAATGTCCCTGTTAGAGTGAGGTGAAGTGGTCATGCACAAAAAAAAGAAAAATGTTCACATCTGGGATTTACTGTGCAGGGTTTCCATGTTTATGCTGGATTTCCTTTGGACAATCTCAGTTAAAAAAAGTTTGTCAATTTCTACAACTTTACAATTTCACCGGTGTGTACATTTAAGTGATCTTTCAGACTGGAAGTACTCCGGTGATAAGAAAATTCAACTTGGTAAATAAATTTAAATTTTGCAGAGTTTAAAAAAATAAATAAAAAAATAAAAAATCAAATAACTTTGGTTCTATCGACTCTGCCGTCTGGAAGAAGTTTAAAATGAAAAGGTCCATGTAAATTTGAATAAATTTGGTAAATTTTTCCATGTTTGTTTATCTGCCAGTTCTTTTATTTTCCGGTTCCTGTGAGCGCCACAGCAGACATACGGTCATACCAAATGCTCTCATTAGTTGAGATGCGTGATGACGTTTATCCCAAGCCAGTACGGATCAAGATGCCCCCCTCCCATCACCTATGGTTTGTCTGTATGTGTATTTAGAGCCAGTGCACAACAGACTTTTAAAATAGTAAAAAATAATTATAAAAACTGTTAATACGCGATTTAATTATTGTCGACCTTAATTCATTAATTAATGAGTTAACGCGATAATAATGCGTTAACTTGTCCGGCCCTAATATTAATATATATATATATATATATATATATATATATATAAAACTTATCTTATATGCTCTTTACTCTGCTCAGAGTCTTTATATATATATATATATATATATATATATATATATATATATATATATATATATATATATATATATAATAATTTTTTTTCTTATTATTTGTTGTACAGTAATCCCCACATTCCAAAACCACCGAAATAAATAACCGCGATAAACACCGCGGCATCCCAAAAATGCTTGTTTTAGCATATTGTTTAAGCTATAAACCATCCTCCCACACACTTTAAACACACACAAAAACATTTTCAAGAATGCAGTAATTATATTTGTATTAATACATTTCATTATTTCAACATAAAACTCCATAAAAACAGTTCCCTATATGTTTTTTGGTCTATCGTGCTATAGACCGGGAAAAACAGCGAAACACACCAAGCTTTACCAAAGAAAAAAAGTACAATCAAACTCTTCTATTGCACCATGGTTCAGTTCTGATTCTTACGTGCCCATTGTACTGTAGGAGCTCCTGTTGGTGGAGGTCAGAATGGGCACTCTGATTGAACTGCAGCTCCACAGCTTTATACACAGCAAGCTGTGGTGCACAGTGTATTTTGACAACCTTCTATCGGAAACAGCATTCAATTTTCATCAATTTGTTCTAAAATAGATCTTCTAGGCTTCACTCTGTATATATCGTATCATGAACTTTGGATGCCCATAACGCTGTCACCTGTCACAGGCACTTGTCCATCTTTGGACCACTTTCAGTAACCACTGCATACCTGGAACACCTCAGATCTCTGCCTCTCTGCCTGAGTCATCACAATTTGGCTATTGTTAAAGTAACTCAGAGCCTTATAATCACCCATTTTTCCTGCTTCCAGTACATTAACTTTAAAAACGGACTGCAATATTTTCCACTTTTTACTATATTCAATTAATAAAGCTTGAATGTGTCTAAAAAATCCACACACAGTAACAAATGCAGGTAAGCGACATGTTCTCAGGCAGATTCAAGTCAAGTCAAGTCAAGTCAAGTTTATTTCTATAGCGCTTTTCCCAACAGACATTGTCTCAAAGCAGCTTTACAGAATTCAACAGTTAAGGTGAATGGTGTGTATTTATCCCTGATGAGCAGCCGTGGCGACTGTGGCGAGGAAAAACTCTCAGATGTTATGAGCAAGAAACATTGAGGGGAACCAGACTCAAAAGGGGAACCCATCCTCATTTGGGTGATATCAAGAGTGTGATTATAGGCTTTAAACAATATAGAACGAGAGTGAGAACTAACATGAGTGTGAGATTATGAGTAATGTCCTTTTTGTAATGTCATTTGAGGTTATAGAACTAGGAGCTACTGAGCAACTCATAAAATAGCTCAAAGGCAGATCCATGTCCTTGGATCTGCACACACAGAAACATGTTCACAACCAAAGTTTCCTCGTTGTAAACCTGAACCGTAGCTGGAAACTCATTCAGTGGTGATAATAACATTAACACTAAGAAAGAAAATTCTGGTTCTGTATTGTGGTGCTGATGAAGAAGACCCTTGTCTTAGCAGAATGAAGGGTGTCATCCATCAGGTGCTAATGGTGGGGTTGATATCTCCTAATGTAGTTGTTTCAGCAGCAGACCAGCTAGTGACAGCCTAATATACTTATTTCTATGCTGCCTGCCTTCACACAAACCTACACATACATTTGAGAACAATGTCATTTCTAGAAGTCTTATAAAAAATCATCTAAACCCTCATTGATTTTAATCGTTTTAATGGTAATAATACACATTTTATTGAGTTTAATGGAAATTGAAATGCTATCTGTGGTTCTCCACTAGGAATTTGTTGTCTTCTATTTTTTTTCATGTGTAGTGGATAACATTAAAGACCAACAGAGCTTCCAACTTAGTGGGGGACCATCAGGATACCATTAGGATCCAGATTCCAATACGTGGTTTCTTTGGTGTGATGATATTGATTTAATCATGTATGCTGTGGATGTAATGGAAACCATTTGCTAATCCTTTTAATGGTTAACTGTTGATGGTGTGTAATGGTATTATTTGTAGTGGAAACCATTAAAATGTTTGTCATCGTTTTTTATTGTTTAATTTCTACAGCAGGCTAAAAATCTAATTCCATTAGAGATAAAAACAGAGCCATTTATTTTTATTTATCCTCTCTGCTTTAAGGTTATCTCAACAGAGCGGTATCTACAACACAACGAGACTCTATCTGTAGGAAAGTGTTATTAACAGGTACGATGGAGGATGGGCCCGAGCGCTGGGCTACCACCTGTCTCGAATGAAAAATGGCTCGGTGTGCCTTCGTGAGTCGGGTGAGATGCGCTCACAGGAGAGCCATAAAATCCAGGCATGCACAAAACTGGAATAAAAGAATGAATTTGTGGAGACGCAGTGCTCTCATCCCCTGGGGTGAGTGTGTATCTGTGTGTGATGTGTGGTGTGTGGTGTGTGTGTGTGTGTGTGTGTAGAGGAAGAAGGCTGTATGATGTGTGCACAAAATCACCTTTTCTAGCTGGCACCGTCATTTGCATGGCACATAATCTCCAAGGTTTTGCCATGCAAATCTCTCATAACATGGAAACAGAAAGAGTTTTTGGAGCAGCCACCAGGAGTAGATTTATACGCACGCGCCCAGCCACTGCTGCAATTCTAAATCACATTCAATTACATGACATTTTCAATATAGAAGCTCCGATTAAGAAATATAGGGTGTTCTCTTCAAAATTAGGCTCGAGGCACACGTTGCCAAAAATTGGTTTCAATGTCACTTTTTTTCCCCACCTCATAATAATGACTCCACTGAAATGTTATTTGTCTTGTGCTATCCTGGAAGTCAGTTTAAATGGAAGAACCTTAAGTCTATTGGCTGTGTCACAAAGCCTCTGTGGCCTGTTTAGTATAATGGATATTTAATTATGGAATAAAACATGATTTATACAAAGACATAGATTTACACAAAGCAGAAGGCTATAATTATCCAAGAGTGGATAGGTTTTCCAATAAGGCACAGCCCTTTCTTTAATTTAAACAGTTACATAATAGAAGTTGCATAATAGTTACATAATAAAAGATTAAACAGCTGTTTCTTCACCAGAAAAATATTTTTTTCTCTTGAAGTTAATACCACAAAATAAATGCAGCTTGTCTTGTTGCCAAGAAAAGAACAAAAGCCTGAATATCCTAAATACATTCTTGTTTTGGAAAATGTAAAGTTACAGCTTCACATGCAACTTACAAAGTATTGAAACTGGAGACTCCTTTGAAAAAAAATTTTGTTGACACCTTAACATGAGATTGGTATGTGCTTTTTGAACATCCCATTCCACATTTAGTTTCCATTTGCTTGTATAATAAACTCCACTATTCTGGAAAGATTTTGGGGAGATTGGTGCTCATTTAACCACAAGGGCATTAGTAAAGTCAGGTACTGATGTAGGTGAGGTGAGGAGGCCTGGGGTACAGTCAGCGTTCCAATTCATCCAAAGGATTTCAGTTGGGTTGAGGTCAGATCTATTGCAGACAACTCAATATCCTCTACTTCAATCCACTCCATTGTCATGCTGGAACAAGTTTCGGTCTCCAAGTTTAATTGAAGGGAAAATCCAAAGATGTCCTATACAACTGAGTATCTCCAACTCCAACTGATATCAGTGTGTGGCACTGCATATGGCTGGAAAAGTCAGGTGTTCCAATAATATAGTGTACATGACTTATTAAAGGAAATCAACCCATGCTGATAAAAACGTTTGATTAAAAAAAAATAACATTTCAGAGCAAGTTAGTTAACATACACCTGAGCTTTTAAATTATAGGAAACTTAACAACACCACCTTTACCAATCAGAATTTAGCAGTGCTGTGGTATAAAATAAAGGTAATAAATAAGAAAAAGCCTGTGGCAAGCTGATAGAAAATGAGTGACAGTGACAGTACCCTGGTGATTTCTGTAGCAGGTAATAATGCTACAATATCCCAAGAGTTAATAATACAACAGTGCATTGGTGAAATGACCCCCAACAATATCACTCTGCAGAACAGCACAGCTCTTGTTTAATTTAATTTGTTCTACTTTAAATCTGCCATTTATTGCAAATGTTATAATTAGAGGAAACACGTACTTGGGGAAGTTGTTTTTGTAATATAATATACACAATATGTACAAAGATATTGGGCTACATGACTTTTCCAGACGTATGTGATTCTTCCCCAAATTGTTACTGCAAAGTTGGAAGCACACCATTGTATAGGATGACTCTGGAAATTTTTCTATTCACTTCAGCTAAAAGAATCAAACCTGTTCCAGCATGACAATGCCCCTGTGCACAAAGCTAGCTCTATGCTTTACATAGGTTGGAGTGGAAGATCTTGAGTGGCCTGCTACAGGCCTCCTCACCTCACCTACATTAGTACCTGACTTGACTAACTTGAATGCAGGTGAATGAGTACAAATCTCCAGAAGAACTTTTCAAAATCTAGTGGAATCTTCTCAGATGATTGAATGTTGTTATTGCTATGTTTTGTAGAGAGCACATTTATATTTTTTATTCAAATTCAACTGTCTTTATATTGTTGAAATATTTTCCAGGCTGATTAATTGTGGCTCTTGAGTTTAAAACAAATCTAAACTAATTTATTTTTCTTACTTTTTTTTTTCGAGCATTCTAATCATATTCAATAACCATTTACTATTAAAACACACCCACACATAATGAACACGCATGTTCTCTCACATTCTTGTTAGTAGTCAATTTCCTGAAATGTGATAAGGCTCTATGGTGAAAGCTGTAATACCAATGAGGCCGTTCATTTCCTCTAATTGAGTGGCTTTGAAACAGAAAGCCAGACAGCCAGTCTATTTGTTCATTCATCATTCGCCTCTTCACCCGCACTCTCGCTCCACTGACACTGATGTGCTCTGTCAAATAAAGACAGAGACGGTATCATACCTCCATATAGCAATCTAATCTGACACCGTGCTTTGCCCGGTGCATTGTCTGAAGTAACACAGTGTCAAAATCAAATTAGATCAATGTCAGTCCTTGCTAGCTCGACCTCCCCGTGCCAGCCTGAGAAGGATGAGCTCTTTTAAGTTTTATTTCTTAGGTTTCTTCCTCCTTCTGCGAGACAGGGACTAGCCCTTGGCTTGCTCATAAGGAATTAGTGACTTGGTGCCTGATAGCATCATGTGTTTAAATATCTTAAAGAAAAAAAATAATTATTTTGGAAAATGCAGAGCAGGAGTAGCATGAGGTCAAATCATAAGAGGAATGGTGCCAATAAAGGATGTAGTTTTCCAAATCAGAGCACTGTATTTAGTGTCGACTTTTAACTTACACACTTGTCTTTGTACATTGGGAGAAAGCTGGAAAAAGCCAGAGGTGCTTGGATAAAGGTGTGTGCCAAATGCCATAAATGTAACCATAAACCCGAGGTTAGGATTAAACCAGGGATCCTAGAACTTATCATAGCAATGTTTCCTGCTTCACCACTGAGCTGACATTATTTATCAGACTGTTTCGGTGGTTGAATTTGACATCATGTGCTTCTGAATGATGAAGAAAGAAGCCCATCAAGTCATAGTGAGCTGTATATTGAAGATGCTGTATATTCCAGTGTATATCAGTGATGGATGTATAGATCTTGGTGACAATCCTGCAGTACACACCATAAATAAAACCACATTTGATTCATTGATGTTGGGTTTGTGTGGTATTATTTACTAAACACATCTTTCATCTTCTGTGGATTTGAATATTATAATGATATAATATAATATACGCTCAAATGTATTCAATACTAAGTATTCAAATTACTGGAATTTTTTTTTAAATTCTGTATAATGTCTAGGCTGACAAACAATATGCGATTATAAACAATTCAAATAGCATTTATATAATAAAAAATCAATCAAATACATGCCCAGTTCAGTGTTACAATACTATACTTTTTGTAATGAGACAAGTAGGCATGATTGTTAGAACAAATGAAACCTTTGCCACTTTGAGAGAGAAACTCATAGGAGGAGAAAATGCAAGGTGAACAAGCCCCTCAGCTCAAATGATGAAAAAAGACAGTAAGGATAATAAACAATAACTGAGAACCAGGCATCTCTGCAGAGACAAGCGAATCCTATTTCCCTTTAATAAACAGAGCAACTGTACAAGAAACACTCTCTCTTTATTGTTTCATATGGGACGACTGTGCTGTGCGACGCTCGGCGTTTCAGAGCACAGGGGTTTTTCTTAAAGATTTCATTACACGGTCGGAAAAAACAGGATGGTCTCAGAGATAGAACCAAGTCACAAAGGCACTAAGATTTTATGAACTTTATAGTTGTTTGGACTAAGTCTCTCAGGTAGCTGTTTATACAATATTACAGAACATATAATACAAGCAACACATGCATTTCTACAAGAAATCCACACCACCACCATCAGCACCCCACAGAAACTAAGAAAACAACCGTGGACTGTAATTTAAAGACCACAATGTTGTCTGAGCTTTATATGTTTAATGAATGCACTGAATGACCATGAAATCAGTCAATTTACAGGAAACATTTTTAATGTATTAAATAATCTCACCACGTTTATACTGTATTTAGAGCTTCCTTCACCATGAAACTCAAGGGTATGTCAATGGGCGCTTTATGCTCCCCAGTAAAACCAGCTTTGGTAAACAAGAAATAAAAACTGGATTTAGGAAATTGGAATGTCACTACACTGAAAGAGCATTGAGTGTGAGTTAGTGTGTGTGAGATGAAAAGGTCTGGACACTGTATACATGTGTATGACAGGATCTCAGGAAGGAAGATTATTTATGTATTTGAACTAAATAGCAGAGTCAAAGTACATATACAGTATATGGCATTCATGGAGAATGTGCTAGAGATGATTCTTCCTAATGACACCAGTGCTACAAGACACAGATAACAAACACTTTTAATTTAAAACTCACTTTACTTCAGGCTGAATGTCTAAGATTAATTCTGATACAGTGATGATTGAATTAAACGATTGTCAACTGATCAGCATTGGTGATGATTCGGATACAATGTACAAGGTGATTACCATGTACCATTAAGACTGCCATGTACCATAAAGGACTGTATTGCAGTCACAGTAAAAGAGGCAGCATGTTCATAAAAGGTGCTTTTCATTCAATCAAGAACTGTAGGAAATCCTGAAGGGCTGCAGCAAAGCAATTGCAAAAGCAACTGATGTCTTCCAGTTTATCTTGCTGAGATTACTATACTAAGCTGGAGGTAGTGGGTGAGGATTGCAGGTTGTTGAACCTATTTAAAATTGCATTAAGATTTAGGACTCTGTCATTGTATCAGCAAACTGTAGGCAAGTGTGATGGAGAAAAAACGTCATCCGGTTGAGTTCATTTGAGTTGGGTTGGAACACTGCAGGTTCTGTCCAGGCTGTGAGGGGATAGAGGAGTACGCTAATTTACATGTAGTGTAGCGATTTGAAGAAGGCTGCTTTTACCTTAGAAGGCACTAGCCTAGGGGTCTTTTCAATAAAAGTGCCCATAAAAGAGAGGTTAAAGCACATTATAATTGGATTCATGTCCGAATAAAATAGGAGTGTAAGTTTGACAAATGAACTCGGCAGTAAAGATATACAAATGTATACAGGCTGTAATATCATTAAGCATGGTGGCTACAAAAGTAGAACAGTTTGATGAGGCCCTGTATGTAATGAAGCCGAGGCTGATTAGGTACTGTTACAGTTTGACACTGGAGAACATGTGTAGCATTAATGCTCTTGGCCCAATAAGATTAATGCTGGAGATGCAGTGAATACAGAAATACAAGAGTAGTGGAAAAGCATTTTAAAAAGATAAATGTCACCTGTGCTGCAACATTTACAGTACCAGAGATTGCAAAAGTACACACATCCTTCACTTACTCAGATACTCATGTTTCAAAAGACTCTTCAAAGAAGTTTGGGCTCTGATATGTACTTAAGTAAAAAGTAGTCAATACTACTACCTGTTTTAGTGGCATGCTGGTTACTGGACCTCTCATTATATTAATATATTAATACAAAAGAATTTCTAATTTTGTTACTTAGTGAATGTATCCAGGCAGAACATCCACCATATAGAACACAAGCAGAGAAAAGATCAGGTGATCAGGAATGTCTCTGTTCTTAGGCATGTTTACATCGCTGACTCCCTCTGTCTCATCCATGTTAGCCCATACTTCTAGTTGCCTTCTGTCCTGCTTTTTGTTAGCTTTATAGGCTAACCTGTGGTGTCTGTGGTGAGTGATAGCCTGGAAATGATACACTAGCGATAATTGAAAAGCAATAGGTTGAAAATGAAAATATTGCTGAAAATGGTGCGTAATAAGATGAAAAAAATATTGACGATGTCACCAAATAGATTAAAACTCAAGTAACAAGCGGAAAATATCTAATGAGTGAAAGTAGAATGTCCCCCAAAAAATTGTGAAGTAAAGTACTTTAGTGCAGCAACGAAGTATTTGTTCTTTGTTACTTCCCATCTCTGAACCTCCTACTGGGATTAAATAGAACCAACAACATGGTGATGTTTTACATCAACCATCACAGAGGCACAAAATCACACATATTGGTGGGAAAGCAGGCTTTGAAAGTGGACACATGCACACCATGAAGCCTTTATCTTACATGTTGCACAACATATTAGTGTAATTTTTCCCAAAGTTGACTAGAGCTACCTTGTTGGGTTTAACTTAGGTGTATGTGTCAGCATGGTCTGTTCACCTGGGAGCGGTTTTATTTCAATTGCTGGAAGCTCCCGTATAATTTCTTTAAATTGACAATTATATTAGTCACACGAGTAATTGCTTTGACCCGTCTAATAATGAAGGACAAAAGTGGAGCCCACTTACATGTTTTCTGCTGCTTGCTTTCACTCCAGCCCTGCATGTGGTTTCTTCTGTGCTACCTAGTTACCATTAACGCTCAAAAACACAGCCTGTGCAATTCACCATAGGAAATTAATTTTCTCTGGCAAGGAATGGATTATTGATGGCACTGAGCCTTAAAAAAGGAAGCACCCTGGCTATAAACTCTCACAACACTCACTTCTAGCACCTAATTAACAAGTAGAAGATGAACGAGTAAGTAGGTAGAGAAGATTGTGTTGCCTTAAATTGATAGGACATTGTCGGCATTTGAGTTCTCACACACACACCGAAATAGGCTGGCTTTATAGATGCCAGTCTGGGTAATCAGTACATTCTGTTGAACAGAGACAAACTAATCTCCTTTTGATGAAGAAGTTCCTTATGGACGAAGCTGAAGATTAATGGGCATTGTAGTTTCATCCAGACCTGGTTAAGCATGACACCTGCCAGACTGGCGCGACAGACAGGAAACACGAGAGGACTCTATATACATCTCCATTTTACATCCCGCCCCCACGTTCATAAACTAGCCAAGAAGAAAATGAACCGATTATTCAATTAGGCACGGATGTGAACTACTGTCCAATATCCCACATCATCATTAGGGCAGGTAGGACAGTGAGAATATTAAAAATAACCCCATTACCATTTATATCAGTGGAGTCACACCAGCCCTCCATTTTCAACATTCTATTCTATTGTTTAATATAAAACTGTTCCTGTTTCCTGTCCTGAAATGAGACCTTTAGCGGGATGTTGCTTGCATCGTCTGGTGTAAAGACATCACACGAGAGTATCTCTTAATATATATACAAGCATCTCTTAATATATACTGTTACCGACAGCATTTTCATTGTGGCATTATAGCACATAGAATTGTGCAATTGTGCATGTCTTCATTTTATAAGTAACTATAAATGAGAAATAAGTTCACTAAGCATGTTTAAAATAGACATGTGTGGGTGTGAGTGTGTGAGAGAGAGAGAGAGAGAGAGTGAGAGAGAGAGAGAGAGAGAGAGAGAGAGAGAGAGAGAGAGAGAGAGATTATTGGTATTCAGCAATATAAAGGCTTGTTTTTCTTTCCCATGGCTGATAAATATGGTTCGGAGACCATGCATAACACACCATATGCAGAAACTTTGAACAAATGGATTACATTTGTCCTGCTTTTGTCAATAAATTGATGATAAGAGCTGAAGCGGGGAAGTTCACATGACTTCACCATTATATTTGGCCTCTCGTGGTCCCCCATTAAGGCTCCTGTTTTTATTAAATCATAAAAAAAAAAAACGCTTTTAAACAAATCCTAATATTACATTTATTAGATATTAATAGACAGTATTTGAGCTTTTCCTTCTCTCAAATATAACAGCCATCGATGCTTGCACACAATATCCCAAAGTAAATAATAAACAAAAAAAAGTTTACATTGTGATTGAGATGTCAAAAAAAATGTTTACACGTTTCTTGTATATAATAGTAATGTGCACAATGTTTTTTAATTAAATAAAACTTTATTTCAAATGAAATATTTTAGATGAAATTAGTACTGAGGATTCAAATAGTCCTGAAGATAAACTCAAAACGTCCCAACTGTAACTGTAGTAATAAAGCCAACATCTTTAAGAAACTAAACACACACACACACACACACACACACACACATACACACACACACACACACACACACACACACACACACACACACACACACACACACAAACAAAAGATGCACGTCGTTGCTGTATTTGCCCAAACACACAACATTTGCATACGTTAACCTGAATGTATATGCACAGTGGCTTCACCAGCATCACACTCATGCAGAAGTGGTCAATTCGCAGTTATTAACCTCAGGAGAAATCACAACATAGACAAAAAGAAAGAGAACCCTCTATTGTCTCGACTACTATCACATTCTATGCCCCCCAGTTCCCCTCTCAACCCCCTAACCCAGCACCAGAAAAAAATCGCATGCCTTTGTGATAAAACAAGCATTAAATGTGACTTTTTTTCTTTCTTATGCCAGCCATGAGCTTACACTTAACACTTAGCATTTTGTGCAACCTCCCTTGCCAAAAAAACCCCAAAAACCTCCCCACAAGATTTTTTTTCTTTTCTTCCCCTATTTAGCTCTTGGTTTCCGAAAACACTTCCAAGCAAACTTCAGTGTTATGCAGGGAACACTGCACTGGAGCCTGAGATCCCCCACTCTTTAAATTTAATACATTTTACAGCTGCCTTCTAATCAAGACAGAACTGATTTGCATTTGGTAGAAGCTGGTATCCCACCCCTGCATGTCTGAATGGTTGGCACCCAGCCAGCAGACAGAGGAAGGAGGAACCTGAAGTGGGAAAAAAATGAGACGAGGGAAAGGGAGATGGGGGAGGGGCAGGATGGTGGCATGGCAGCAGAAAGAGGAGAACAAGAAATATGAGATGAAACGAATAAAAGAGGGAAAGGGGGAAAACAAAACTGAGATGAATGGTGCAGATGTCTGCATAGAGGGTTGAGGAGGTGGAAGTTGCCCAGGCGATGATACAAAAACAAACACACGAGTCACTTTGGGATTAATTACAGAAAAATAAAATATTTGCAATAGCCATTCTCCAAAACAGTAGAAAGTAGAGCTATGATTATATACATATACATGTATGTGTGTGTGTGTGTGTGTGTGTGTGTGTGTATATACACACACACACACACACACACACACACACACACACACACACACACACACACACACATACACACACAGTGAAAAAGTGTTTCCCGGTTTCTTATTTATTTGCATGTTTTTCACACTTTAATGTTTCAGATCATCAAACTGATTTAAATATTAGTAAAAGATAACACAACATGCAGTTTTTAATGAAGGTTTTCATTATTGAGGGAAAACAAAATCTAAAACTACATGGCCCTGTGTGTAAAAGTGTTTGCCCCCCTGTTAAAAGTGTGGTTTATCACACCTGAGTTAAATCTCGCTATTCACACCCAGGTCTGATTACTGCCACACCTGTTTACAATCAAGAAATCTCTACAATCAAGAAATCAGTCATCTGAGACAGTCCACAGTTTTAAGTTTCTCTAGATCCTTATTATTGATTACCCATCATGACCTATGAACATTTACAATTACAGCATTTAGCAGACGTAAAAAGTGCTTTAAATCTCTAGTAATGAATAAAATCTACACTGGTAAACCAGATTACAATCTATATATATATATATATATATATATATATATAACCCTAGAATTCTACAAACTTGGAAAGTGCTAATTTAAGTGTACACAATGTTATCGGTTAAAAGAAAAAGGAAAGCACACGTTCCCAAAAATCTTATCAGTGCGTCGTCAACTCCACTTTTACAGCATCTCATCCCACTGCCACACATTAACTCCACCCCTGAACATGAACTCTCATCATCACCAGTGGTGTCCAGGCCAACTTTTCCTCACCTAGTTCCATCTCATTGTTTCCAAACTGCTGAAGGGAGACTCTGAGCAAGACTGGATATTCCACAGCAACACTATTATCTCTGTACAATTTAAAATGCTATTACCTCCACGGTATTACATAATCGTGAGGAATATTTAGGAGTGTATATTGCATTTATTTTAGTTTAACTTTGTGTTCAGTTTATTAAGTGCAGTTAATTGCACTGTGGACTATTGTATATTAAATATATTCTTTATCTCGATTTAAATATTTATTTAAGTGCAGTATCTCCACTGGGTGATACTGTATATTAATTACATGTATATACCACTAAGCTGTTTAGTGCACTGTTCAGTATCCTTTATTATTCAATCAACTGCACTTTTTCTCCCTATGCATTAATACTCTGGAACAGTGTACAATGATTTCTTTTTCTGTCAATCATTAATTCCCCCCCCCCCCCCATACATCTGCACTTTTATAAACTGTGCAATTTATTTTTTGGATAACAGATTTTTGTATAATAAGTAAAAACTTATGACTAATTCCATGACTCACTTGGGATTTAGTCCTTTATGTGCTTCAGCAGCATGTGATTGTGGAATTCTGTAAAATATATTATAGGGTGTCTATTCTACATAACCAATTGTAGGCGAAGGAAACAATGGAAAAGATGTTACACAGACACCTTTGGGAAATAAAAATAAAAATAAAAATTAATGGTGCTCATAAATCGCTGGTGAGGAAATGATTGAGAATTAAACAAATACTGTATATAGATTACATGTAGGAAAGAGTTTTCTGCTGCCACTATAGACCTTATCCATTGATCTCAGTTCTATATGAAGGAGAAAATTGGGAGAAAAGGATGTGAGGATGTTCACAGTTGGAGTGAAAAACAATAGAAAATAAATTCAGGTGCTTTTTAAGTCTACTGGAATACATTTTATACTCAAGGATAATAATGACAAGGGGGAAAAAAAGCAGAAATTAAATTTTCCATCTTTATTTCTTTAAAATAGCAGATATCAAAGATACTCTTAATATCAGTAGAAACAAACAAAATGACTATGAAAATACATCACAGGACGACAAGGATGACGTTTTTCTCCAAGTTAAAGCAGTTTAAAGGTTTGGAGACACCTGTAAAGCCGTACAATGTGTGTTTGTGTGAGATTTTGGGGGGGGCAACGACTTCTGTTCGGACTGCAAAGATGCTTCAGTCATGACTTCTTTAAAACATGAAAAGGAAAAAAGGAGATATAATAAGGCACAGTAAAACACACTGGAATTTGAAAGCCACTGACGATACAGTGAGGGATATAATACATAACGCAACAGGAAGCTGTCTCTAATCTTAACTGCAGCACCGGACAGCGTCCAATGTCCTGGTGAAACGAGCAGTTGTTGCACTCCCGGGCCGTAGCAGAATACGTTCAGTCATCCAGCACAAAAAAAATAAACGGGTCTAAAAATGCTTATAAGATCTTTCAGCTGGACCTCGTGACCTCTTTAATAAACAGAAACATGTCATAATGAATAAAAAGCAATATTTCCCCTTAGACATTATATCAGCGTTCACTATACCACCAACCTGTATGAGTTCAGAACACTGTATTAGGTTATAAGGCATGCACTCATAAAGAGAAAGAGAGAATTCTGTCAATGTTCTGTGTGTGTTTTTAATCTGTAGTCTGAAGACTGATGTCCCGAATAATAACATAATATACCCGGATAATAAAATAATAATAATATAACCCGAATACTATGCTTCATTTTCATACACACTGATGTATATATTACCCTGTTACTTTAAGCTGTTGCAACGACATACACCCAAGTTCTGGATTTGTACGAATAATATTTAACACTACTATCATTACTGACTGGAAATACTGGCTTTTACTCATTATTTCTGATAAGATTATTAATAAAGTGGTCACTCACTCATGCAAAAAAAAAAAGAAGACACATGCATATCCATCTGAATTTGGACCTGTTCCACCATTAAGTGCATTCAAGCAGGTGGGCTCCTGAATGACTGAAGTCCACAGAGCTTGGACTTTCACATTTTTGACAAAGCAGCACAGCAAAATAAAATAAAAAACAAAAAAACTCAGTAAGAATAAAAAGAGGAGGTTTATATGAAGTGCTGATTGTAATATTAAAAGCAAGAAGTGTATATATATATATATATATATATATATATATATATATATATATATATATATATATATATATATATATATATATATATATTACAAGTCTACTGACTCACATGAACTCAAGCTGTGGTTTAGTCAGAGACCTGAAACATGGGGTATGTGGATGCATTCAGGGAGAAAGCACTGAAATGTGTGTGTGTGTGTGTGTGTGTGAGAGAGAGACTTCTACAGTCTCAAGTCTGTGAGTAAGAGAAGGTATGGGATGTGTGCTGTACTTTGTGGGGAATAATGTTATAATAACATAGACTTTTCAGGGGAACTAATTGACTCGATTTCATGCTGGATCTGGCAGGAAAAAAAGAAAAAAAAAAAAGCATAGATTGGAATGAGCGGCAGGTGGAGTGCAGGGTGGAGAATTGGAGAGAAGGATAATAGAGGGAGAAAGGGGTGGGGTGAAGGCACTAGATTTCGTGTGAGGCTGGGTGGTGCTCAGAAAGCCCATTGGCCTGCATGTTGTTCTCGTTAAGGCGACGCACACGGTACATTTCGTAGTGAATGCTGCTGGTGATGTCCTTGATGTTCTGCATGTGGGTTCTGAAAACAACAACAGGAGAAACACACACACAAAAAAAAGAACAGACATTTTTTTACACAAGGACTCATCAACATTCAAAGTAACCATTACTGCTCTTCTCAATAGGATGAAGTGAATAAAGAGTGTGAGCTTCATGCACCTGATAAGGAGGTCCCGCAGGTAGGCAAACTCACAGTGAGCGATGTTCTCAACTGCACAGACAAACACACAGAGCAAGTTCTTTATATGACATGAAAAACATGCATGTCTCTAATAAATGTTCTTTCCTGCAAGTTGTCAGATTTGCCACTAGAGGGCAGGAGAAGCAAACGTCTTCGATTATTGATAATTCAACATCAAGAAAGCATGGACATGAAGCAACAGACTGGAAACTTCTGCAAACAAGAATGGAAGGAATTTTTTATAGAGAGTTTTGAAAGAGAACAGCGATACCACACCACAAATTGAAAATCGAAACACATAAAAGTATTAGGGCTCCTGACTACTTCCAGCCATTTGTGCTTCTTTCCCCAAACTTGGCACAAAGCTTGAGGAACACAATTGTATAGGATGAAACTTGGCATGAAACCTGGGAGACTCAAACCAGGAATTTTTTTGTTCATGTCACATCATGTACAGTAACTTACTAGTTTCAATAAAAGGTCACTTTGTGTCTGGAACAAAACGATGTACATGGGGCTGGTTTTTAAATCCAAATCTTTTATCTTTTAGCCCTGACCTACACCTTAGCTTACATATGTGCGATATGAATTCTGTCTGTGCAACTATTTGTTTTTGACTCTCTTTAGGGTTAATGTATACAGTCCTACCTGATAGCATTAGAACAGCAAGGCCAAATCTCTTGTTTTGACTGTACGAATTTCAGCATTGAAACAAAAGCAGTTTTTGGAAGCATTTACACACTCGCATCTGTTTTCAAAAGTTTCCTGCTTTCCTGAAAATTCCTCTTCAGAAGGTGAAATAGATTCCCTAACTGGGATAAGGTCTGGCCAGTCTAAAATCCTCCACTTTTCCCCCTGATTAAGTCCTTTGTTGTCTTGCTACATTATAAAGATCCTCCTAATTCGATTGAAAGTTTATTGCCGCAAACTGGCAGGCAGAACATTTCTGTAGACTTTTTTATTCATGCTGCTGCTTTCATCATTAAGTAATAATCCATAAGGATTACTCTACCAGGTAAGCAGCTATGCTAGCCCAAGCCATAAGCCATGCCCAATGCTTGTGCCATGGCTGTTTCATGGTTTGCTTTTCTTCCATAGACGGCCTCCCTGGTTTTCATGCGTGTTTATCTTTGCAAACCTCTTGTTTTGTAAACCA
Organism: Silurus aristotelis; assembly: GCF_946808225.1. Taxonomy (NCBI): domain Eukaryota; kingdom Metazoa; phylum Chordata; class Actinopteri; order Siluriformes; family Siluridae; genus Silurus; species Silurus aristotelis. Next base: position 18,802,392 of record NC_139590.1, on the reverse strand, counting down.
CTCCATGCAACTGGGGATGGTTCCACATCTACAGCCAAAGATCCATGAAGCCGCTGAGCAACTCAAGAATGACTGATTCGGACTGTAATTGATATCAACAGTCTGCTACAATGGCTCAGGACCACAAGTTGTATGAAAAGTTCTCAATTTACACACCTATTACTGCACACCTCAACAATGGAACTGCAATGAATGGGCCACCCACATATGGACGGGTTCCCTGTTGAGTCTGGCTCCTCTCAAGGTTTCTTCTTCGCCACATTTTCAGCCACTGGCTCGCTCATCAGGGATAAACATTTGCACTTTATGTGGTGAGGACACTTACTAGTCCTTAGCCCTGTGTTTTCTGTTATATAGCTTTATGTTGTTTTATGTAGCACCAGGGTTCAGGAGGAACAATGTTTAATTTCACTGTGTACTGCGTCAGAATAAAAGCTTCTGGACTTGAAAGAAAAAAAAACGTCTAAACAATCCACTTACACATTCTTTAATATAACCTTATTACCGCTTTATCTGTGTAAAGCTGCTTTAGGACGATGTCTATTGTAAAAAGTGCTACACAAATAAAATTGAATTGAATTAAACAAATGCAGTCTTCACAGGTGAAACCCAAGATCGAAATGCGAGTAACAAGACGGCCCGAAAAATCGTTGGTTCCAAAAAAAAAATACAAAATGGTGCCATGTTGTTAGATAGTTCACACCTCATCTCATTCATATTTTGATCATAAACAAAAATCAATTTGTTTTTTTTATTTTTAGATTTGATTTATTGGGATTGTGCAGGGTACATGTAGAGAGCCAATAGAATGCAGGTAAGCAGAAGTGCATAAGTGGCCTATTTATAATAAATAACAATATGTTAAATAAGGGTATGGGTCCATAGTTACAGGGGTGAACGTGATTAATGTACAGTGTAATGTTTTTAGTGTATTGGGAAAAATAATGTGCCTTGCCATTCGCATACTTTTGGACTGGACTGTAAATCGTGAAAAAGCTGCTTAGATATGAGTCACTACCTTCTATGGTTCCCCATTTGGTTTTCCTTCCTAAGAGTCTCCTCCCATTGACCTGGTACTCTTGATCGCTCCCCACCACTGCGAATGGAATCATCTCCTGGAGCATCACAGGAAAAACACAACAATCATCGGTCTGCACTTTTACACTTTATATGAAACGGTATCCTCCATGTTCTCATACTTCTGTTCATCAAATTCAAATTTGATTAAATAAACCTGCACCAGGAGTCTGCACTTACTCTTATTTTCTCGTTGATCAGTCTGTCCTCTGTATCCTCGTCGAACTCTTTCTGTGGGTAGACGTCAATGTTGTTGGCCCTCAGTTCTTCCCTGATCTACAAAAACACAAATCAGATCAGAAAACACCACAGCAGACATACCCCATTTCCCTGAGGACACATTATATTCATATTGGATCAGTATTACACTAAGAAGTGGACTATATATAACTATAAATCACGAGGAGCTCTGGGATTTGAGTCTCAATCGGTCTCATCATACATTTCCACCGAATGCAGATGCACGCTTTTCCTCGGACAATGCCGTATTTGACTTTTCTTAATAAAAATTGTTTTAAATGCCCCCCAGGTAAAATACTGTATATACACTGACATGGTGGTAAACATTTTATTATAGGCTTTTCCCCTTAGTATGAAGACTTGCTCTTCTCTATCATCGACACATAAAGAGCATTAAATGAGAAGCTGTCATGAGAGCACAAGGCTCTGCTGAGTGTGCGTGTGTGGAGTGACGGGATCTCTTATTGTGTGTAACTATAGAAACCTCTCTCCTTATAACACCATGACTTGCAGAAGAATAGAACACTGAAGTGTATTCATTATAAACATATGCACTATATGGACAAAAGATCATAAACCCTTGATCATGGTTGGTCCCCATTTGCTGTAATTGTAACCTCCACTTTTCTGTAGAAGATTTTTTGTGAATTCTCTTTTCTGTGGAGATTTGTGATCATTCAGCTACAAGACCGTTAGTGATGTAAAGAATTCTGGGGTGCAGTCCGCATTCCAATTCATCAGCAGGGTTAAGGTCAAAGATCTATAGCAGGAGATCTTCCACTCCAACCCATGTAAAGCATATCTTCATGGAGCTGGGCAATCTGGAAAAGTTTTTGGGTCTGGAGAAAAATGATGTCTGAACAGAAAACTCTCAGCTGAGTAGCACCACTGGAAAGAATGCAGATGCATGTCTCCCTAAGTTTTCACTCCCAGGTCTTCCTCCCAGTGTACGGCAGCACTGATCATTAATGGGGAATCATAGGTCTTTCACGTGTGCTTTTCCCTCAAATCTCCCTTGTACACTCTCTCGCAAAATCTCTAATTTGCGCTTAATAGTGCAAAACAAACTTCCTTCGCACTAATAAACATACTTGGCTCACACAAACCACAAAGATGGATCCTAAAGATCCTGCCCATGAAAGTGAAGTATCTACTGGCCAATAAAGCAGCAAGCATTGATTTGAGCTTAAACCAGAAAAGCTCTACTGTATTTCCTGCTGCTGTGGAAGAAAGCTCGGCGGGATTCCTGAAAAACAGAGCGAAATATCTGCTGTCAAAGCATGGGTCCTCCTCTCCGAGTGAAGCTGGCCAGAACAAACACAACCAATGATTAACACTAAACACTACAACATTGAAGAGTGCAGGAACAATGAGCCACTTTCCTATCGGCATGCCACGTGTCAACTCGACACATCTGTACCATATCCACAGAGCTTCTTCATACGGGTTTTGGAATCCCGAAGCAAACAGGAAGTCCCTACTGGCTGATATTAAGGGGAACATGCACCAAGTAATGCATAAAACATCCCATGATAGCTGGGTTCTTGGAATGTAACTACGTGCTACTACACACAAACCAGGAAAACACAATCCTGAATGCATATAAAGATTTTTAAAAAATGTTAGTTTTAGTGAAAGGTCACTCTGTGAAAGGAACACAACACTATACATGGGGCTGCTTTTTAACCCGATTTTTTTAACCCTGACCTTCACCTCGTAGGAAAACACAATCCTAAAACCTTCCAAAAATAGTTGCACTGACACACACACACACACACACACACACACACACACACACACACACACACACACACACACACACACACACACACACACACACACACACAGCAGATATACTGTCTGAAGAACAAGCAGCAGTTTTTTATAATACAGAAATATCATCAAACAGAAAAAGTGAAGCTACTCACCTTTTTCTTGAAGAAGTCCCTCTCTTCTAGAGTCAAGGTGTCAGCCTTGGCAATAACCGGGACAATGTTCACCACTTTACTCAGACGTCTCATAAACTCCACGTCCAAAGGCCTCAGACTAAAAGAGAAGACAGAGTTGTATGAAATTACTGAAAAAGTCAGGTTTGCCACGGGTAACTTTTTAAATGATTTTTCTTTCAGGAGGTACATTTCAAAATATAGGTTTCTAAATGGTTCTTTGTCATGGTACAAGGTTCTGTGAAGAAGAACCATCCATGAACTGCACAGTGGAAGCCCAAAGTTTGCGGACAATTAACCACATTTGGCTTGAGCACTGACCTCAACTAACCCTCTTCAAGCGATCACTTCATACGGGGGTGGGGTGGGTGGGGGTCTTCTAAAGGGCTAAATAATACCAAAGAGTTCCAAACTGTAAATTATTCTAAAGGTTGACATTACTGAGACAGTTCTTTGGTGTGTTTTAAAGTGAAAAAACAAACAAAACGCCAAAGTTAAAATGTGGAGATATTTCACAAAGACTAAATGTTTTTTTGTGGGGGAGTGGTGGCTCCAGCGGTTAAGGCGCTGGGTTGCCGATCGGAAGGTCTGGGGTTCAAGCCCCAGTATCGCCAAGCTGCCACTCTTGGGCCCTTGAGCAAGGCCCTTAACCCTCTATGCTCCGGGGGTCCCTTACGAGGGAAATATCAAGATCCGTGACGTCGGAGTGACGTGGGGCCGCCTTCCCGTGGGCTCACCACCTGCAGGAGGGACCGTAAGGGACGGTGCTGTGAGGATTGGGCAGCAGTCGAAGGCGGGGGCCTGCTTAGACTGCTGCCCCCGCGACCCGGATTACGGATAAGCGGGAGAAAATGAATGAATGAATGAATAAATGTTTGTGGTCGACAGAGGGCAATTAAAATGACGGCGGAAACTTTCTAAAAAAAAAAAAAAAAAAAAAAAAAAAAAAAAAAAAAGATTAATGCGCTGGTCTCACGATACAAAAACGTGCCCCATTTTAAAGATGAGTCATGTTTATGACCAAGGATCAAAACTTGAGTGTCAGTCCATAAACATAGCTCAGATCTGCTGTGGTGTGTGTTAGGTGGAGCCAAAACAGTGACCTTTAAGAAACAGCAGAAAAGGCAGGGAAACTCCCTTTTTAATAAATTCAAACCAGTCTTTGGCCTGAACCAGGATGAGATGTGTATACTCTCTAAAGTCTGGGCTTTGGGTTTAAACACTGTGCTACCTATTTGAGGTGTTTGAAGCCAAACTGCAGCTGCACACACATCTGTAGCACTGCATAAACAACAATCAGCCTTTCATCACATTATACAAACACTCAAATGCCTGCAACTGACACACATCAAGGTGTGCGGCTCAAAAATCTCCTTCTGACACAAACCATGATGAGCGTGTCTGTATGGATTTGTGTGAACAGAAATGAAGGAGAAAACAAAAAAAAATTATTCTCCTCGAACCTTAAACACTTGCAAACAGAGTAAATGAGTAGATTGCTATAGCAACAGGAACAAAGAATATTCTGGAAGATGAAAAACAGGCCACGAAGTCTGCTGAGATACTGAGAAGACTCTGGTTTGGACATCACTGTCACTGCTGGCAGACTGTCAGAAGCTATTTCCTCCGGCAGAGCTACTTGATGAAAGGTATGTGTCGGTTTTTATCCTAAAGAGCTTTTGAAGCAAACACACACACACACAGTTGAGTAAAAATATCCTAAAAACTGTTTTCACAACATCTAAGGCACACAATTGTATAGGATGCCTTTGTACGTAGTAGCATAAAATGACAGGAACCTCAAACCTGTTCCAGCATGAAAACCCCCCTGTGCACTTGGCCAGCTCCATGAAGATATGCTTTACATGGGTTTGGAGTGAGGTGAGGAGGCCTGGTGCGCAGACAGCGTTACAAATCATACCAAAGGTGTTCAATAGGGTTGAGGTAAGAGCTCAACCACAAATGTGGTCAAGTGTCTACAAACTTGTCGATATAGTTCAGAGTTCCATTCTCCTGCATATCATGGCATCTCTCTCTCTCTCTCTCTCTCTCTCTCTCTCTCTCTCTCTCAATCTCTCTCTCTCTCTCTCAATCTCTCTCTCTCTCTCTCAATCTCTCTCTCTCTCTCTCTCTCTCTCTCTCTCTCAATCTCTCTCTCTCTCTCAATCTCTCTCTCTCTCTCAATCTCTCTCTCTCTCTGCTCCTGAGATTCCAGTGATCACTGTTCCTGCCGCTCCCCCCTCCTGTTCTCTTTGACTGGAGGCCACTCTGTGCAGCTTGGGACGGTTTCTCATCCACACCTTGGGTGGTTCCATGAAATTCCGGAGAAAGAACAGGCGCTTTGAGGATGGATTGGACTGTAGTTAATTTCAACAGTCTGCTACACTGACTCAGGACTACTTTTCGCTTCTGATCACCATCACTGCACCCCGCAACATTGTATATCTGCTATAAATGGACATTTGGGGCAACCCAGATGAGGATGGGTTCCCTCTTGAGTCTGGTTCCTCTCAAGGTTTCTTCCTTATGCCATCTCGGGGAGTTTTTTCTTGACACAGTCGCCACCGGCTCGCTCATCAGGGACAAACTTACTTATAGAGAACATCTTCACTTTTAAATCACCACATTATCTGTGTAAAGTTGCTTTGAGACAATGATCATTGTTAAAAGCGCAATACAAATAAAAATTAGTTCAATTCAATTGAACTCTTGGCAGAACCATGGGGCTACGCTTGTGCTCTCTAGACAGCTTCTTATTTGTTTCAGTGTTCTTCTCTTAGTATCTGCCTGATTCATCCCGATGACCTACATTTGGATGGGATTCCCTTCAATTGGACAGCACTCTGGATGCCTGAAGATGGTTCTACATAAACAGCTTAAAGATCCATGAAGTTACTGAGCAACTTGGATGGATTTGCACCTTAATTAATATCAACAGTCTGCTAAAATGGCATGAACAGTTCTGCATTTTATCATCCATCACTGAACAGTACACCTCAACACGATGAAACTGTAATGAATGGACATTATGTGCCACCCAGAAGAGGATGAGTTTCCGTTTAAGTCTGGTTCCTCTCAAGGTTTTTTCCTCATGTCATCTCATTAGGGCATGCTTTCTGTAATGTAGTGGAGTAAAAAGTGAGAAATCCAATAACCAAATACTCATATAATGGATTCCGTCACTCCACAGTAGAAGTTGCTGCAGCATTTACACAGTGAAACGGACGCTTTAATTATTAAATTGTTTAATTTTCCCCACTCTTGGGGGGTTAGTAAGCAGGGTGTTCAAATGTGAGATCAAGTAATCAAAAGAAAAGTCTTCAAAACTAATATAGTAACAATATTAAGAGTTTTTTTTCCCAGGCTGTCACCCATGAACGTAAGAGGAAACAGGTAAAGTTTTGCATTTGGGTTTGCATGCACAGTACAGTAAATAAAAAAAAAAAAAAAAAAAAAAAAAAAAAAAAGAGTAAAGAAAGAGTACTGACCAATGTCCTGTGGGTGGGATAAAATATATGCAGCAGTGAACTCGTGAGTCAGGGATTCGCTTCTTCCTGTTAATGTTGATCTCTTCCTGAAGGTATTGCTCATACTGCTCGTTAATGAACTTCATTATGGGCTGCCAGCTGTAAACAAGTAGAGCAAGCAAAAATAAACAAAAGTCATTTATAAAAAGGACAAGGATTGTAAGGGTTATTTGAATGTTTTTATTGATTTTTACCAGTTCTCATTGTTGATCTGATCCCCAAAGCCTGGTGTGTCTATGACGGTTAGCTTCATCCTTACGCCTTTCTCTTCAATATCTGCACAAAAGCAATTCGAACACTTTACAACCCAGCAGAATTATTTACTCAAAACATATGAAATCAGATGTAATGCAAATTGATTGTCTTTTATGGGCAAATTTAACCAATCACATAATTGCGTGATGGATTTATTCACATTCTTCATTACATTTAAAGCATTCTTGTGTGAGATTTCAATCCAACCCATTGATCATAGTTTATCTGCATCTTAAACAAGAGAAAGAAAATAAATTCATGGGAAAAAAAATAGAATAATGGGCCAAAATATACAGATTTTAATATTCTTAGCGAAAAACATTGGTCTGAACGATTGAAAGATTGTCTTATATTGTTGTTAAGGCCACTAAAAGCCATTTTAGGATTTTTTTTCATGTTTTCTAGCACAAGAGTGTACATGCTTTACCATGGCTGATGGACTTGATCTCAATAGTCTTAGGTATGCGTTCCTCAGCCGTTCCCATGACCGACTTTCGGCTGACTTTAGACTTGAAGAGGGTGTTCATCAGTGTGGACTTGCCCAAACCACTTTGACCTGCATGGACCACCCCACACACACACACACACACACACACACACACACACACACACACACACACACACACACACACACACACACACACACACACACACACACACACACACACACACTACCAATTGAAACTGCTCTTATCAAACAGCTTATGGAAACAAACCGGATAGGTTGCAAGTGTAACAGAGGCAGGAAGAGATAGCAAGCACACACATTAATAAAGTCAAAGACCTCAAAAATACACATGATAAGCAAGCATCCAAGGACCATACCTGATGCCTCAAAAAACACAAATAAAACTTTAGCCAGGCCCAATTACAGTTACAATCATGCTTTTCTAGTGCTGGAGTCTGTGGACTGATATATCTCTACCTTTTTATCTTTATTTCTCTAAAACGATTGTGTTTTTCAGACTATCAGCAAATTGCAGCCCATCATCCACACACTGGACTCTTTCAAGGCTGTTCTGGGAGAGGCTGTATGTATGAATTGGCAGGGTTGTGTCTTTGTAAGCTGGAGTACAGTCGGCTCACGTATACCGAAATGAACCCAGCTGACAGTTAATCATCTGTAAAAGTACAGTTGCCCTGCCCTCTTTTACAAACACTCGGGCCACTCCTCCCCACTCCCACAGATTTATTTCCAAAACGCATTTTCCCAAAAATATAGACATACATATGTAAGTTAACCCCAGTGAACTGTTTGCTAGCCAAGGACATTATAAACCCTGATGAATAACATAAAACAAGTGGATGTGCTGTTAGCTATGGGAAGGTAATTTCTTTGTACATTTGATTTAGAACAGTTCTCTCTCTCTTTGGATTGCAATTTTTAACTTTGTACACTGACTCTCACGCACATTACAATGAAAAATTTATAGAACCACAATTCCCCCCCCCCCTTATGTAAGCCTCAAACCCACATGCTGAACTTATACAAAATAAAAGCAAACATCTGTATAACACAGTATAATCACAGTTATTATGCAAATAGATGCCTGCATCCATTTAGCCAATCATGTGGGAGATGCACACTGCATCAATCCTTTCAGACAATGCCTAGATCCTGTCCCAAAAGTGTCATACCGCATATACGCTGCTACATCTGTAAATTTTTACAATGTTGTCAACAAATATTGAAAAATCTTCATATATATATATATATATATATATATATATATATATATATATATATATATATATATATATATATATATATATATGAAGATTTTTAAATATTTGACAATTGTGAAACGACAACATTGTAAAAATGTACAGATGTAGCAGCGTATATGCGGTATGACACTTTTGGGACAGGATCTAGGCATCTCCCAGCTTGTGAGATTGTGACCTTACTCTTGCCAGTGGTTGACAGAGTTCATTTGTCTCGGTGTTAGAGCGTGTATTTATTTATTTTTAGCTCCGCCCTCCACTCACAAACTGGAGCTTGTTCACGCACCTGCATTCATCCATGCGTTTGCTGCCACATACTGTACTTATATCTAGTAAAGTTTTCTTAGATTATGTACTGCAATTTGTTAATGTAACTAACAGTTAATTTTTCTGCCCCATACTGATCACTATTCTTTAAGACTTCTAGGTAGGCTAGGCAATCACTTGACTGTCACAATATTGTTAAGTTACAATGGGGTCATCGGAACGCATCTCCATAGTAACAGACAGACAGACAGACAGACAGCCTCCATCCATCCATAGTGTGTGTGTAAGAATAATGAAAAGAAAAAGGTTTAAGTGGGAGAAAAACGTGCACACAGTATGGCACCATCTAGGCACATCTAACAACATATAACTTCTTTGATTAGAACTCACCCACTACCATGATGTTAAGTTCGAAGCCCTGCTTCATGGCCTTCCTCCTCATCTGTTCTAAGATGGCATCGATCCCCACATAGCTGAAGTCCACACTTGGCCTCTCTGGGCATGCGGCCGGGGGCATTTCAGAGATCACCGGCTCTGCCATACTGCTGTTGCTGCTATTGTAACTGTGGCTGGAAATGTCCTCTGACCCTGAAGAGAGAAAACCAGATAAGTGTCACTATGCGAGCATTGAGAGTATGAAACGTACTGCAACACCACAAACTTTAAGGAAGCCTAACAACTATGTCATCCGAGCTGAAGGCCAAAATGAAACTTCACTTCTGACACTTGTGTCAGAGCTGAACAAAGTATTTATCTTATCCAGAGTCTGCACTGCGAGAACTTGACTGCTCCACACATGTATAGCAGATTAAAGAAACACAGGAAGTGATTAAACATGGACGTTTTGGCGAGGGCTTGATCTCTCCACTGTTCTTGCACTCAGTGATTTGTGTTCCACTGCTCACATTTGGTCCCAAGTTCTCCGTCCAAAAATTTTCTCATTCTTCCACCTGATGTAGGACTGATTTATGACAGGGGAGCTGGCTGATTTAACATTAAATAAAGATGTCTAGTCAAATCCATGAAGGTTATTCCTATTACATCATGAGTGGTGTATGCCAAACACAGACACACAACATGCAAGAGATGAAATGTAAGTTTTTCAGCTTTTCTCGGAGACGACCGTTTCATTGACGACCTTGTGGTACAGCTCAGATACTCAGGAGCCACTTTTAAATACATAAAAAATACCCTGAATAGGGGTTGCTGCTGTGTGGAGTTAACAGAAAGGAAACCACTTCCTGATGTTCTTTGATAACATTATAACTTACTGTACAGTAAAACTAATAAGCACCTCAGGTGCAAAGCTAAATACACTATATTGCCAAAGGTATAGGGACATGCGAATTTTCCAGACATATGCGGTTCTTTTCCAAACTGTTCGCACAAAGCCAACTCCATGAAGATATGCTTTACATGGATTGGAGTGGAATTTCTTCTCCAATACAGCTCTGACCTCAAGCCTATTGAACAAGTTTGAGATGAATTGGAACCTCATCTCACCTACATTAGTACCTGACTTAACTCCTGTGTGGCTGAATGAGCAAAATCTAGTGTAACAGCTTTCCAGAAGAGAGGAGGTTATAACAGCAGCAAATGGGGACTAAACATGGAATGGGATGTTCAAAACCCACAAATCAAGCTTATGCTCAGGTGTTCTCAAAGGTTTGGCTATATAATGCATATTTTGTTCTGCTTAATTGTTTGGTTGAAAGGTACTGTAGTGAACATCTATGTTGATACATCAAGACCAATTTTAACCCTTGGAAAATCCCTCTATTTACATAAAATAGCATCTCTAAAGAATGCCAACTATTCAGTTCGTATTAACAAATGCAGAACACTGAAACAGCTCTAAACATATGAAGACTGTAAAGCAACTTTCAAGACATAACTAGACGAAGACCCAGAAAAGACCCTGTTAAGACAGGAATGGCAGGGAAAAAAAAAAATAAATCCCCAGGCCCGTAACCTGAGCCACTGGCAGCCCTTCACACTTGGCACTCACTACTCAGAATCTCTGTCAGCTCCTCACAGAGCAGTTAGTTACAGCAGCCAACAAAACCATAGCAGTGGAGGGGGGAAAAAGAACCTCAGCAGTCTTATAATACAATACAGGACAGCACAGGTGAGCCGAGCCAGAATGTCAATCATCTACCAAATGTAGAACAGAGCCGAGAGCACAGCAGCAAGACGACAAGAGGACAAACATGCAGAGAGGAAGAATTAAAGGAAAGACTAGACTTTGACATCTACTGATAAATTAAATATTACAACTGTCGAAAGTTAGAAAAAACACTCATATTCAACATACAAGTCTATATGTTTGATTTACTGTAGAAGCGATAACGTAATAGAACAAGTGCATTAATTGAGAACTTCAATTTGAATTCCAGCTGGCACTACTGTCAGAGCCATGCTGTTCCTGAAAAAAATCACCAATAATCAACACCTGCTTACGTTAAAATGGAGAACTCCAAAGCAGTGTGCTTAAAGCGCTTCTTCAACATTGAATAATCAGAGAATGATGGATGCTGTGAAAATCTTAATTTGGATCATGGGCTCGATTACATGTGCTTTATTTTTGCACATGCAACATGCATATCATTCAAACTGTTAAGTGCACAGGTACACTACATGGCCTATGGTTTGTGGTGCTTTTAAACATCTCATTTAATCCCCACTTGCTGTTACGATAAGCTCCACTCATCTGGTAAAATGTTCCTCTAGATTTTGGAAACAAATGCGTTAATAAAGTCAGGTACTGATGAAGTGACTTGAGAAGAGCCTTGGCTGCAGTCAGCGTTCCGGTTTGAGGTTGGAAATTAGAGCTTTAAAGCAGGAGATCTTCCACTTTAACCCATGCAAAGCACAGGGGCATCACCTTCTGCATTAAAATTGCGTAATACACAGACAGCTAGCCTGGATTAAGCAATTAAGCCCTCTGGATATGAGACATACTATTTAAAAAAAAAAAGGAAAAAAAAAAAAAGAAGATTTCTGCATAAGAAACAACAGCAATAATTGTTTGGGTCAATTTCTGTTATAAGCCATTAGATAACCAGTGAAAGTGCCTACGCTTATTGTGCAGTTTTACATAGTTTGGCCAAAAGTTAAATAAAATTAAATGGGGAAAAAATGTGTATATTTTGTAATATAAAGTACATACCCATACTAACATCATTACACTACATAATTGTGTTTAATGTCAAAATAATCCACATTTTAAAAAATTGAAAGCATAGAGCCATATTTTTGCAGCTTGTTGGTAGAAGTTGTGGTCTAGAGAGCAGAATGAAACCGAAGAAAACCAGGGGAAAAAACCAAACAAACAAAAAAGTGATTCCAGTTGTTTAGATTCAACCTGATTGCTGACTTGCGATACAAAGTTCAGCTCCATGGCGATATTTAGTCCTAAACCACACCAGCAAGTCTGCATGACATTAAGGAAAATCTAGATGCATTGTAATACCAGTTTTTTTATTTAGTTATTTATTTTACAAATGGACCGAAATTAAAATTTCAAATAATTATTTTTTTTAGTTTGACTAAACTTTTCCAGGTGCTCATTCATACATTTTACAGGAGTTTTCATTACTGGCAAACTAATACATCGTTCACCAGGTGTTTCCAGTGTGTGTTGGAACCAGTGGTTCAAGGCTTTTTTTTTTTCATTATACTGTATGTACCGGCACTTCAAATAAACACCCAGTACACTGCTTCAGTCGTGTCTCATATGGACCGAAGAACATATTTCTTTGGCTACAAACCCAATAATAATAATATAATTTATTCAGGACAGTATACAGCTACTTCAACCTAACAGCTCATTTAATGTATATAATATTTACATACTGTTAATATAGAATATTATAAACATCTTTATACAATTCAATATTTAGGTAAAAGATAGTCCTGCTGTGAGGGGGTTAAACTGACCGCACATTTAGCTCTACAATTTGCAGAGGCTGTTGTCCTAATGGACGAATAATAAACCCTCATCATGTGTTATTTAAGTGGGACTAAACGCACAGATCACAATCACACACACACACACACACACACACACACACACACACACACACACACACACAGGATTTCTTGGCCTCAATGCACTTTTTCCAAATCAATACCATGCACTGCCCATGTGACAAACATCAGAAGACCAATGCTATCAATCAATGATCCCAAACTAGCAACACAAGCCTTCACTGCTACGAGAAAATTACTTTGGTGACAAGTCGTATTTGTTTTAGCTGGTTTCATGCAGCTGTGCATAGCGAGGAGTAGGTGTGGCTCAGCTATGGCATGAAATGTTTGGAATTGCTATATATATAAAAAAAAAAAAATGAATAAAGCATACACATTCAGATGCGACAATTTTTCAGATAAGGAAAAGGACCAAAATGAATATTTTTGTATTTATTAAGTTCAGTCACATTAAAGCAAAACAATTCATTTTGACCACTGCAGCTGAAAGCAGCTATTGGTTCTTCCCCAAAGCCGATTTTTTAAATTTATTTTTTAGTCCTCCCGCGCCATCAGGGACTTGTCGGGTTGGTATCTCAATGCCAACCCTCCTCCTTTCGCAGCCGGGCTTGGGGCAGTCCATAGCGGAGTACTTTATCCCCATTCCCACAACTGAGCACCCATGTGGGGTAAGGGCCTTGCTCAAAGGCCCAAGAGTGGTAGCCTTGCATGGCCAGGACTCAAACCCACAACCCCAGTATACAAAAGTCTAATGCCTTAACCACTAGTCCAACCCTGGCTTTGTTCTGTATGTTTTTAAGTTTAATAATAATTGTAACATTTTTACATTTTACACACAAATACGTGTACGGTTAAACCCCTAATATACACAAAACGTCATCGACACCTAAGCATAAGATTTGTATATGCCTTTTGAACATCCCATTCCACCTTCAACCCCTTTTTGCAGTTGTAATAAACTTCACTCTACCTGGAAGATGTTCCACTAGGTTTTGGAGTGTGTTTGTGAGCATTGTATTAGAATCTAACTGAACGCGCATTTACTGATTTAAAAAAATTATCAAAATGATTTGTCAATGGCTTAGCTTGCAAATGCAAAGCTTCAAATAAACACCTCAACAATATTTTATGTGATTTGAAGAAAATATTGAAAAAGTTTGCTGATATTAACATTGCTTATTGCTTATTTTTCAATGTGTGGTCATTTTCATGTAAATGTCTGATGAACATAACATGATGTCTGATTGGTCTGGATTGAAGTGAAATCTCTGTTTCTTCCTTATTCTTAATGATGTGTAATTGTTCCCCATATATTCAAGAAATATCTTTTGAACAAACCCAGGGCTTTATTCATAGGCACAGAGCTGCACGAGCCATGATTCATACTTTCCCCCTACTGCGGTTTTCCATGAGATGGCACACCTAGCTAATATCTCACATGGCCAACAAACTACTTCCTCCCCTCTCTGTTGCCTTCTATACTACAAACAGCCTCACTATGTTAAACCTCTCTAATACAAGTGCTTTTACACACAAAATGTCCAGGCAGCAGTATTATACTGTGGAGGTCTGCACTGTTATAGATTCTGAACAGAATCAGTTTTGGCTTGTGTAAGAAGTTACAGTATCTCGACGACATCAGGGTCTCTCAACGGTGTAACATGTATACTTTTGTATCAACGGTTGCTTTTCTTTAAAATGCAAGCTGGAATGTGGCATAAACACAGTACAGGTAGTCCTCTACATACGATAGAGACACGTTATGACGACCCCATCGTAAGTCAAAAATATCGTAAGTTGAAGACTGTGACAGCCTTTCCTGCTTCATGTTCCACCAAAACCCTGGTGCTACATTAAACATCATAGAGCTACAACACACAACATAAACCTACATAAAGCTACATAAAGTGCAACCGAGTGCAAACAGTGCAGACAAAAAACAGTGCAGACAGACAACACAAGACAGTGTGGGAAAAAATATGCACAACACAAAATACTAAATAGGGCCGACCAGTAAAACCTACTCTATACATTATTATAGTAAGCACATTATTGGTTTGCTGATGATACACAGTTGTATATTTCAGCAAAGCCAGATGAGAGAGATCATCTTAACAATATTGAGTAATAACGTGTGTGTAAAGGACATTAGACAGTGAATCAACTCGGATAAGACGGAAGTACTTTTACTAGGACCACATGTGGCTAGAAGTAAACTTTACGATTATCTAGCATCTCTGGATGGTCTTTCTGCCTCAGTGTGTACAGCAGTCAAAGACCTTGGTGTGACCCTAATCTTTCCTTTGAGGCTCATGTGACTAACATTACCAGGAAAGTCTTCTTTCACCTTAGAAATATTGCTAAAATTAGACATAT
Source organism: Silurus aristotelis (assembly GCF_946808225.1). Taxonomy (NCBI): domain Eukaryota; kingdom Metazoa; phylum Chordata; class Actinopteri; order Siluriformes; family Siluridae; genus Silurus; species Silurus aristotelis. Next base: position 18,786,989 of record NC_139590.1, on the reverse strand, counting down.
GATGTCATTACAGGATGCAGAAAAATTTGTTCTTGCTTTTGTTACATCTAGATTAGACTACTGTAACGCTTTTACTGTCAGGGAGTTAGAGTAAGCTTCAGTTAGTCCAGAATGCAGCAGCAAAAATCTTTAGCATAACCAGGAAATATGACCACATCACCCCTCTTTTAATCAGTCTACACTGGCTCCCAATTAAATTTTGCATTGATTACTAAATACTACTACTGACGTATAAAGCACTTAATGGTCTCGTGACGCAGACAAAAGTATGAGCGAACTTTTGATAAATTATGATCCAGCAAGCCTACTTAGAGCAAAAGGTGCAGGCTATTTGTTGGTACCTAAAATAATAAAGACTACAGCAGGGGGCAGATCTTTCTCTTACAAAGCCTTACAGTTATGAAACAGCCTTCCAATCATTGTTCGGGGCTCAGACACAGTTTTAGTGTTCAAGTTGAGACTGAAAACAAATTTATTTAGTCGAGCATTTTGTCAGTAGGTCTTAGAACTTTTCTTACACCCTAATCACACTGTACAGTTAACAGTTAAACAATGAAAATACTTAATAATCCTAATTCTGGTCATCTCTCTATCTCTTTCGCTTTCTCTCTCTGTCTGTCTGTCTGTCTGTCTGTCTGTCTGTCTGTCTGTCTGTCTGTCTGTCGAGTAAACATGCCCCTTTGGTTTCAGTGACCAGTGTCCTTTCTTCTCTTCGGATCTGCCGGTTTAATTCCGATGTCCTACCTCTAGATGGAGTTCTTCTCAATTGAAGACCACGCTGTGCTGCTGGGAATGGTTTCACATCTACAGCCTAAAAATCCATGAAGCTGATGAGCAACTCCTGAACTTTGAAGACTGATTCAGACTGTAATTAATATCAACAGTCTACTATAATGGCTCAGAACCACAGGTTGCATGAATAGTTTAACATTTACGCACCTATTACTGCACACCTCAACAACTTTACTGCAAATGAATGGACAGTCAGTGCCACTTAGATAAGACCCTTTTGAGTTGGGTTCCTCTCAAGCTCTCTCCCTCATGCCATCTCAGTTTTTCCCACGCCACAGTCACCACTGGTTCACTCATCAGGAAAAAACTATTAGAAGGAACTAACGTATATGCAATAAACGTACACATTCTTTAATATAATCGCATTACCGCTTTATCTGTGTAAAGCTACATTGAGACAATGTCCATTGTAAAATGCGCTATACAAATAAAACTGAATTCGATTAAAATTTTGTTTCTGCGTGAACTGTATTTGTGCATAAAAATACAGGTTTTACAATTCTGTTTATACGATTCAATTTACTTGAAACTCTGATGAACTGACTTAATTTTGGCTCCTTTTAAATTTTTTTGTGTACAAAACTAAATAAATCAAATATTGTTCAATATTGAAAACAACTGTTTTACAGGTTGATCTTGCATGATCTTATCTTACAAATAAATTAACAAATGTACATATTTCTTATTTATAGTCTCAGGCTCAGGGAAAATGTCAAATTGAAACATGATGAGCTCTGTAGCAGTGCCCGAGGCGCCATTTTACCTGAAAATAGAACTCCACAAGTGGCTAACATGCCCGAGTTTCGCAATCATATTGTCAAGCTCTGAAGATCACAGGTGCAGGGCTGGTGGACTCTAGTGCTATTGGTCAGTGTGTCTTTCATATAACTTTAAGGCTTTTATAGCCCTAGATATCTAAAGCATTAGATGCATACTTCTATTTCGACAATGTAAAGTCACACATGTCCATGATGCACATAGTGCTGCATTACTATGCAACTGCCATACACCATGCAGAATCATTACATCTCTGAGTAATATGCTTTTATTTATACAGCTGCTGCTTCACATTGGCCATGCAGACCACAAGCATTAAACCTTTTTTTTTTATTTAAAGAACAAGTTGTAGATTCATGGTGTATGTTTAAAATAAATTTGGAGACAAAAAAAAAAAAAAAAAGATTTTTACAACAATTTTATATCATCTACTGCAGCACATTTTTCCATAAATTAAGGCTTCACTAAACTAATTAATAATAACATTTATTGTCGTAAAATGCTATTATTGATTAGTTGGGCTGCTCAAGTTACGTGTTAGCGTGACTGTAAGATAACACGGCCGCTTGCGAAAAGGAAAAAAATGAAATAAAATAAACACTAGTGTCCAAGATGAGGGTGAAACATCAGCAGGAAGCAGAAACTGTATAATCCTCATCATATAAAATTGGTGTAGTACTATTATGTAAACTGTTTGATAACTTCGGGACAGTTGCACTGGATCTGTTCTGTCGTGACTCGCGAGCATCAGCTCAGCTCGTGACAAAGTGATGGATTGAATTAAAACGGTGCGAACAAACACAAAATCTAAAAGCAGCAAATAACCGCAGCAGTAAACGATTACATTTTTAGTGACTGTTGTGGTTTTCAGCAACTGCTTCTGCATTTGTAAACCAATGCATATTTTTTCCTTTTTTTAAAGCCTCTTAATTTGCTGCGTTTCTCCGTTCCATTCTTTTTGTATAGCATTTGTCTGCGACAACAGTAAACATCTGTATTCAAACGTGATTTACTGCGACTTTACTACGCAAAAATGCTGGTTTTCAATGTTTGTATTTAATTCATGCATATATTAGATCATTATTATACAAAATTTAATTCTTAATTAAATGCTTATATCTTCACAACTAAACAAATGTTTATTTTTTTAAGCATGGTTGTCAAACTTGCCATCTGCAATTATCATTCAAAACAATTCAAATGTTGATTTACACAATTTACATCAAATGTTATTTATTTATTTTTTTTTACAGAAAAATTATGAGTGAATTTGTATAAAGGAGAAATCCCCCCACGCACTGCTCAACAAGCAGCCACTATAAGCTTTAAAATGTCAAAATGAAAGATAGTTAAACTTAATACGTGGATTTAACATTTTTTAAAGTACACTTTTATACACAAATACCCTGAATTAGGGTCCTATGTAGTTATAATAAGCAATTTTTTTTACCGAATTAATCGGAAAGACAATCGTCTGATTAAATCGATTATGATGGTTAGTAATAATCGTTGTTGCAGCCCAAAATCAGAGACAGTTCCCTCTTAAAATATGACGTTGTTTGTGATGTTACATTTTAGCAGCTCATGTGCGACAACCTTCTACCGCCAACGAAACATGCTAATCTGCTTAACTAAAACAAAGTAGTATTTTCCACTGTGTAATAATAAGCCAGAATAAAACTTCATCCATATAAAAACTCAGGCCACTGCTTTCTGCTTTTATTACTATCGGCCTGATTATGGTTAGAGGGTGGGTGGAGATTATGTGGTTTCACTGGGTTGTAGTTCTCTACTTATTAAACCAAACATACAGCATGGGAACTTCCAAAGGGGAATACAACCCAGCACTGGTCCCATACTCTTAAATATAATAGTTCCTAAATGGTTCTTTCTAAGGTGTATGGTTCTGTGAGGAACCTTTAACATTCATGGAGTTACACAAAAGGTTTTTTGAAAGTGAAAGAGTTTTCACACTCAATCTACCAAAGCTGAGGGAAAAAAAAAGAGGAAATGATAAATAATGTGAAGAAAAAAAAACGGATTGTAAACAGTTTCATCAACACGCATATGAGTCGGTTTTATTTATTCATTCATTCATTCATTCATTCATTTTCTCCCGCTTATCCGTAATTCGGGTCGCGGGGGCAGCAGTCTAAGCAGACCCCCGCCTTCGACTGCTGCCCAATCCTCACAGCACCGTCCCTTACGGTCCCTCCTGCAGGTGGTGAGCCCACGGGAAGGCGGCCCCACGTCACTCCGACGTCACGGACCTTGATATTTCCCTCGTAAGGGACCCCTGGAGCATAGAGGGTTAAGGGCCTTGCTCAAGGGCCCAAGAGTGGCAGCTTGGCGATACCGGGGCTTGAACCCCAGACCTTCCGATCGGCAACCCAGCGCCTTAACCGCTGGAGCCACCACTCCCCCGGTTTTATTCATTCACATTTCAAATCCAAAATATTTAATTTGCAAAAACTTGTTGAGCCAAGAGATGTAAATGTGAATCATACTGAAACTTAAACTTTAGGGTATGAATTAGATCCTGGCTACAGTACACAAGGTGAGTTTATTCATTTTGAATATGATCAAGGTCAGGAGCTTCTTGGAGCAATCAGGTGGGGTCATTAAAGCGTTCTCATGAGTGAAAAATCGCTGGGAGAAACCCTTTATGGTTTTTCCTGGCACTTTCATTCATATGAGTAAATACACATTAGCTGTAAATGGACCTTGAAATCACCTTGTCTAACAAATATTGAAATTCCAAACAGACCTCGCTCATATCTCGTCGCATATCTCCAAGCTCAAAAAAAGGAAGGAAATTTGAAGGTCAGTGGAAACGGCGTACAAGAAGAAAGAGCCTTTAAAAACACAATGCACACTGACAACATCATGAAATCCTGATAAACACAAAGTTGTGCACAATGTTAGACCATATAACAACTCTGACGTAAAGATAATAAAAGGATCATATAGTAAAGGTATATAGTGAAGGTATAGGAGACACTTCTTGGCCAGAGCGTGGAAAGCAAACCAGGTATTAATCATCGGGACTGCGCTGAAAGCTCTTGAACTCCCTGACATGCAGAAGAACAAGAGAGGAACAAGCAGATACAAGCACATCTACAAATGATTTCCTGTCCATCCTGAGGGCAGAATGAGGGTTTCCTCAGTGACATGAAAAAATTTACAGTAAAACAACCACATTTCCTGCCCTCCAGTGTATGGAATCCTGACCTGTATACAAAAGTGCTTTGAATATATGAAAGATTTAATTGACTGAAAATTATTTTCTAGAGTTTAAAGTTCTAGAAATCATTGAGAAAAGTACTGAGTCTTTAGAGCAGAATGTTATGACTATGGTTTGGAAGTTACCGCAGCAACTGCAAACACATGGGGAACATTATATGGTGAGTTTGAAGGTCTATTCAGCAATATAAAGGAACAATGACCAAAAAGGAGGTTCATGGATGTGGTGAGGGAAGACATGCAGGTAGTTGGTTTGAAAGAGGCAGATGTAGAGGACAGAGTTGTATAGAGACGGATGATCCGCTGTGGTGACCCCTAATGGGAGCAGCTGAAAGAAGAAATGTAGTATAAAAGTATAGAAAATGGATTCTAAACTAGTAGCAAGTTGGCCGGGTTTTTAAATGTTTGGTCCAACCACCAGTTTTCCTCAGGAAAAAAATAACATTGACTAAAAAGATTATTCAAGATGGACAAGATGCAAAATACAGGTCTCACAGTTCAGATATATATCTGCTGTCTCAGTCTATTCAGCATGGATGAGCTTCCAAAAAAGATATAAACTACAAAGAATCAGCGGTACAGTATATATTTAAACCGTGTGAGAACTCCAGCTTTGAACTGAATTCATGTCACCATTTGGTTTCTGTCACTTCTCACTTCTCAATCAGAAAAGGAAGTGTGCAGACTGACAGGTCTGAGGACATCCACCGCTCCTGGCACTACACCCATCATAAGATAACAACCTGTCCAAACCAAACAACAGCAGGATGGGCTGAGAGGAGAACGGGGATGACAGATGTGCTTTTGTTCTGGATTGGAGGAGTTAAAGAAGCAGAGATTTGCTAAACCACCAACCCCCCCTCAGCCTCAGTTGGGCTGAACTGAACAGAAACAACCTCCATTTTTTCATTAGTGCAAGTAGAAAAGATTCAAATAAAAAAAAAAACAAAACTCAAATAATAGAAACCTCTGCCTCATTGTTGGAAGCGGCTCCAATACTAAACTGAATTTTCCTCAAGTTGCACTGATTAAACGGAACGTCTGAGCGGTGCCTTAACTACGAGTAAAAAAATGAGATCTCAGAGCTGAAATGAAACAAGACTTCATTCTCTGCTTCCAATTAAAGATACATAAGCTTTCCCCTTCGTTTCTGAATTGCTAGGAGCTATGCACTGAAAACTGACGCCAGTAACCCAAAAACCACAGAAATGAGGTGGAATGAGGAAGCAAAGTTGGAACCTTTTGTTTGTTTTTTACAGTACAGGCAGAGAAAATCAATTCAAACAAAAAGTTGTAATAAAAAAAAAAAATTAATAAAAAAAAATTGTAAGTTGATTAAAGAGCTGGACAGGCTTCATGACTTTGCATTTAAAAGGACCTCGAGAAGTTTGTTGTCCCTGTGAGCAAAATCACCTGTGCGAGACTTCAGGAAATATGCTAAAACATTACACCATATTTAAAGAAAAACTATAATAAGAATACCTAGCTAGCTTTTTCTCACATTGTAGAGCTTCTTGACACTCCTAAAATACCAGTGATGCTGTAACTGCTACCAGTCGTCATCACGCCCTACTTCTGAATGCAGTTCTATTCAGTTGGAACTAACTGCTGATGCTAGGATTCAGGAAGATGGATTTGCACTCTAATATAAACAGCCTGCTGCAATGGTTTAGATATAATCGCAATGAGCAGCTTTACACTTGAGTCTCCATCAGTGTCCATCTGCGACCTTCAACCTGCCTGAAAACCACATCAGTGGTTGGGGGTTTTATGCATTTGTACACAAAGCATATTTTGTACCTTTTTTTTATTTTTATTAAGCCTGTTTGCTTGCTGCGTTTCTCTGTTCCATTCTCTTTTTATAGCATTTGTCTGCTACAACAGTTGTTTTCAAACGCGCTTTACTGCGGCTTTACCAAGTTCAAATACTTGTATTTAATATTTGTATATTCAATTTATGCATACATCATTTTATTATTATACAAAATGTAACTAATTACATATTCTAAATGCTTATATCTTCACATCTGAACCAAATGTCTTGTGTTTTTTTACAAAATTGTCAAAACAATGTAGTATATTTTATATAGATTTTTTTTAAACATGGTTGTCAACTTGTCATCTGCACAATACAATACAAATATTGATTTACACAAATTGCTTCACCATGCATATCCAAATGCGGTTTTTTTTTATGTTTTTTTTTACAGAAACAAACAACCCAGCATGAGTGAATTTGTTCTAAAGGAGAGAAATCTCCTCAACAAGCAGCCACTATAAGCTTTAAAATGTTAAAAATAGTTAAACTCAATATCCGATTAATGTGGAAAAAAGAACCGCCTGATTCATTGATTCGCAAAATAATCGTTAGTTGCAGCCCAACTCTATTGAGCAAGACAGAGGAGACCATGGGGTGTAAGATCCCTGAGTAGACACGAGGACAAAACCCTCTTTTTTTCAAGGGGACACCAGAAAGAGAGATTAGAAATTGTTCCTCTTTTAGAATTGTATAGTACAGTATAGAGTACAGCAGCACTAAATATACTGAATGGATATTAAGTAAAAGTAGACTGTGATTGTGCTGGGATGAGCACATAGGGTCAAATAAGATTATTATTATTTTTATTATTATTATTATTATTATATTCTCCTAAATGAGACTTCTAGCCAAAAGTCTATCACTCTTCCCAAACAATTTAAGGTTTGCTTCTCAGACGAATCAGTTGGGGGTTAAAGCATCATGAGTGAATCAACCAAGAAGCTTTGTAAAGAACAATTTACTGAAAGGTTCTTCAGGAAACCAAAAACAGCTCTTCAGCAGCATTACTGTGAGAACTCTTCTAAGGAGAGTGGGTGGCTTCTAGTGTGGCTTTACTTGAAGCTGCGACACCAGGCGAAAGAGGAAGAGGACTTGAAAGAGCCTAAATGTAATGTCAAATCTCAAGTTGAATTCAATCCACACCCTGCTGATTTGTCAGTTCCACATAGACAGATTAGAATTGGGTCACTCACGGAAACGTCCTCCTTGATCGAGCATAGAAAACGTGACATGTTACGGGCTTGAGGCAAAGACGAAACAAATTAACAACATACATTCTTACATACAAACAAACAAATAACTAAAAAATGTATTCATGAATGATAATACCACAGCAGCAAGAGAACATTTAATGGCAACAGCTCATTTGTTGAAATCATTCAAGAAAACTAAACTGTTTTGAGGATGTTGATGGAGAAGGATAGAGAAGATCAGAATTTGTTGCATTGTGTGTTTGTGGATTTGGAGAAAGCGTACGACGAGAGTGCCGAGAGAGGAGTCATGGTACTGTATGAGGAAGTCAGGTGTGTCAGAGAAGTATGTGAGGGTGGTGCAGGACATGTATGAGGACAGTGTGACAGCAGTGAAGTGTGCAGTAGGAACGAAAAACTGGTTTAAGGCGGAGGTTGGACTGCATCAAGGATCGGCTCTGAGCCCTTTCCTGTTTGCAGTGTTGATGGACAAGTTGATTGACAAGGTCAGACAGGAGTCTCCATGGACTATGATGTTTGCGGATGATATTGTGATTTGTGGTGAAAGTAGGGAGCAGGTTGAGAAGAGCCTGGAGTGGTGAATGAGAGGGGGGGCAGTGGAGTGGTACGGTTGCAGGGAGAAGAGGTGGAGAAGGTGGAGGAGTTCAGGTACCTGGGGTCAACAGTGCAAAGTAATAGAGAGTGTGTTAGATAAGTGAAGAAAAGAGTGCAGGCAGGGTGGAGTGGGTGGAGAAGAGTGGCAGGAGTGATTTGTGATAGAAGAGTATCTGCAAGAGTGAAAGGGAAAGTTTATAGAATTGTGGTGAGACCTGCTATGTTGTATGGTTTAGAGACAGTGGCATTGAGTAAAAGACAGGAGGTGGAGCTGGAGGTAGCAGAGCTGAAGATGTTGAGGTTTTCGTTGGGAGTGACGAGGATGGACAGGATTAGAAAGGAGTTTCTTAGAGGGACAGCCCATGTAGGATGTTTTCGGGACAAAGTGAGGGAGGCGCAATTAAAGATAGTTTGGACATGTGCAGAGGAGGGACATGTGGTATATATCGGTAGGAAAATGCTGAGAATGGAGCCACCAGGAATGAGGAAAAGCGGAAGAACAAGGAGGAGGTTTATGAATGTGGTGAATGAAGACATACAGAGATATGGAGATGGATGATCCGCTGTGGTGAAGCCGAAAGAAGAAAGTTCCAGGAAACTAAATAAATTCCGTAAAGGTTTTTACTCCATCTACTAACTGTTTATTTTTGAAAAGTACCCCAAAATATTCCTTGTCACAAATAAACTAAATGACCAAAACGCTAAAAGATTGTTAGATCCTTTTGAACATCCCATTTCACATTTAGTTTCAGTTTGCTGTTATAATAAACTCCACTCTGATCTTATGTAACTTATTTACTGCAAATGTGACAATTTATATTGCACAATTTATTCTTATTGTTACAAATTGTTCAGTATCATTGTGCTACAGCGAACAGAACTGCCTGCTCACACCTCTGGAGTCTGTGGATTGATTATAAGCTAAGATTACTGTCTATCTTCTCTCTCCTCAGCATTCTCATAAATGATGTGGATTTTCTCCTATAAGAAGGCCCTAGGTGTGAGAAACGTGTGCCCTGAACTCCCATCCAGGGTTGGCTAAAACTCTACAATAACTCTGACCATACAATAAGAAGTGACATAGTGTAGGTTTTACTTCGTATTTCCTCTACTCCTAGCCTGTTGTTTGGCAGGAAGTCAAAAGCAGATAAAAAGACAATGAAATCCTGCATTTCAGCGAAGTGATAATGAACATCTTCTATCACCCAGAAAACCAAGCTGTTATCCAGACCCATATGTGGCAACAGTTAGATGATTATTATAATAAACATTTTGATGACCTGCTTAGTGCGGAGAGTCACATCCCGGGTATCACATCGACGCTGCGTGAAGACGGCGTTAACAGATAAAATTGGGAAACTCTGGCAGCGTGGCCATGTGACAGGTCAAAACGCTCAGAACAGTGGGGAGAATTGAATGCTGGGTAACGTAGTGTCCTGCCTGTACAGTAAATACTGAGGGAACATAGACGTGTGACGTCAAATCACTCAGCACGCGAAGGATTGTCACTTTGTAAATTTTGCGCTGACAATGATGAATCAGCGCGTCAAATTTTGCACAGTCAAGCACGTCAGGAAATCCTATTAATAGGTTATTAATTTTAAAAGCGTTTGTACAAAAGGAGGTAACAAACTTCAGCTTGGTATAGTATATTAAATGAATTAGCCACTTGAAACCCATGCAAAAATCAGGAAATCCAGGTATCTACATTAAAAACAAAGATGTTGGCCCTGGAGAGGTGAGTGGGCCAGCAGTAAAGCCTTAAGCCAAACTTCCTATCATGTCATCACACAACAGTCCACTGCTAGTAGCAGTGTGTATCAATGACTCACAACCCTTACTTACACAACAAAATGCGGAGTTATCCGGATAATTCTCCGGTAACCGTGTATACAGCCAATTTTTACAACCGAGACATTACTGGGAAGAGTCAAACATGTGGCCTGTAACATCAGAGCAAAAGGCTGTGACATTACACAGCTGCTTCATAGTTTATCACCCCATGGAATGCTGCCTATCTCCCCCTGGGTTGCAAAAAAATAAATCTGAAGATATGGAGCGAGTGAATATCGAGTGTTCTGTGCTGACAACACTTGAACAGTGCTAACGTTCAGATGGAAAAGGTCAGAGGCGAACACAGCTGGATGTGAAAGTCTATACGCTGGACAGGAGATGGCTACAGTATTGCACGGTGAGACGATGCGGCTCGCACTTCAGCTGGAGAATACAGGGCGGTGGATCAAAGAGGAAACTCCACCATAAAGAAGGAGAGGAGGCGGTTAGGAAAGGTGAAATTACAGAGAATGCCAGAATAAGGAATTGCTGCCAGCCCTGTAACCTGCACACAGTAATAACAAGGCCTGGAGTGAAGGTGCAGAGAGAGAGAGAGAGAGAGAGAGAGAGTGTGTGTGAGTGAGAGAGAGAGAGAGAGAGAGAGAGAGAGAGAGAGTGTGTGTGAGTGAGAGAGAGAGAGAGAGAGAGAGAGAGAGAGAGAATGAGAGAGAGAGAGGGCTGGGGATGGGTAAATAAAAAGGAGCATTGGAATCCAACAGTCCGCCCCCCCCCCCCCACCATCACCACCACCCCACCCACACACACCCACCCACCACCCCTTTCTTCCGTACAACAGAAGGCTAAACACTAAATAAAGTGTTTAAACAGGAAGAAGAAAACTTACTTTGCAAACAAGACAACACACACACACACACACACACACACACACACACACAAGTTTGCATGTTCTTTATACACTCAGTATCCAGCTACATTCAGATCCACACCAGCACAAGCATTTACAACCCAGTAGTTTAGGCAAAACAACAACAGCATAAAAGAGAAAAATAGACAATGCAAGCGAGAGAGAGAAAGAGGTAAAGAAAGAGGCAGAGGTAGAGAACATGGAAGCTGGAGGAGGAAAATGTACAAGAGATTGCAAACTCACCCGTCTGCTCAGGCTTATCCTCCAGTGTGAAACACAGTCAGAGCCACTCAGCCTCTTACAGGCTCCACCCACTAGCCAGCTCATGTGAGCTGCTCTATTTCTTTCTCACTCACACACACACACACACCACTCCCCTCTCCACTTCCACAGGATAAGGGGAAAAACGCTAGGGAAGAATAGGGATAGGGAAGAAGCTCTTAAGCAAACAAAGACACACACACACACACACACACACACACACACACACACACACACACACACACACACACACACACACACACACACATTTTCTCTCTTCTCCAGAGCAAGGGAAAATTTCCTCAAATTTCAGAGAGGTCATGAAATCACTAACAGTTTGCAAATACACTTAATGAAAGCAGAACAAGTGTATATGTGATGCCTATAAAACAAAAACAAAAATCAGTGTCCCAAAAAAAATTTAATAAACACATTTGACAAACAAAGGTTCTGACAATCATCATCATCATTATCATCATCTTAAAAGTGATTTAGAATACTACCAGTTTGAAATAAAGGAAAAGGAAAAAAAAGATTATGTCATTGAGGAAGACCATCATCATCATCATCACGTCCCTCTTTTTCTTCCCAGTGCCTGCTTCCTTCCGAGACACAAAAAATAGGAGAACTGAACTAAAGGCACCAGTGTTCCAGAGAATTCGGTAGAAACAAGTGACAATCAAAACGACTGGGTTGAAAAAAAACGGGATAAATAAAAATCATACATCTATAAAGTGTAAAGTGTTCCTGATACCGGACCGGCATTCACACCACACACACACACACACACACACACACACACACACACACACACACACACACACACACACACACACACACACACATTCAGAAACTATGGAACTCCAGGCATGAAGAATCGTAAAACATAGGCCACAACACTCTTGGAATCCCAACCAACTTCCTGTCCACCAGGGTTTCAAGTTTCAGCATTGGGTTTTATAAGGCAACATTAAAAAAAAAAATGCTTGATGTTTGGAGAAGTTTACTGTGGCTTGTAGCGCGAGTGTTTTAGTGGGAACGCCGCAATATGCACTTCCCTTTCTTCTGCGAAAGCCTTTTTTTTAAGTAATGAATGCATTAATATAATATTAACATTAATATTTTTATATCTGCTATAAATGGACATTCGGTGTAACCCAGATGAGGATGGGTTCCCTCTTGAGTCTGGTTCCTCTCAAGGTTTCTTCCTTATGCCATCTCGGGGAGTTTTTCCTTGCCACAGTCGCCATGGCTGCTCATCAGGGATAAAGACACATCGTTCACATTAACTGTTAAATTCTGTAAAGCTGCTTTAAAACAATGTCTGTTGTGAAAAGCGCTATAGAAATAAACTTCTCACACACACACACACACACACACACACACACACACACACACACACACACACACACACACACACACACTTATTAATTTAATGGCACGGACATCACTCGAAAAAGAACAAAATAGATTCTTGTTTCTGTTTATCTGTTGTTTGTGTGAATATGATGTGAATGCTGCCTTTTACGGATTTTTGTGGACATCAGGAAATGCAAAATATAAGCTCCATCAGTGTTTCTGAATCTTTCGTAAACTAAAATTGCTTCTGTTTAGGATGCATTACGCTCAGAAAGCTCTACTCGTTCCTTACTTTTTACTACTTACTGAGCGGTTACATTTGAAGGAAAGTGAAATTGTGTAAATCTCACCCCTGGACTATCCCTTTTAGAGAGAGTGAACTGTGCGCTTTGGAATATCCAGTCCTCGAGCACCCCACCCCCCATGTCTGTTCATTTCCGTCCCATTTACAGCTGCTCAAGTTTTTCCAGCTGTGTACTTTAGGGGTTTAGAGAGAGAAGAAAAACCAATCTTCTTTCAACTGTACTCAGAGCAGTGTAGCAGTGATGTTGAGTAGGCATCTGTGAAAATCTCGCATGTGCACAAATCCGGCAGAAGTGCCATCAGTATTACATGATAATACGTGTTACCAAAGGATCTTACTCTTCCTGATCTGCATACATTTGAACTTGACTTGTAGGGGTCATGGTCCCAGTGGATCCTGAAATGTTCCTGGGAACGCTGGAAGCAAGTCAGACAAATCTAACATGCTTTGGAAATCCTCTCTCTAGTACACACACACACAAACACACACACACACACACACACACACACACACACACACACACACACACACACACACACGCGTTATAGAATGTCTGCAAAACAATCCCACCAATCACTGAAACCCTCACGCCCTCGTTTCCTCTCGGAAATAATACAACCGAAAAAACAGGCTTGTGTCTGGGAAACCTGAAAGCGCAATCCCCGGTCCTGTGACAAACTTACTGACACACACACACACACACACACACACACACACACACACACACATATATACACACACACACACACACACACACACACACAGTATGACCCACAAACGTGCCGACACTGATGACTCCTTCCATTTGAGATAAACATCACCCTGCAGAAAGCATAATAATTATACATCGATCTTTGTTATAGAACACTTTATTATCAACATCAGTGTAGGATAATGTGCCGCACACGTTCCACGTCTCTGTGAATCGGCGCTTACTACAATAACAAATGCTGCACATTACTACAGTTAGGAAAATATTTAGATATTTATGTTTTGTGCTCGACACTGAAATAATCTACAGTAGGGCTGTAACGATTCCTCGAGTATTTCGATTACAAAATTCCTTAAAACTTGCTTTTGTCCATTTGGCTACACACTGTGTTTCCCACAGACCATTATTACCAACGCACCGGCCGCTAAACTCTGGAGCACGCTGGACAGGTAACACAGGAGACACTGCAGAATGAACAACGGAGAAACGGGAAGAAAACAGTGAGGGGTGAGGAGAAGATTCGGGCCAAAGAAAAAGTTTGCGATCATATCAAACTAAAACATAAAGAAAGTGCGATTACGGTTTTTGAAGTATTTTGAAATAGATTTCTATATATTTGTATTTATATACAGTGCGGTCAAAAACACGTTTTTAAAACTCTGATAAACACAACGGATTCAGGATGTGGAAAATTTCAAGCAGCTTTTTTCCGGAAAGAAGAAAACCGCATCGCGATACCGTGCGAGAGTCAATAAATAAATACAAGAGTGAGAATAATTCTGAGTTTCATTAAACGAAAAGTTTCCCATAACCTTCTCTACACGCCCACTGCAGAGTGACTTTTTGAACACAACTGCACTTGTATTTTGATGTAATATTGTAGATAAATGCACTAAATAGTTTTAGTTTTCACTGATATGCGTGTATGTAATTTCAGCAATAAAAATGGAAATCTTTCAAAATAAAATAAAAAATCAAATAACGTTCATTTTTGAGAGGCCCGTCTTATTTTCGCTCTCTTATTTATTATTAAAACTTTCTTTCAGCTTCTCCCATTAGGGGTCGCCACAGCGGATCATCCGCATGTTTGATTTGGCACGTTTTTACGCTGGATGCCCTTCCTAACGCAACCCCCCCCCCCCCTATTTATCCGGGCTTGTTATTGCTCTTTAATAATGAAAAAGTACTTCTTATCCGATTAATCGATGGAATAATCGTTCAAATACAGTGGTACCTTGACCTACGAGTTTGTTCCGTGGACAAGCTCGTATCTCAATTTGCTCGCAAAATCAATTTTCCCCATTGAAAATACTTAAAATGGCATTAATCCGTTCCAACCCTCAAAATGACACCCCGTTTTTATGTTTCATGTTATTAAATAAGGAAAATACATTTCTAAATAACAAATCTTGTATAAAAAAAACATAATAGAAATAGTATGTAAAGATATAATAAGGGTTTTTTTCAGTGTATTTACCTTAAAGATGAGACGACTTGAGCTAACGAAGACGCTGGCGGAGGGGGGGGCGGGGCTAGAAGCGATAAGCAGAGGAGGAAAAACTAGTTTTTTACTATCACTCCTGTACACTACGTATCTCTAAACTTTAAATTTTTTTGCTTATCTTAATTTTCGTCACAATCTTCGCTTTCTGGCTTCGCTTCGCCATCTAGCAGCGGCGTCTCGAGCTCGTACCTCAATTTTTTGCTCTCGTAACAAAGCAAAAAAATCGACCGAGTGACCGCTCATACCTCGGAAAACTCGTACATTAATGCACTCGTAGGTAAAGGTACCACTGTACTCGATTACTATAATACGATATACTATAATCGATAGCAACACTAATCTACAGTGTTTATAGACCATAAACTGCAACCTTTATTCTCACTGTAAGCCACCAACAGGGTTCTGTGAGACAGTTCTTGTTGTAAATATCACTATAACCAATTTAAAAAAACGCTTTACAATCATTCACAGGCTCGATCGACTGTTGCGCCTGGATAGCGAGGCCGCACTTTTGTTCATTTATGGTGTGTTTATTAAAGCTAACCGACTCTTCTCCTGGAACGAGTGCCAACATCATGTTCAGTAACTCAATAGGAAGTCTCTCGCTCGCTCGCTCTCTTTTTCTCTCTCACACAAACGCAGATCGTGAGCTGACGTGTCACAGCAGCACTCCAGCTGTGTTAGCAATGTGCTATGATGACCCATAACAGCCTTCACACACAAACCCTGTTTATCATTATTCCAGTGGTGTGCGATGCGATACTGCTCTCACTGAAGCACTTTAAAATAAGAAAAGACTCAAGGTTCCAGTTACTTTTTCTGTAAAATGTCTTAATTATACAGTAGCAGCCTTTAAAAAAAACTAAAGAAATCCAGACCCTGCGAATTTGTTTGAGCCATTGAGCAAGTCAGCTCTAATTTGTCATTTCATGCTAGCTGGGACAAGGCAGTTGAACATAACCACAAAATCTCCAGAAATCTTTGTTCTTGCTGTGACTTTCATGTCCCTGCAGGCTGTCTGGGTGAGCTGTGGCCTCCAGAAGATTGACCGTCTCAGAGGAACGTGTTGGCACAATGGCTTCCTGGCTTTAAATGAAACATAGCTGGCAAAGACGTGGTCAGCATAGTGCAAATACCCAACAAAAGTGAACACGAGAGTTGTCAAACATGTGGTTCGTGTTATCCAGCACAGCAATGATTTTGGAATCACTGTACGCTTTATAATCAAGCCTTCGCTTGATTGGAGGATTTCAGACAACACTGGTGTTCTTTATTTCAGTAAGGGACAAAAACAACCAATAAACTTAGGGTCATACAAAAAAGATAAAAATCTAAGGGCGAAATTATGCAACCTGCAACCATATTTTCAACCAAAAGAACAAATGTTAGAGGTTCACATTTCAGATTAATTATAAAAGATAGTGAAAGGACTTTTGCTCATTTATCCCAGCAGACATGAACTAGAACCCACTTGCTATAGCTGATGAAGACTCCACATGAACAGCCTTCAGATCCATGAGCTTACTGTGAAGGGTTCAGGAATTTAGGAACAATGAGGGTGGATCTGGACTGGACTTTATTAATATAAACAATTGTTTAGGACTACAATCGCCATGAACAGTTTCACACACAAATCTCTCTCAGTGAACAGCTGATAACCTCAAAAATGATGAAACTAGAATGAATGGATCTTCACTAATGAGGATGAGTTTTTCACCTCACCTGGATCAGCACCATCACACTCATTAGGGACAAACTTATAGGAACTCATTTATGCTGCTAAAATATCGATGTGTAATCTATTCATTAGGCTGCTTTGGGACAAGGTTCAGCATTAAATGTGCTATACAAAGAACACTGAAGCGAATTGTTATGCAGCCCAATAGAGCCTCGAACCACAGCCTGAGACAATCATACACGCTCGTGGCATTTAAATATTCATTATTTAAATAAAAGCTGCATTCGTGCTTAGCGCGCACACGTTTACATGAAGGGTAGACAAAGAAATACAGCCTATGGGCATTATATTGAAAGATATAGCAGTGATCATGCATAATACACATCACAATAAAGCCTAATTTTAATGAGCAGACAAATATTTAAAAGCATATTCAGGATCATTTTGAATAACTGCCTCACTAAACATAAGCAGGGCAGATTGGAGTGCGAGCTCGAGTGGACAATGGTGCTTTGCTCTCACCGACTGCTGCACGGTCACTGTGACTGAGCAAGTTGGAGGAAACGGAGGCGGCTGAGAAAGGCTAAGTGAAAAGCTCGTTTGTCAGGGTGAAGAAAGCTTTCCATTTCATGATGCCAACATCGTCCTCACCATAGAAGCAATGCAGGAAATATGCTTACTAATGTTCTGAACTAAAGGGAGGATTCTCTCCAGTGAAAGCCCAGAAAAAACATTCACCCCCGAGCATGTTCCTCCTTCATGTTCATCACACTGGAAGTTATTAGTAACGGAACACAGATTTTTAAGTCAAGTTTATTTCTAGATCACTTTTCACAATGGACATTGTCTCCCAACAGAATCAAAGAATTGAAGTGAATGATGTGTATTTATCCCTGATGAGCAACCTGGGGGGTCTGTGGCAGTGAAAAACTGTCTTAGATGTTATGAGGAAGAAACCTTGAGAGGAACCAGACTCAAAAGGGAACTCATCCTCATTCGGGTGAAAAAGAGTGAGATTATAAATCTTTAAAACAATACAAAACACTGGAGAGTGAAAACTACCAGGAGCACTGGAATGTAAGATTGTGAGCAATGTTCCTTCTACAGTCTTATACAGTCATTGGCGTTATGGAACCAGGAGCTTCTGAACCACTCAAGAAATCGCTCAACATTTGAGATCATCATAAATCCAACACCAGCTTCTCCAGAGCCTTTAAACACTCACAGAAGGTCCAATATCCAAACTCTACATGAAGTGAGATCCAAATGGTGCTGGTACGTCTCTAGATGGTATGGTTTTGGTTTATTACATGACTCTTATCTACATGTTGGTCTGTTTTTAGTTTAATTGTAATCTAGAATGCACACAACATCGTACTCTCTGACCAGCTCGTCCGTACTCTCTGCTCAAACAGATCAGCTTCCCAACCTCCAACTGACACGCGAATGCCATCAACAGCATTGTTTTCTCCAGCTCACAGATCGATAACTATCCTGGCTGAGACCAATGCATTATGTGGTTCTACATATTGTTTATTTTCTAAGAGAATGTACACACCTGCGGTAAACTTTGACTGAAAAACATGCCACGAATCAGAGGGAAATTGTATATCTAAACTCTTCATTCTACATCTGCACAATGCACGTTGTCGTAATCATTGTTTTTGGTCCGTTGTACCTCCATTACATGTTGTTCTTTGTACTTCCTTTGCACGTCTAAATATATAATATATTTTGCACTATTTTTGTAAATACCACCGATCATTTTATAATATGATTTCTCATGTCTTCTCATACTTCTTTTTTTTTTCATATTTTATACCTCACTTAATGCACGATTTAGCGGTCGTTCAGGTTTTCATTTCACTGCTAGTTCACTGCTTACTTTTCATAAGATCCCTCAAGTCCTTCAATGGAAGCTTGTTCCCAAAACTTGTTCTATCCAGATGCTATATAAAGTGCTTAAGAAAGTCTATTAAAGAGCAGACCATCACGAGTGACCGTTGCTTCGATGTGTGCTTTTTGAACATCCAATTCCACATGCAGTCTTATATATAATAATAACCTTATAATAACCTTCACCCTTCTGGGAAGATTTCATTAGATTTTGTGGAGATTTTAGCTCAAGCTAAAGGGGCGTTAGTAAAGGCAGATACTGGTGTTGATGAGGTGAGGAGGCCTGGGGTACCGTCAGTTTTCACATTCATCCAATAGGTTTCAATAGGGTGCAGGGTCAGAGCTCAGAGAATTAGTTAACCATGTGCTCATGAACCTTTGTGTACAGGGCCATTGTCATGCTGGAACATGTTGGACCCCTTGGATCTTTAGTTTCCAGGGAATTATTTACAGCGGGAGTGTCCAAACGCCACCGGTCAACTGTTAGCCTTTTCTTCTCTTATAAAATAAACAGTATAAACAGAATGTTTTCTGTCAGCTGAAGATGAGCTTTGAATTTTTTATCACGTCTCTGCAGGTGAAACCAGCTGCATTATATCCTACTAAAGACATCCTATACATCTGTGTACTTCAGTCACGTGGCTACAGTTTAGTGACGGCCCTCACATGGGCCTGTTGGTCAGGAGTTAAGAATCTTCATGTCCAGTGCTTATGGTCTCGTCAAATTTTCCATTGGACTTCTCATTATTATGACATTGAACTCTGCTGGAAATAGCGAGAATCCTGACCCACATCAATTATGTTTAAGATGGTTGATTGTGAGGGCAGTGAAGAAAAGAGTGCAGGCAGGGTGGAGTGGGTAAAGAAGAGTGGCAGGAGTGATTTGTGATAGAAGAGTATCTGCAAGAATGCAAGGAAATGTTTATAGGACTGTGGTGAGACCTGCGATGTTGTATGGATTAGAGACAGTGGCATTGAGTAAAAGACAGGAGGTGGAGCTGGAGGTAGCAGAGCTGAAGATGTTGAGGTTGTCATTGGGAGCGACGAGGATGGACAGGATTAGAAACGAGTTTATTAGAAGAACCGCGCAGGTAAGACGGCAGACAGGGTGAGAGAGGCACGATTGAGATGCTTTGGTGAATGGGCAGAAGAAGGACATGTGGTATTTAGGTAGAAGAATGCTGAAGATGGAGCCCTAAAGAAAAAAAAAAAAGAATCACTAACCATCATGTAATGGGAATCAGTGGCAACGTGGCCACTGAGCCCATTAAGACCTGTAAACCCTCAACTGATATTCTTGAATCGGATTCCACATGCTTCATATAAAGACGGCATATGTAACTGTGACTTGTAAAAAGCGCCACCTGCAGTGCTGGAGCGACTGCGTGGTGGGGTTACGTTTGTTTGGATAAAAACAATGATTTGTAGAAAACAAAAGTAAGGTATAAAGAGGGAATGTTGTCGTTTGGCTGTTGATTGGACAAAACTGAACAGAAAGGTAGTACAAGATGGATTTTATAAAAAAAAACATTTTTAAACATTTGCCATTTGTTGGAGTGATATTGAAATAAAAATGTTGTGGTTCTCACTTACAGCGCACAAACAGCACCCTGATTTTTGTATATGCAATTCTAATAGCATAAGCAGTGCCTCTGCGAAACTGAGAATCTGTCATTCTTACCTGTAACAGAGAATCGCATGGCTCTTTACCTGACTAACAGCTACTCCTGCTGGAGCTGAGTGGAGCTGCACATTTTTTGGGTAAGGAACTAACACAAGTGATATGGTTGTGACAAGCCTATATTCAACAAGTTGTAACTGTTAGTGTGACTGTGAGCGTTTGACCGCTATTAACACCTATTTGAAGCTACAAAATCATTAAAGCAAAAAAAAAAAAAAAAAAATTCATTACTTTGCTATTCTAAAGGGATTCATTGGTGTAATGATGCAATGAATTTCAATTGTGTGAGTTTATTGGATCATTTGCATAATTATTTTACATTGTATGATTTCAGTAATACATTTTAATAACTTTTTCCCCATTATTTTACTATTGCTTTTGGATTTAAAATGCAACAACAGCTAAGAAAAAGTACAGAAGACAACTGATTCGTCAGATAAAACCTTTTAAAACGACAAAAAGATTTACAGACTTTGAATGTACACGTGTCACAAACCTTTACTGGAAATAACAACCAAGACTAAGATGATGAGTTTATCCTTTTCTTTCCCACTTCCTTAACTTGTTCTTTTGTGGTAAACTCTACTAAGTACTAGCAAATCCTATTTTTGCATTTAATTTTTTACAGTTCACGTTTGAAAACTATTTTTTTTACTTCTACTGAAAGCTATTATTCTAAATTCTATTATTATATATAATAAAATACAATAACAATAAAAATACAATCAATTCAACGTAATGTAAGTAGCTAGGTTATGTAAACCTCCTGTGTGTCTACACACAACACTCATACTAAGTAGCCAATCACGTGCCCTTTATTTATTAGCCACTGAAGCGCAGAAGATGGCACACATGGGCACCACACAAATATTTAGAAAAGTGCTAGAATTAATCATTGTGCTCTCATGTTGGCATCTGGATTTAATTTTTGCCTTCAGCAAGTTAAATAAGTAAACAAGTGGCTACGGTCTTGTGATTACACAACATTCCACTTCCTTCTAAAGAATGCTTGGGGTCACTGTACAACTAATTAAAATTCACTCTGTCGCTTTTCTCAGCACACACGTCAGAAAACACCAGGAAAACAAATCCACTAGCAGTCGTCCACACTAGTGCATTTAGATGAAGTGGTATGCTTCAGATCATGAACAGTTCCTTTCCTTCTCTATACTCTTGACATTATTTAGACACAAGTTGACCCATGTCCATATAATTTTGTTCCATAAACATTTAATTTATCAGAAGTGAAATTTACCACAGAAATGTACTCCTGGTGGATATCCTTAATCTAAGCAACTGTTGTATTCTAGCGTTTACAGAGACACTGGTCACTGGCAGTGACAGTTCTTTAGGTTTAATATCAACAGATTCTATAATTAAATCTCACACATGATCAGCCCTTTTATACACTTACTTGTGTGTAAAATAATAAGTTAGTAGTGCAAACATGGCCATTAAAATGCTAAGCAACCAACCAATTGTCCGGTGACTTTTGGTAACCTAAGTACACACACACACACACACACACACACACACACACACACACACACACACACACACACACACACACACACACACACACACACACACACACACACACACACACACACACACACAAAAATTCTCCAGATAAAGATTTTCTACATCAGACAAATGTCCATTGTTTTTGATATCCAAGTAACAAATAAAAATTAATGAACAGTAGTAATCTCCCGAACCAGAGCCTCTCTTTGTCGTTCTCCATCCAAGGAATGTGTCTCTAGAGCCATTTAATGTCAAAGACTTTTATTCACTTCTGTCCTCTTGAATATTCCTCCCTCTCTGCTTCCGACTGGTTGCTGCTAGAAATTACCCAAAGCACAAACTACAAAATTTATCACTTGCTCTCATGTGACAAGCGCAAGTTCTACTCCCTCGGCCTAGTGGGAGCCTCTGTGTGCGAGATAAAGAGGCTCAAGTGAATCATCACAAGCAAAGGGGTCATTCGGCTCAAAGCGTGGAGTCACGTTGCCTCAGTCTCTGGAAAGCTTGCGTTATTTACTTTCCAAAGGACGCCTCATGGTCTCCATCCCTGGTGTTGACAAAGGGGTTTGATGAGTCAGAAGAATGTCCGTCCCAGACAAAGTAAATGGACAGAGATGACTTCCTGGCTTTTTCACTGTGCTCTGGAATGCACTCCTACTCCGCTCACCCCTCCAACACAGGTCAGACACGCACATCTGGAGCACATGGAGAGCAGTCGAATACGAAAATACCTCCCCTGCATTTAGAACTGAAAAGTCTCCAACATTTACTAAGTGCTAAACTAATGACAGCATCTGGTCCAACATTTCGATTTCGTTTTCCTTTAGTGTAACTGACTGTAAGGTTCAATGTGCAGCAAATCTATAATGTCCAAATGTAAAGACAGTGCCTTGTTTCATTCTCAAGTTCCAGCATGCACATATGATGAGCCTCCAGGCAACGAGTGCAAGAGAATGCTACAAATATATATTTAAATAATAATGTAATCAGTATCGGGTGTCTTCTTGCTGCTGCTGCTCCGATTCGACTCGCAGTCTGGCTGAACTGAGAGATTTTTCTTTCTTTTATTCCCTTAATTATAGCAACAGACGTGTAATAGTTCTGTATTATATATGCCTGTTGTTAAAACAATGGAAAAAATCTGAGTGCAGCCCACAGGAATAGCATGGTGACGCTACTCAATTCCCTTTGAGGGTGTTTTCACACTTGAACGCTCGACTTCACACCCTTGACGAATTCTAGGGTCCTTTGGAGGAGGGGCTCGTAATAGCAGGTTTGTTTTTACAGCGAGAACGCCTTTTGATTGCGTAATGCTGTATGTCCCACCTGTGTGTCCATGCGGTGTATTTTTGTACAGCAGAACTGCAAGGGTCCAGCTGTAAAGTGTGAATCCTGTTTCGTTCACAATCCCTGCTCCCCTTAGTGTATTTTTTTTTTCTCTTTTCAATTGAACTCTGGCGCAGTCCACATTACGGGTCTCCTTTAGGACCTGCACATATCCATAGTTTTGTGCAGGAACATGACCATGCATGCAGGAGCTTACTGGTAAACATATCGGGATAAACACATCACTGATTTTAGTGCACCGACTTGCAGACAGAACACACACATGGAGTGTAAAGTAAAATCCTGATCTATAGATCAATTGGAATGGTGTTTTCTTCAAGCATTTGGCACACGCAGCTTGTGAAATCGGTGGATTTTGTTTGATCTCTGTTCATGGGCAGAATGCCTTACTGATACATAAAATCTGACTTTCAGAGGACCAGAGAATGATCATTAGCTTTCCTTTCTGTTGAGAGAGCATTTCAAATGAACAAATTCTGGCCTGTAATCAACAATAAAATGATTAATGATAAATGTTCAAAACTAAGGTTTTTTTTTTTTTTTGCGCAATAGATCCACGGTTCGGATGAAAGTCTTCTGTGGGATATTAAAAAAGAACCCAGAATCAGTCCCGGGTGCAGCCTTGAGTACTGGCCCCAAGTGTGAACACTGCGTAGATCTTAAAACAAATACTCCATTCTACATTCATCAGCTTGATCAGGACATGATTAATGCATTAATTTGCCCACTGGACACTAGCTTCAGTGTGCTAGCAATGTCCTGTGCTTTGTTGCCAAAGAAGTGAAAATGACTAGCATATGTGCTAACAACTAAAGTGAATTAATGTGGACTAAGGGAGAAAAATTATTCCTCTAGTATCAAAGTTTCCAACGTAGCAAATCACATTTATGGGCAACAAGTTAAAAAGAGGTCATGGCTATGAGAAATAAAAATAAATTAATTAATAAAACAGGAATAATTTCCATCATTAAAACTTTTTTTAAAAGTTGGGCTAAGTAGATCTTCCTATGATCATCATTATACATATGTTTTTAAAGTGGTAGTTTCGGTATATTGGTGTGTATATACAGTGGTGTGAAAAAGTGTTTTTACCCCTTGGTAATTTGTTTTTTTTTTTTGCATGTATTTCTTTCGGCTTCTCCCATTAGGGGTCGCCACAGTGGATCCTCCGCATGTTTGATTTGGCACGTTTTTACGCTGGATGCCCTGCCTAATGCAACCCTCCCCAATTTATCCGGGCTTGGGACCGGCACTGAAAGTGGCTGGGGTCGGTTCCCTGACCGGGGATCGAACCCGGGCCGCAGCAGTGAGAGCGCCGCATCCTAACCACTAGACCACCAGGAAACCTGTTATCCCTCAATAATAAAAAAAAACCTTTATTTACAAAGTGCATGTTGTGTTCACTTGTGTTATCTATTAATAATATTTAAATTAGTTTGATGATCTGAAACATTAAAATGTGACAAACATGCAAAAAAAATAAAAATAAATCGCTTTCTCACACCACTGTGTATATAAACCTAAAACCTTGTAAATCTAAGCCAAGTCAAATGTACACTGACAGATCTTTTTCAACCTCATAATATTCTCTATTTACAGTAATAGAAAAGAAAAAAAGAGGACATGACTTCCAGGCTGCATCACTTATCATAGAGAGCAAGCGACTGTAGATTAAACTGCCAATTGGCTCTTCACCCACGTCATTACGGAGACCCAGCTGGCAGGTCTGATGTGATAAAATAATCAGTGTAAATGTCAAAGAATATTATTGAAGAGTGATATGTAGTGATTAAACCATCATATCAGACAAGCCTACCATGATCTGTGGTGTCCTCACGTTACATAATAGCATGTAAATCTGTCCAGCTTTATGTTTAACCACAAAGTGACTGTTACTTCTTAAAAGAGAGTTAAATATATTAAAGAATAGGCTATTATATATATATATACAGTACAGACCAAAAGTTTGGACACACCTTCTCATTCAAAGAGTTTTCTTTATTTTCATGACTATAAAAATTGTAGATTCACACTGAAGGCATCAAAACTATGAATTAAATACATAACAAAAAAGTGTGAAACAACAAAAAAATGTCATATTCTAGGCTCTTCAAAGTAGCCACCTTTTGCTTTGATTACTGCTTTGCACACTCTTGGCATTCTCTTGATGAGCTTCAAGAGGTAGTCACCTGAAATGGTCTTCCAACAGTCTTGAAGGAGTTCCCCGAGAGATGCTTGGCACTTGTTGGCCCTTTTGCCTTCACTCTGCGGTCCAGCTCACCCCTAAACCATCTCGATTGGGTTCAGGTCCGGTGACTGTGGAGGCCAGGTCATCTGGCGCAGCACCCCATCACTCACCTTCTTGGTCAAATAGCCCTTGATGCCTTCAGTGTGACTCTACAATTTTCATAGTCATGAAAATAAAGAAAACTCTTTGAATGAGAAGGTGTGTCTGTACTATATATATATATATACACACACACACACACACACACACATATACACACACACATATACACACAGACACACACACAGTCTGTCAGCCAGGTACATTAATTAATATTTTAGTATTTACTCTGCTTGGAAAAATGGAATTATAGTACAAACAATGTAGCCTCTGTTTGTTAAATGTACTTTTCTGCCAGGCAACTATAGGCTGAGTGATTGGTCATGGTCCTTCTTGAACAAAAAGCTCTTACATAACCTACAGGTGTGTTTGCGATCATTGTCCTGTTGTAAAACAAAGGATGGCCCCACTAAGTGCAAACCAGGTAGGATGACATGTCACTGCAAAATGCTGTGGTAGCCATGCTGGTTAAGTGCACCCTCAAATTTTGACTAAATCACCAGCACTGTTCCCAGCAAAGCACCCCCACACCATTACACTGGGAACCACACATTCACAAACCACCTGTTCACCCTCTATAGGTAAAGAGAAAAAGAAAAAAAAACCGCTGGTTAGGACCCAAAAATCTCCAAACAGGACTCAACAGACCAAAGAACAGTTTTCTACTGATCTAAATGTCCATTTCTTGTGCTTTTCGGATCAAGCAAGTCTCCTTGCTTGTTGTTCTTCTGAAGTAATGGTTTCTTTGCTGCAATACGACCATGAAGGCCTGACTCACACAGTCCCCCTGAACAGTTGCTTTTGAAATATGTCTGCCACCTGAATATGTCTGCCCAATCGAGGCTGGTAATTCTGAAAAATGTATCCTCTGCAGCAGAGGTAGCTTTTGGTCTTCTTTTTGTGGGACGACTGAGATTGCACTTAAATGGTACATTTAAAGTTCTTGAGATGTTTTTGGATAGACTGACATTCCTTTTTTTTAAAGTAATAATAAACTGTCTTTGTTTTGAGCGTTTCCTGATAACCCAGCCATTATGAATGCACAAACCAGTGCACTCTTAGTGCCGGTCCCAAGCCCCGTTAAATGGGGAGGGTTGCGTTAGGAAGGGCATCCAGCGTAAAACATGTGCCAAATCAAATATGCGGATCACAAATGAGAATTTCATACCGGATCGGTCGAGGCCCGGTTTTAACAACGACCGCCACAGGTATCGTTAGCCAACAGGGTACCGGTGGAAATTGGGCTACTGTTGGCCGAAGGAGGAGAAGGAGAGGAGGAAGATGTCTACAGAGACGGCAGGGAAAGGAGAAGTGAAGGAGAGTGGAGGTTCGGGTTGGTACTTTAAATGTTGGTACTATGACTGGTAAAGGGAAAGAGGTAGCTGATATGATGGAGAGGAGAAAGGTATATATGTTGTGTGTTCAGGAGACGAAGTGGAAAGGGAGTAAGGCCAGGAACATTGGAGGTGGGTTTAAACTGTTTTATCATGGTTTGGATGAAAAGAGAAATGGTGTAGGGGTGATTCTAAAGGAAGAGTACAGTAAGAGTGTAGTGGAGGTGAAGAGAGTTTCTGATAGGGTGATGATCGTGAAGGTGGAAGTTGAAGGGATGATGATAAATGTCATCAGTGTCTATGCTCCACAAGTTGGCTGTAAGATGGAGGAGAAGAAAAGATTCTGGAGTGAATTAGATGAAGTGGTAGATGGTTGTACCTAGGAGTACCTGGTGATTGGGGCAGACTTTAATGGGCATGTAGGTGAAGGGAACAGAGGTGATGAGGAGGTGATGGGTAGTTATGGTTTTAAGGAGAGGAATGTGGAAGGGCAGATGGTGGTAGATTTTGCTAAAAGGATGGAAATGACAGTGGTGAAGACTTATTTTAAGAAGAAGGAGGATCATAGGGTGACGTATAAGAGTGGAGGAAGGTACACACAGGTGGACTATGTGCTATGCAGAAGATGCAACCTGAAGGAGATTGGAGACTGTAAGGTGTTGGCAGGGGAAAGTGTAGCTAGACAGCATCGGATGGTGGTCTGTAGGATGGTTTTGGAGGTGAAGAAGAAGAGGAGGAGAGTAAGGACTGAAAGAAGAATAAGATGGTGGAAACTGAAGGAGGAAGAGTGTAGTGTGAGGTTCAGGGAAGAGGTCAGACAGGCGCTTGGTGGTGGTGAAGAGGTGCTGGATGATTGGGTAACTACTGCAGGAGTGATGAGGGAGGCAGCTAGAAAAGTACTTTGTGTGACATCTGGAAATAGAAAGCAAGACAGGAGACGTGGTGGTGGAATGAGGAAGTGCAGGAGAGCATAAGGAGAAAGAGGTTGGCAAAACAGAAGTGGGATAGACAGAGTGATGAGAAGAGTAGGCAGGAGAACAAGGAGATGCGGCAGCAGGTAAAGAGGGATGTGGCGAAAGCCAAGGAAAAGGCATATGAGGAGCTGTATGAGAGGTTGGACACTAAGGAAGGAGAAAAGGATTTATACCGATTGGCCAGGCAGAGGGACCGAGCTGGGAAGGATGTACTGCAAGTAAGAGCAATAAAGGATGGAGAGGGAAATGTGTTGACTAGTGAGGAGAGTGTGTTGAGAAGGCGGAGGGAGTATTTTGAGCAGCTGATGAATGAGGTAAATCAGAGAAAGAGAAGGTTGGATGATGTGGAGTTGGTAAAGCAGGATGTAGATAGGATTAGTAAGGAGGAAGTAAGAGCAGCGATTAAGAGGATGAAGAATGGAAAGTCGGTTGGACCAGATGACACAGAAGCGTGGAGAATTTTAGGAGAGATGGCAGTGGAGTTTTTATCCAGATTGTTTAACAGGATTTTGGAAGGTGAGAAGATGCCTGAGGAATGGAGAAGGAGTGTGCTGGTACTGATCTTTAAGCATAAGGAAGATGTGCAGACCTGCAGTAACTACAGGGGAATTAAGTTGATCAGTCACACCATGAAGTTATGGGAAAGAGTAGTGGAAGCCAGGCTGAGAGAAGGTGACCATCTGTGAGCAACAGTATGGTTTCATGCCGAGGAAGAGCACCACATATGCCTTATTTGCTTTGAGGATGTTGATGGAGAAGTATAGAGAAAGACAGAAGGAATTGCATTGTGTATTTGTGGATTTAGAGAAAGCGAGTTGTGGTATTGTATGAGGAAGTCAGGTGTGTCAGAGAAGTATGTGAGGGTGGTGCAGGACATGTACTGTATGAGGACAGTGTGACGGCAGTGAAGTGTGCAGTAGGTACGACAGACTGGTTCAGGGTAAAGGTTGGACTGCATCAAGGATCGGCCCTGAGCCCTTTCCTGTTTGCAGTGGTGATGGACAGGTTGACAGACGAGGTCAGACAGGAGTCTCCCTGGACTATGATGTTTGCAGATATTGTGATTTGTGGTGAGAGTAGGGAGCAGGTTGAGAAGAGCCTCGAGAGGTGGAGATATGCGCTGGAGAGAAGGGGAATGAAAGTCAGTAGGAGTAAGACAGAGTACATGTGTGTGAATGAGAGGGAGGGCAGTGGAGTGATGCGGTTGCAAGGAGAAAAGGTGGAGAAGGTGGAGGAGTTCATGTACCTGGGGTCAACAGTGCAAAGTAATGGAGAGTGTGTTAGAGAAGTGAAGAAAAGAGTGCAGGCAGGGTGGAGTGGGTGGAGAAGAGTGATTTGTGATAGTGGGGTATCTGCAAGAATGAAAGGGAAAGTTTATAGGTCTGTGGTAAAACCTGCGATGTTGTATGGATTAGAGACAGTGGCATTGAGTAAAAGACAGGAGGTGGAGCTGGAGGTAGCAGAGCTGAAGATGTTGAGGTTTTCGTTGGGAGTGACGAGGATGGACAAGATTAGAAATGAGTTTATTAGAGGGACAGCGCATGTAGGATGTTTTGGTGACAAGGTGAGGGAGGTGAGATTGAGATGGTTTGGACATGTGCAGAGGAGGGACACGAATTATATTGGTAGAAGAATGCTGAGGATGGAGTCACCAGGTAGGAGGAAAAGAGGTAGGCCAAGGAGGAGGTTCGTATATGTGGTGAGGGAAGACATGCAGGTAGTTGATGTGAAAGAGGCAGATGTAGAGGACAGGGTGGTATGGAGACGAATGATCCGCTGTGGCGACCCCTAATGGGAGCAGCCGAAAGAAGAAGTAGTTGTTTTGAGTGTTTCCTGCCATAAATATTCAATTCAATTCATTTTTATTTGTATAGCGCTTTTAACAATGAACATTGTCTCAAAGCAGCTTTACACAGATAATGCGGTGATTAAAAATGAATATGTTCTTTATGAGTAAGTTTGTCCCTGATGAGCAAGCCGGTGGCGACTGGCGACTGTGGCAAGAAAAAACTCCCCGAGATGGCATAAGGAAGAAACCTTGAGAGGAACCAGACTCAAGAGGGAACCCATCCTCATCTGGGTTACACCGAATGTCCATTTGTGGCGGGTATACAATGTTGCGGGGTGCAGTGATGATGATCAAAAGCGAAGTGTATTTCTGAGTCAGTGCATTGTTGTAGTAGCACTAACAGGGCTATTGTTTCTGTACTCGCATTTTCCTTTGCACAAGAGAACTAAAGCACATTAAAAAGGCAATAAATATAAAAAAAATGAACGCTTAAGTTAATTTAAAGAGGTTACTGGCGACTGCAGTGCAATGAGTTTATTAGAGGGACAGTGCATGTAGGACGTTTTGGAGACAAGGTGAGGGAGGCGAGATTGAGTTGTTTTGGACATGTGCAGAGGAGGGACATGGGGTAAATCGGTAGGAAAACGCTGAGGATGGAGCCACCAGGAAAGAGGAAAAGAGGAAGACCAAGGGGGCGCTTTATGGATGTGGTGAGGGAAGACATGCAGGTAGTTGGGTTGAAAGAGGCAGATTGGAGGACAGAGGGGTATGGAGACAGATGATCCGCTGTGGTGACCAACTAATGGCAGAAGCCGGAAGAAGATCTCAACATATTATTAAGCATTTTATCAAAATCATCTTGTGCCTTAATCCGTTTATCCAAATTGCCATTTACTATAAGTTACACGACTCTTATATAGCTCATATCACTCCTGTAGCTCAGTAAAGTAATAAGAAAGTGTGTAAAACAGCTGAACAACACCCTGAATGCGACTGAGACCGTCCAGCAACACATACTTCCCAGCAAAACAACATCCCTTGCCTACAAGTTTCTTTAAACAGATCATTCCAGAGGTAATTGAACCTGTTTTAAAAATAATAAACTCTTCCATTAGCACTGGTTTTGTACCAAAATCCTTCAATCTGGCAGTTATCCACCCCCTAATTAAGAAACCTGACCTTGACCCATGTCAGCTGTCCAACTACAGACTAATATCAAATCTCCCCTTCATAGCCAAAATTTTGGAAAAGGTTGTAGCACAGCAGTTATGCTCACACCTACTTATGAATAATATTTTTGAAATGTATCAGTCAGGATTTCGGCCTCATCATAGCACAGAGACGGCGCTAGTTAAGGTGGTAAATGACCTGTTATTGGCCTCTGATCAGGGTTTTGTCTCCTTACTTGTTTTGCTCGACCTTAGTGCAGCTTTTGACACCATTGATCACACTATACTACTTGCTAGACTTGAGAACGTTGTTGGAATAAAGGCAACGGCTCTCTCTTGGCTCAGGTCTTATTTGACTGATCGCTATCAGTTTGTTGATGTTAATGGTGAGTTCTCCACACTCTCTGAGGTAAAGTTTGGTGTTCCTCAAGGATCTGTCTTAGGCCCTCTGCTTTTCTCTTTATATATGCTGCCTCTTGGAGAAATTATTCATAAACATGGTATTAGATTCCATTGCTATGCTCATGATACACAGCTATATATTTCAGCAAAGCCAGATGAGAGAGATCAGCTTAACAATGTTGAAAAAATGTGTAAAGGACTTCAGACAGTGGATGCTCGATAACTTTCTTCAGCTAAACTCAGATAAGACGGAAGTACTTTTACTAGGACCACATGCAGCTAGAAGCAAACTTTCCGATTACCTAACATCTCTGGATGGTGTTTCTGTTTCAGCGTGTACGGCTGTCAAAGACCTTGGTGTGATTATTGACTCGAGTCTTTCCTTTGAGGCTCACGTGAATAATATTACCAGGATCGCCTTCTTTCACCTTAGAAATATTGCTAAAATTAGAAATATGATGTCGTTACAGGATGCAAAAAAACTAGTTCATGCTTTTGTTACTTCTAGATTAGACTACTGTAACGCTTTACTGTCTGGGTGTGCGAGTAGGTGCATAAATAAGCTTCAGTTAGTTCAGAATGCAGAGTCCTCACTAGATCTAGGAAATATGACCACATCACCCCTGTATTAATCAGTCTACACTGGCTCCCAATCAAATCTCGCATTGATTATAAAATTCTACTACTGACATATAAAGCACTTAATGGTCTCGCACCACCGTATCTGAGTGAACTTCTGTACCAGTATGATCCTCCACGCCTACTTAGATCAAAAGGTGCTGGCTATCTGTTGGTTCCTCCAATAATAAAGATTACAGCAGGGGGCAGATCTTTCTCTTATAAAGCCCCGCAGTTATGGAACAGCCTTCCTATCAGTGTTCGGGACTCAGACACAGTCTCAGTGTTCAAGTCGAGGTTGAAAACATATTTATTCAGTCAAGCCTTTAATCAGTAGATTTTTTCTCAGGTAAAGGCTCAGATCTGGAGGAAAAATTGATAGAGTGTTTGGTGAACTGGGATATTTGTACGCTGTCGTCCCCTCACATTCACGTGTTCACTCAGGTTTGTTGATGGTGGTGTGGTGGGCCGTCTCTTATCCCAGAGATCCCTCATGTCTGTGTTGCCTTCTGGTTCTCCCTTTTAGTTATGCTGCTATAGCGAGTCTTGCCGGAGTCCAAACTGCACAGTGACTTTAACTCTCATGCAACAATAAGTACACTTAATAATCCATATCCTTCTCTTCCTGTCACCCTCTTCTCTCTCTCTCTCTCTCTCTCTCTCTCTCTCTCTCTCTCGAGTTAAACATGCTCCTAAGGCTCCAGTGACCACTGTTCCTGCGCCTCTCCCCCCCGTGGATCTTCCCACTTCATCCAGGCCTGCCTGGATTGGACTGTAGTTGATGTCAACAGTCTCCTACACTGACTCAGAAATACACTTCGCTTTTGATCATCATCACTGCACCCCGCAACATTGTATACCCGCCACAAATGGACATTTGGTGCAACCCAGATGAGGATGGGTTCCCTCTTGAGTCTGGTTCCTCTCAAGGTTTCTTCCTTATGCCATCTCGGGGAGTTTTTCCTTGCCACAGTCGCCAGTCGCCACCGGCTTGCTCATCAGGGACAAACTTACTCATAAAGAACATATTCATTTTTAATCACCACATTATCTGTGTAAAGCTGCTTTGAGACAATGTTCATTGTTAAAAGCGCTATACAAATAAAAATGAATTGAATTGAATTGAATACTTGCTTGTCCAATTACTTTAAAATATTGAGGGACTATACAAAAAAAATTCCTAAATCACATCTTGATCGTTTCAAAATCGATTGTGGTGGTGTAGAGTGACAACGATGTATGGACTCGACTGTAGGATTGAATCCTGTTCACATTTTCAAAAGTAATAGTTTTATGCTGTGGTGTTGAATATATGGCTTAGAGAAAACCCAGACACCGACAAAAAAAAAAAAAAAAAAAAAAAAAAAACTTTTCAAGATGTGAGCAAGGCAACATTTCAGTTCAATTACCGCTCACTGTCAAACTCAGCATGGTCACATCTTTCTCCTTGTTCTGCCAGAGTGTATGAGTGTGCAGAAATAGGTTCCTGTAACAGGACTGATTCAAAAGAATATTTGAGAAACCATGTCTGCAGGTCTGATTCAGCTCTCAGCTCTCATGGTTTGTATATTCGGTTAGAGTTTCCATTTGTCTCACTCGACTTTGCAAAACACAATAGTTCTGGATAGCTGGTTATGTCTAAAGACTCATATTATAGTTGGTAAGAATACTCTTTTCTGATTGGTAAATATATTAATAAATAATAGTGACTAAACTGACAAGAATTCTCTACCAATAAACACAGTAAACAGTTCTGGTCAGTTTGGTCACTATATTTGTGAATACACTTATTTGACTAATAGCTTTTAGATAATTTTCAATACTTTTATCTCAAGCAGTCCTTACAAATCTCTTAAGTCTTTCCCTCTTTCTGATCACTCATTCAGATTCGGGCATCACAAACATGTACAGCTGTAAATGACAAGCCTTCTATTTTTATATCACACATTTCTAGAAGGTCACACCTTCCAGCAGTCCTTCAAGCCTCACTGATTACATGCACATTCCTTATGGAAAAGTGCCCAACCTCTTGGCAAAGGACCTCAAAGTATCTTTAAGTAAGCCAAGACGCAATGATTAAACAAAAACGTTGCCAAGAAATCATCCCACCACAACATTAAAGCCGTCCTGAGCAAACAGATTCAATCTCATCCAGCTCAGACAAATCGCAATTATCTGGCTTAGTCAGTACAGCAACAGCTAGAGATTCCACATGCATCAACATTTACACACGAATACACGCTTTTAATTCCTTTACCACTCACTTTATTGGAATGTATACCATCAGTTTAGTGTTCTGATGTATATGTATATACGTGTATGTATATATATATACACACACACACACACACACACACACACACACACACATACACACACATATACATACATAAACACAATATTGCCAAGAGTATTGGGTCACCTGGTCATAAGTACGGTATGTGATTTTTGAGCATTGCGTTCCACATTTAGTCCCATTTTGCTCTTATAATTCCTTCCACTCTTCTGTGAAGCTGTTCCACTAGACTTTGGAGTGTGCTTATGGATATTTGTGTTTATCAGCCACAAGGGTGTTACGAAAGGCAGGTACTGATGTAGGTGAGGAGACCTGGGGTGCAGTCAGCGTTCCAATTCATCCCAAAGGTGTTCAGTAGGGATGAGATCAGAGCTCTATTGCAGGCCACTCAAGATCTTCCGCTACAAATCATGTAAACCAGATCTTCAATTTGGCAATAAAATCTACTTTTGGCAATATAGTGTATATATAAGCTAATATAAGTTACATTCAATTTAATGATTGATTTTAGTGCATTAAGTCACAAGCCCCACTTTCATATAAAACACATTCCTAAGTTTATCTGCAGCCATCTGCTTCGCCAAACCCAAGAGTGCAAACAAATTACTCAGGCAGGGGGTCAAGATCAGTATAAAACAGCGGTCACAAACCACTTTTCACTCCTTTGACTCCTACTGAACGTATATGAACAGTAAAGATCTGAAACACAAGCACAATGTGAAGAATTTTTGCATGTTGCTGCACCCCAAAATCCATGTTTGGTGATATCGCAGTCGTGCGACTAACAGGAGGTCGATACGCCAAAGGGTGACCTAAACAAGTGTTCTCAAGTGTTTAAAGACTAAACACCGGTTATAGCATAATCGGCAAGATTTCCTGTGTTCAATGTCAAGTGTGAACACAGCCTTAATCAAACTCTATCCCTGACTTCCAGAACAAA
Organism: Silurus aristotelis; assembly: GCF_946808225.1. NCBI lineage: Eukaryota > Metazoa > Chordata > Actinopteri > Siluriformes > Siluridae > Silurus > Silurus aristotelis. The sequence continues at coordinate 18,751,720 of NC_139590.1, read as the reverse complement.
CCACCAAAAATCGTAAAAAAAATTTAATTAAAAATAAAAGGTTATTCTTGTTTTGCCAGGAGAATAAAGAGTTTTGTTGAAAACTTAGACCTCAAATAACAAAGGGAATCCATTTATCATGAAAACAATAATGGCCCATTTTTTTTATAGACTGATGGAGTCCAAACCTGCTCTAGGTAGCAAAACTCCCAGCTGCAGAAGTTTCCATTAATACTGAATACCTAATAAATAACAAAACCTAAATCAACAGAAAGACAGCAATGAATCGGGTCAGCGTGTGGACTGATCGCATACTGTCCTGATAATTATAAAAACACTTTCAGTTGTGGAAAAACAAAAGGTTGGAAAAAGAAAAAGGAAAAGTTTCGAGCGCAATGGTTTCTCCGTGGCTTTCAGCCGAGCACAAGTTTCTGCACCTCAGTCCTTCCCCATCACATGCTAGCTGCCTGACGTCACCCTGCTCCAGAGCTCCACAGGGCAAATTAGTTTCTATAAGAGACTTCTGTTCTTCTCATCTGCACAGGATTTTTTTTTTTTGTCTGTCTCATGGGTAACCATTCAGTCTGAAGCACACCTAAGAAGATTTCCTTAACCGAAGCAACATTAACCATTTCAATTCAAAGCAGGGCAAATAGAAACCGATAAAATAGTAGCTCACTGGAAAACATATGCCTTTTACAGACTTCGGCAGTCTTTATACGTTATATATAACATTATGGTGGCCAATAAGTGAAGAGCATTGGAAAGGGTATAGAAGTTTGATTTTTCATTTCTACTATGGAATTAATTTCTATTTTCTCTGAATGAAGTCTATTTTATTGAACCACAACCCTGAACTTTCTTCTGATTAGCCATTACACCGTCTTAGTTGCCATGAGTGTTTTTGTTCTTTTTTAAATTATAGTTGAATTTCAGTTATCAATTTACTTGAAAATGATTTTCTCAGCATTATGGAAGGTACTGAATGAATAAAGACGTCTGACCAGCAGAAACGAGCCGAACATGATCCAGGAGTGGAACATGCTAAAGTTCATGGAACAAAAAGTCACAATATCTACTGCATACACAACAATAAAACCATTATTATGCCTATAATCACTTTAACAATCTGCTGCTGTTGCAAACACGTTACATTGGTAAGTTCGTTAAAATCGCTGCACTTTTTTCAGGGTTTCCATACTTTAATGAACACCAGATTTAAGCACTTTTTTAAGCACCATTTATTTTATAGCAAGTACCCATCAAATTTACACCCCAGCATATAGTGTCATGAAAGACCAGTTACAGTACTAAACATTTCACTTAACATTTACATTAAAAGATTTCTGAGTAATGATGACGTTTGAATGTGTAGGTTTCAGAAATTTAGTCGTGTTCTAAGGATTCGAATTAAATACACTGAGTTCATGCACAAAATCTGATCTGAAAGCATGCACTTCATATTTTGGGCTCTTCTGCTTGACTCTCTATAATTAATGCTTTATTAATACAATGTTCACTCTTATTCTTAATAATAAGGATGTTCATTTAGAAGAGAGCAAGTCTCAGCTTAAATGTCCAACCCCTGCCCACTACAAATTTAAGAAGTACCACAAAAGAAATCACTCATACACTGCAGGCAATGTAATCCCCCAAAATAATCCCCAAACTGTAAGGTGGACATGATCATGTTGGCTATTTCGCTACAAGTTTAGCTCTCTGGATACCATTTTATTGATTTATTTACTGACGAGATTAAAGCGCCATTCTACTCAACAAAATGGACCCATATATTTGTTTTCAAGCACTTTCCAGGCCTTGAATCCATGTGTCTAAAATACAAGTACTTTCAAAAAGTGTAGGAACCCTGTTTAGTGCACATGATGGCCAATAAACTAACAGAAGAACATGGCATTGCTGAGCAGAACAAGAAAAAAAATGTAAAAGTCGTCAGTAAGCTCGGGTTAGATCATATATATGCTAAAACAAATGAAAAACACGATTGACTCACTGTCTGAAGCCCGGCTGGAATTCTCCTGAGCTGATGGTAGGGTTTTATATTCAGTGAAGCTGGGGGTCATGCTGGCCCCTATAGAGGGACTGTTCTCTGACTCTCTGGATGGAGATGGAGTCTCCGTCTGCCTGTTAACCAGTGGCTCGGTCCGTCTGCTTAGCAGTGATGAACTGTCGGCTGTGCTTGGAGACTCAGCCTTCCTCTGAACAGGTTCAGGAATTCGTGCGGCTGAGGAAGGCACATCAGCTCTACGGTAGGCAGCTAAGGGTTCCTGCGCTCTGGAAAGGGTGATCTCTGCCCTCCTGGGAGAGCCCGGCTCTGGGATTCTGTTATGAAGTGAGACCTCCGGCCGCCTCAGACTGTAGCGATTAACGCCAGGGCTGGGCAAGCTGTCCACCTGTTTGGAGGAGATGTCGATGGAGATTTCGGTGCGGCGTGAAAGATCTATGCGCCCCCTGCCGCTCTTGGGAGAGCGCTGACCGCTGGATGAGGATTCCGAGCCATGTCTGGAGGAATTTTCCGAGTTGCGAGATCCCAGTTCATGAAATCGACTCGTTGCTGAAGAGCGAAGGGGATTGACATTTCGGCGTGAAAGCGGCAAAGGATTTGTGGGCGAATCGACCTCCTCGACTTCGAACGACCGTTTAAGAGCTGCAGAAAAGAAAGAAAAAAAAAGTGAGACTTTCATTACATGGCTAAGGAAGAATTCCAAAGATATCGAACATGTTCTGTGTATTTGAGGGTGTAAATTGGAGTTGAGATTATTCATTGGAGTCAAGATATTTCATATATCCTATCATATACTCTGTCTATCTTCACCTGTCTCAGCTGGACTGGGCACAACTATCAGCATCCCCAGTCCCCTCAACCCACCCACCCCTCTGTTTACAAATAAATTATCAAAACAAATCATGACAATTCAGAAACAAACTACCTAGAACAGTCACATATAAAAAAAAAAAAAGCACTTAAAGCCTAAATCATTGCTTTTCTAGAAGTTTACCTATCTAAAATAACATAAGCCATCTCTGCTGAAAAATAAACATTGTACAAACTCTCAACTTGTAATGTTTTAATGTATACACTTATGGTCCATGTGGGTCTCTGCTAGTCATTTCTTGTCTTCTATGGTGGCATGTTATAAATAATAAGACACCATTAAGCATCTAGATTCCAATACATTTCGTCAATGGTTTCTTTGGTTTTGTTGATTTCTGCAAACAGAGTATGAAATTTAAGGGCTACCAGTTCATGGTGTTTGTAGTGGAAACCATTAGAATTTCTGAGATGGTTCCTTGTTTGTTTGTTTCGTTTTTCGGGCGTTTGGGTGCAAGAATACCAAAGCTACAGAATCAGATCACCATAAAGTCCTAATTTCTTTTAATTATTTCTAATTATTATATAAACTGCTGTTTGTCTCAAAACACAATGGAGATGAGCAGTTGATTGACACTAGTTCCAAAAGTATATCAAAATGAAACCTGAAATACCAACAACGCGGCAGTCTATAAAATAGACCTACCCGATTTGACACGCTTCACATGTTTTGAAAACATCGCCGCCATGATGGAAACACGTCAACACGCCAGCGCGAGCGCAGCCCTTTTACGCCGCGGATGTCACTTGCATGACTGATAGGACATATAGTGACGGTGTGATGTTTCAGAACACATGCAAAAGGTCAACTAAAAGATTTAAGTGAATTACAATGGTTCAAATTACACACACTGCCGCGTTTAGCTGAATATGTCCGAAAAGTTATAATGCGCTCTGAATGGATACTCGATTCTGATTGGCTGGAAGTTCTGCGGTCCAACACATGAGTGAATGCAAAAGTAGTTCCGGTATGTTTAAGAACCGTTCTAGATAAATGCGCTGAACGCCATTGAAAATTAAAGCCATCATTATGAGACTACAATAGACTGGACTTCTTCTTCACTTCTTTTTTTTAATGGTCCCAACCCCCCCCCCTTTTATGTTTATTTATTATAAATAAATAAACATAAAAGAGGGGAAATTAAAACCTTTAACACAATACATATTCACAATGTCCATTCTTTACTCGGCTATATAAAAAAACTGACGCGCCAAGTCAAGCACCAAAACCCGCCAATGTACACATATAGCAATTAAAACCGTCCATATGGAAACATAGCAAAAGTTCAGTTTGGTGTATATATAGAAGGTGCAGTGCAGAAGGTGGCAGAGTTGATGCTGATTTTTATTGGGAGTGAAAAGGATGGACAGGATAAGAGATGAGAGACAAGGTGAGAGAGGCGCAATTGAGATGGTTCGGTCATGTGCAGAGACAGGGACATTGGGTATATAAGTAAAAGCATGCTGAGGATTTATGGATTTGGTGAGGGAAGACATGCAGGTTGGTTCACAGCCCCAACGGAGCTACCAGATCCAGAATGCCTTTACCTCTGGACAATTGGGTTCGGCTGAGCACTCTGATCCCATTGCAATGCTTCAGCAGAGATATCAACACCTGAAATGCACTCTTTTACAGCCAATTGACAAAGTACATCGCCTCCTTTTTATAGGAGCAGACCATCCTCACCTGATTACAACTATTGAGTTGAGACTTAAACCAATCCAGTTTACTTTCAGCTAAGGACTATATGACATCAGAACATCTCCTCTCCCGTAACATCCAACAAGACAGCTTTCCAGAGGAATACAAACAACTAAAAGCCGATTACTCACTTTAGCCCCAGAGTTTGACAAAGCCAGTCAGCTTATATGGGTCGGGGGACGTCTACGTCGTGCCAAAGGATAGGAACTCATTAATCTACCAGAGATAACTGATGAGGATGACACAAATAATAAACCCAAAGACTTTTAACCTTGATTCAGAGACAAATATGCCTTGCATATTTGAGGGTGACCGTGTAGGAAAGCATTCCCCTTTAGTTGTATTTCCACCCTCATTTCCTTCCTTACATTTAATTCTTCAAACCAAATTGTAAAACTTCCTTACAATCAATCAATCAATCAATCAATCAATCAATCTATCAATCTATCTATCTATCTATCTATCTATCTATCTATCTATCTATCTATCTATCTATCTATCTATCTGCTTTACTAGTTCCTTTGATGTTGTCTCGGGGGATCAGCTCAACCCTTTCAGGCCAAAATGTATCCGTCCTGGTAGTAAATTCGTGCTTCTATCCTGAAAGATGTAATATCTGTGTGGTCCCAAAATGTTTATATTTGGATACAGCTGTTTGTACAGATGTTTGTGGTACCTTCAATTGTTTGTAAATTATTCCTAAGGAAGATCCAGACTTACTTTTTTTTAAGTTGCTTAGATTCCTCTGGCATTAAGGGCAGAAAAACACTGTGTCTAAATGTAGACCATTTTACAAACACAGGTATGCTTTCATTAACTCCTAATTTTGACATTTAGCCAATCAGACGTTTATAAAACTCATTAGATCAATTTCTGGAATCTAGATCTGAATCTAAATCTGTAGATAAAGTAGATGCCAAAAGAAATGTGTGGTAGCCTGAAATGCATGAAACATGAATTGTGAAAATAGGAGTGAATTTCTGGAGCTTGTTTTTACTGGCCTCAGGTATACTTCACTGACCTTGTTTTGTGTCGAATATTTCCCACTGTATGTGTGGTGTGTATATTTATGTCTGATTGGCTCAAAGATGTGTGGCATATCAGGTACGGGGACAAATGAAAGATGTTTGTATACTATTTCGGTGAACAGATTCAGAAAGTGCACTGAAACTCTATTGAATAAGAACAAATTTAACTTAAAAAGACCTATAAGCACAGCCAACTAGATATTTGTGGCTATGCCATTAGCTAAATACGTTATTGAAAAAGTGACAGCTCAGGGGTTAAGACACTGGATATTCTGTTCAGAAGGTTATGAGTTTAAATCCTGCAAATGTAAAGCTCTTGAGCTAGGCCTTTGACCCTCAGATGGTTAAAAGTAGATTGCTCTTTATAGTAGGTTGCTTTGGATAAGCATTCATTATGCTAAAATTTAGATCTTGACCTACATGGTGCACTGCCTTATTGTTAATACTGTTTCACTTTTTCGTTGTCTCCCTCCAAAAATGAATATGAAGACCGAAACCGATGTAGATCAATGCAGTTTAAATTTAATCAGGATGAGCACATTCTCTTTTAATCACTTGGTGCATTTGTACCTATTATGTTCTAATATGAATATGAGATCTATAAAGTAATTTATTTTGTATTGATGTAAAATAAAAAACTTGCTTTACACAGGTTAATATAACAAATAAATCTGTGCTACTTGGGAGCCACCTCTATTTATCCCAATAACCTGTAATTTGCCATATACCAAATTAGCTTTAAGATGTAACTAAATTACGGGGTCTTATTAGTCTGGGTATATTACTACAGTTACTATATTTTCAAGATATATTATTAGCTTATGACTGCACAGTCCTGGATACAAATTTATACTTGAAACTATTTTTCAGTTTACACAATGAACAAAATTCTAGATAGAACGTATGGTTTCTCCTGAACATGCAAAAACCATATTACAAAGCTAAAACCTAATTCACCTGGGTAGTCAGCTTTACAAGAAAGGAATTTTATGTGTGTATGATTAACTGCAGCAGTTGTGTCTCTCACCACCACTAGAACTGAACTGGTTCTTATAAAGTTGGGAAACATCTGCCTGTGTCCAGTTTCCACATGCTTATTCCACAGCTGGTGTACATGGGGTATTTTGTGAGGTCTTGGTAAAGCTCTTTCATAGGTATCTATTTGCAGGCTTTTCAACAGAGTAGGTGCTCATAATGCTTTACAAAGATATCCAAAGGTTTGGAACTCTAGCTCCTTTTTAGGCTTGTGGATTTGGTTTTGTCTCAGCCTGCATTACTCAGTTTGCCTGTGTTCAAACTGTTTAGTGGTTTTGTTCCTGCCTCTGCTTTAGTGCCCTGTTGCCCATGCTCACTCAGTCCTTAGCCCTGTGTTTTCTGTTTCTGTGACTGTTGTTGTATGTAGCATAAGGGTTCAGGAGTAACGTTGTTTCATTTCACTGTGTACTGCGTTGACTTGACTTGTCATTAGTTTTCAGATGGCTATTAAATTAAAGACTGTAGGGCTGAAGCTATCAATTATTTTAGTAATCGAGTATTTTGCCGATTATTCCATCAATTAATTGAGTAATCGGATAAGAAGAACTTTTTCTTTATTAAAAAGAAATACTAAATATACAAAAGGAAAAAGAAGTCTCTAGTCGTCTTTATTCCTCGCAATTCTGACTTTATTTCTCGCACTTGCAACTTTATTCCTCATAAACATCCATCATGTCTGGTGCATCCACCGGTAACCATGTTGTCGGCCTGAAGTTTGAAACTGTTGGTGTATGAATAAGGCTCCTCTTTTTTATCTGTCTTGTTTTGTCTCCTCCAGAGCTGATTGTTAGACAGAGTTCTCTTCAGGGATCGAAGGCTTAGTTTAATACCATGCAATTCTATTGATTGTAGCCTATTTCATTTTCAATGTGTAATGCTTTCTGGCACTACAGGGGGGTGACGCTGCCCGACTGGCTAAAAAGAAAACGGAGAATTGCTAGAAATAAAGTCACAATTGCAAGAAAATTAATTAGGCAAACATTTTTTTTATGTGGCAGAAACAGGCTTATCTGCTTCAATTTTTTTGCATTAGAATTACTCAAGTAATCGTTTCAGCGCCAAAATACTGTTTAACTATGCTTCAGTTGCGTCCTGCATTTTGGGTCCTTCCAGTCGAGTTCCTTACATGGTCCTTACTGCTGTTTGAGTTTATCTCAGAAACCTTTTCACGGTCTGGACAAATGCAGTATGACAACATATTTGCATCAGCAAAAAATGTTGATTATCGTTTGATAGTTCACCTGTTGCCAGCTATGAAATGTTATAAAGGTAAGTACCTGCAGTAAATTACCAGGTACAAAATCCCAAGAAGTGAAAAGATCAATCCAAAAAAAAAAAAGAGAATTTGTAAACAGTTTTGTAGCTAAAGACTCTAATGATCATTCATTACATACACGATTACATTCAATTCAGTGTTTTGGAAATATTGAGCACACATATTGATGTCATGTCCTTTTTGATCTATAATTGAAAATTCTGAACCTTAAAAACTTAATAACCTTTATGAGCCAGATGATCTGTCAGGTCAACAGTATATAGAAAACCCTTATACAACAGCAGTATGACAGTAGTGACAGCAGTGTGACAATATGACAGTCGGTCCAAGGAGTCAAGACTTCTGAACTTAGTTTTCATAAGATTTGGAAATGAATATTATGCCAATGAGCTACACGTCTTAGTTCAGGAATTTGGTCTCAGTTTCAAATCAAAAATCGTTCATCATTCAGAAAACGTGTAGTTCTATGCCTTTTTATGAATATCCTTTAGAAATGTCAGGAGGTACAAACTTTGAACTTGTATAATATCTTGTTAGCATGTCCACAATTTCCCTGGAAACTGTGTGCTGCTCCAGCTTTAAAAAGTGGTGAACTGGGTCTGCACAGTTACAATGCTCCCTGTGCACACACTCTTTCTGCAGCGAGTGCTCAGCTGTAAGGTAAACACATAGACACACACAGATCTGTCAGTGTTCTGGCTGCTCCATACCGTATCTCACACCATACAAATATGGTATGCCTGTGTGCATGAGTGTGCATGTTTGTCATTTTAAATATGCAAAGCTTATATCCCTGTAACTCTACCCATTTAAACAATGTTAGAACAGATTCATGTTTATTGCAGCTTTTTTTTTTTACCTAAAAAGACAGTGGACAGAATATTTAGTATGAGATATTTATGCCCAGTTCACCCTAGATATGGAATATAGTATGTCCTATGTGGGCCTGACTTTCACAGCTTTAAACATCATATTGATATTGTCTAATAGCATATATCACATGCACTCAGCTACTTTTCTGAAACATATAGGATTTCCTATTTGTGTAATATAATAATATAAACGATCAGTTTAATGCTGTGTTTATATGAGGGAGCAAGAAACAGCCATTCATTCTGTGTAACACTTAACTGCAGTTTGGACAGTTAAGTTTTTTGCCCTCTTCCATATACAGTACATGAGCTTACAGATTCTAGATTGGCTAGAGGCAGTATGCAAGCCCACCCATTCAGCACGGCCAGTTGAACTGTTTTGTATCCTGGTCACAATCAGGTATCGCATCATGAGGGGGAATTGTGTTGTTTTGTGGAAACAGTTAAGTTACCCAAACCCCAGCTCATAACCAGCTTGGATATGCATAGAAAACAGTTTCACATGCTGCAATGTATATGTGACAAATAAAGGCTTCTATTTCTATTCTAGGAATCTGCTTGCTAGTTAGAGAACTAAGAGGTAACTGGTCAAGCTCTTTAATTATAAAACTTAAACTAATAAACTGTCATATTTTGACTGCATTGAGGAACATCACTAATTAATAACATACCACAAGCATGATTAAGCTTTTAATTATATTTAGTAAAATCAAATTAGACCAACAGGCTCTAAATACAAAATGAAAGGGTCTAACTTGAGCAGTTTACGGAAGAATGGAAGGTCTTTATCTCCTTAGTTGCAGTTCAGAATCCGCAAATGCGAATTCTCAAGCGCTCAACTAATACACCAAGGCAGATGCAAATAAAGAGTAGTCATTCTTTGCACTAACGTAAGAGAGACATCTGGCATGGACTTTTAGGGGCCTTGTCTGGCCATGGGCAGGAATTTTAGTCTATGAGTCCAAAAAAAGAAAAAAAAAACTAAGAGCAGCAGCAATAAGCACACCCAACTATAAGTCTCACTTTGCTGAAGGAGCCTGAGCTACACACTATTAGTGTGGAGACAGAAAAGCTGGAAATAGGGCAGGTATCTAAGCTGATATCTTTGTTAAGTCTGACAGACTAAATGATTATCAGCCTTCAGCTGATGGGATTAGCGTGCAGGTTTATCAGCAGAGAAATTTATTTGGTGCTTCGATTAATATAAATAATCATTTGAGATTTAATCTGCAGAATCAGCATTCGACTGTTGCGGATGAAGGTGTTTCTGAGATGAACCAAGATTCGATGTTATTTCTAAGCTGAACACGTTTCTACAGTGGAGAGTACAGTACGGCGCAAAAACACTGTATGCTTAAACAGCATATTTGGCTTTGCAGTGCGGTCAGTCCGGTGTATAGACTCCACAAATAGTCAGGTTTAATCGTGCACTTTAACTGGCCATCAAAAATCAAGGTCACCAGCAGACTAAATAGCTGCATGATGAGGGGTTATGTCATGCATTTACAGTTTAATAGCAATGCCAGGCCCTATCCTTAAATTCCTTTAAAAAAAAAAAAAAAAGCTAATTTAGGACTTTACAGAAGGACAGCTTGTAATTCTGTAAGACAGAATTAGCGTTATTATAAAAAAATAAAATGCTGTATAAATTTAAAATAAATGCAAAAGTTCTCCTTTCACAGAGTTAATAGTCTGGTGCTTTTATGGTGAATCTGTGTTTATAGGGCACTTCTTGGGGTAGTATTTACTATCCAAACACTTGACACTTCCTGTGTAATTTTGCCCACTAAATGTTTTTCCTCTCTCGTGCTCCCCCTCCATGTTTCATCATTAGGTCACGTCTCATTTTGAAAGAGTGAAGTAACAGAAACTTGTACCTTCTGCACTGCCTAGTGCTTTAGGAACAAACCAAGTGATATATAATGCAGCAGGTGAATGCACTGCCCTAAGTGTGTGTGTGTGTGTGTGTGTGTGTGTGTCCGTGTTTATGTACACATTTGTCAACGAAGGTGTGTGTGTGTTTGTGTGTGAAAGAGAGCGAGAGTGTGTGTGTGTGTGTGTGTGTTTATGTAGACATATGTCAGTGCAGGGGTGTGTGTGTGTCAGTCAGGTGAATAGGGTGAATGGGGTGCTGAGAGAAAAGAACTGCAGGGGGATAAAAGAGATGTCAGAGAAAGAATGCTTAGTATTTTTGTGTTATTCCGACACTTATGATTCATGAGTAAAGGTCTACAGAGGGTAGATAATTTCTAATTTTAAAGAATTTTTTTGCTCATTGTCAGGGTGGAGACATAAACTAGACTAGATGTAATTAGTAAGAATACACTCACACTCTTTTTCCTCTCACACAAGAATATAGAACAAAATTCCAATATGATCTATGTCATTAATCCCAGTTGGAAGGGAAACACAAAATAAGAGGCAGACCACTGAAAAAAGGGGCTCCGATTATTAAATGAGGCTGAGATTATTAATCGGTAACTTGGTAGATGAATTTTTACAGTCATTTGGTTAAAAAGATAAACGAAAACATTAATGTACTCATATATGCATATAGACATCAGCACATCTGCATATACACATCAGCACAAATAAACGCTGTTCAAGTAAAAGTTGTGAAAACTGGTCCAGACAGCCAGAAGCTTATGAATTTGATGCAAGAATTCAAACACTAACCTTCAAAGTCTGAAATGATCCCCTCCAAGTGAGCATTAACAGTGGAATCAGACATTTTGGGAGTGAAGATCAATGCTCGGGATTCTGTTTCCAAGCAAGGCAATCTCTCACAGATGCACTCAAGGCTCTGGCCGCCAAACAAATCCCAAATTAGGAGGCACCGGGAGGGAGGGGGGAGCTACGAGATCGCCGCTATCCACAGATCCGAGCCCCCTGCTTTCTTAAAAGACAAACTTCTTCTGCTTTCTCGTGCACTCGGAAGGCAGCAGTGCGCAGTGACAACCCCCACCCTCGACTCGCTCTCTTTCTCTTGCTTTCACTCTCTCCCCCTTTCCCTTGCTCCTCCCTACTGCTGTGTAGTTTTCACTCTGAAACAGGGTTCTTCCATAGAGCTCAGTTTGTATTCAGCATGTCCACCTTACACGTACGAATGCGAATGTAAACACATACCGGCATGTACACATGCTCAGGGGATTCATACAGTTGTGGGGTTGAGAATTTCAGTTCACAGACCTCTATAAATCTCCAGCTCCGGATCTACAAGGTCTGTGTCTGCCTTCACCTCCACATGAATCCCAGACTTATAATGCATAATGCAAACCACCGTTTCTGGTTGAGGTCACTGCTGATTCAGATCATCGGGGGAATGGAGGAGTATTCCTGTAGTTTATTTTTGCCTTATGTGGCATTTTTACTCATTCGCTCCTCAACTAAGCATCCAAAACGCACAACTCCACCACTTTTTCCTTCGGGATGCAAAAACTTACCATTAAAGACTAAAATAAGCATCACATCCTCTTAGTGCTGGTTTTGGAAAATGTACTCATTGCACCAACAATGCTACCTAAAAGCTCAAATCCGATTGTTTAAAAGGTGTCAACTGATCTACATCTATTATGGCTGTAATTCCACAGCTTATAGAATTTTTTTTATAGAAAAGCTGTGAGGTATTTGGCCTATCATTAGGAGTTCAATTTGAGGGATCAGAATTAAACAGTGGATGGGATTTGATACATTCTCTCCCTCATCAGATCAACAATAGCAATTACAAGAGTTGGATATGCTGCCCTGTGTTGTAGCATATGCAGCATGCCACATGGTACCATACGATAAAGATGCGTTCAGATGACCCCATGGTTCAGGTAACTTGAAAATATTGTAGGCATGGCCTAGCTTACCCAGGATTCTTAAAGAATGGCGATCAATATAGGGTAGTATATAATAACTGAACAAATTACAGTACACAATTTAGTAATACAGAGCTATAAAGTACAAACAGTACTGTAATGTATAAACTACACTGTGTAAATGTATTTGGCAGCAGGCACGTGGACGAGCGACGTTTCGTGAGTGGAGGGCAAAATGGAGCCAGACAAAACGAGCGGTAAGAAGTGCACCTGTAGCTGTTGAGAAAAGGAGAGAGACAAAAGCTAATATTGTGCTTTGAAACACAAAAAACACTGGAAAACATACACGCTCTAACACCATGCATCCTAGCAGCATCCCAACGTATCATACTGCTTGCCTGCCGTGCAAAAAGTCCAATTTTGTCTTATCGCTATCGTCTTCGTGAGACCGAAAAAACTTTAGTCGAACATTTGTAACTCAGGGAACTAGCTTCATATCCTTTTGTCACGTAATAATGAGGAGAGTGGCTGTAAGTGAAGATAGATTTAATAGCATGAACGTATAAAATATTAAACAAAGAATCAAAGAGACTATAACCCTGCATTATGGCAACGAATGTGAACAATAACAAGCATGGAAGATAAACTTGAGACAAAGTATCCTGTGAAAGAGTTAAACATCATTATAAGTGCAAATTATAAGACCATGTGATTCAGGTGTCAGTGATCAGTGACATGTGACTAGGTCATGTGACTTACAAAGAATGATCGGAGATATAGCCATGTATTCCACCCTCCTCTTTTCTATCAGGTCAAAGTTTATGAAACACTGGTGAACTTTGGAGTTTGCACTAACTTATTCAAAGTGCTGATTTCATTACTGATTATACTATCGTGTAGAGTCTTGGATAACCTTCTACAACACTTCTGTCACTTCTGAACATCTTAGAGTTTGTTCCAAAGGGCCTTAGTTTCATGTGAGAGAACATACAGAAATTACATTTCTTCCTTTGAGCTTTTTTCATACTTGAAATTACTACTTGTTACATTAATGTTTACTGGTCATTATGGTGTATTTACTATAAGGAAAAGTTACTCTGTCTATTTGTACTCTTTACACACAGTTTTTAGACATTTCACCCACAGCCTTAACTACACTAACAATCTTGCCAATATTCATCATTTATGTTGTGATTTACTTGTGTCATGCTTTCTCCTGATTTCCTTTACCAAATCCATTTTCAGAACTATCTTCATCTTACGCCTTCTTTCATACGGATTCCATAGACACTTTGGCAAAATTCCAACATTGAGCTATTTCCTTTCCATCACCACTTCAAGGATATCTAGCGAATTCTTACACAGGTGCAGTTGAAGATTACACCATTGCCAAGAGAACTATCTCTCTGACACTGACCTGTAGGGGCAGGAATAACACTGCTTTAAATAGCGTGAACTGACAAATGGTGTCAAGATGGTGTCAAATGAAAGGAAATGTTGTAAATCAATGAACAGGAAATAAAAATCATTGAGTATTACTGTACGATGTGTTCGTGCATTCGTGAATAAGAATCTTATTTCGTGTTTTTATTTATAGCAATGTTACAAGGTTTTATGAAATCTATTACTGCTCCATTGGAATATATTGAATATAATTCATTTATATTATTTTGCAAACATCCGAATACGTATGATAATAATGTTAGTGTTTATTAATCACATTTAGAATTTTAGTATTTGACTGGATTCAATGGACATTAGGTGGGTCAGCAAATTGAAAGAAACCCTAATGGTGCTGAGGTAATGCATGTCAAATAAAGAAGATAAAAAATTAAATTTTGACTGCATCAATGAGCCTTAATAATTTGCCACCCAGACCTTAGTATCTCCATAGACTTTCCATAAAACTCAAATAATGTGCAAGGAAAATACGCCACACAGAATCACCTATAGCTACCAGTCACTGATTTCTGTTTTTTTTCTGTTTTTCTCTATCTATTCTAAGGACTGCTAATCATTTTCTCAAAGTTTTGGAGTAAAAAATGGAGAGTACTGGCAGTAGGAATACAAGCACTATGCAAGCAGTGCTTTCTCCAGGTTATAACATTTTTTTTTGTATCACTCTTACTCTGCACCTCCCCAGATAACATATACCAAAACACCTAGCACTTGGCATTAAATGCCCAACTGCAGTTGAAAGAAAGTCCTTACTGGCTGTTGTCCTTATCTTTGAAAAGATATCACACATGTGCAATGTGGATGAAAGCACTGGTGTGAGGTCAGACATATCTCTGCTTTTAGTTCATATAAATAGCTTAGGGCTTCTACTAGTTTCTGTTGGAAAGTAATGCAACTCACACAATCTTGTTTTGGAGAGGGGGGTTGTCTTACTGCATTCACTGGCCAAAGATGCTTCTACAGACCTACACCGCAGAAACAGTCGCACTCAATTATCTAGGAGTGTTTCAGACATGTTGGCATCAATTTAATTGGTTTGCTACTAGCAGGGTATAAGCTCTTTAATATACTGGTCAAAATGTGTTGTAAATGACTGTTATAGCTGGAAGTAAGTGCTTTTTATTGCAGTATCTGCTAAGGCGTAAAATGTTCCTTTTCAGGAAGCATCACTCGTGTGTTCCATGTCACATCGTGAAATCTAATCCAGGTTTATCACATTCAAATCAACCATTTCCTAGTCTGTCTGTTTAGGCCACATGCCTCCAGAATAATGGGAACTGAGTGTGTGAAAAAAGGCACGCAAGGTTGCCAGCCAAGAAAGTATTTAAGTGAGAACAGATTCTCAGTTTCGGTCAGGTCTGACACACACATACATCTAGGGACACAAACACATTCTATTCCCATCTAGTCAAGCTCATGAATTACTTCCTATGTGCTCTCTGGATGTTTTTTCACTCTTGGTTTAGTTTTACCTTTTAAACAGGACCATATTAGCACAACAGTACAATATTTCAGACTGACACACACACAAAGAAAGGGTAAGATTCTTCATCTGTTCCTTTCCTTTTTCTCTCGCCTGCCTTTTCAAGTTAATGTCCTACTGTGAACTGACAGTGAACCAGCAGAATAGCAACTTTATGAACTTGTTTTCGGGGAAATGGTTGTCTTTGTCACTGCACAACCAATTCCAAGTCAAGACAAATAACAGGAATGATAGATTTCTTCAGCAGGGTGGGTGGTGGTGGTGGTTAAGGAAGCCACATATATGCAGAATATCAGTTGGAAAATTTGTAGAACCTGTAGAAATGTAGAAATAGGGAGCTGGGTTGGGGGCAATGGTGTATGCAAAATCATACATTACAATAGAAATAGCAAAGCTTTGGGAATAAGCCATTACCTGATGATGGAACACTAATTATATATTTTTTGTAAGTGAACAAACTAATAATCGATTTCATGAAACATGAATAGTATATTGGCTTTCAGACATATGCCATATGGTTTTATACAACATTATAACCATTTTATCTCTTTAAATCTGCTTTTAGACAAATAAAAATTAATTGATTTGAATATGTTTTCATACATTGTCGGTATTATGCCATATTGCATTACACATGTCCAAACGTTGGTGCATATCTGTATACATAACCCAAACAAAAGCATCATTCTCCACTGTTTACATACATTGAAAAGCCAAAGTAGGTTAGGAAAGGATCCATTCATGATCCAATACCTACAAGTTCATTGGTCATGCATGGTGGAAGTGGGATTGAACTTGCATAGCTGTAAATTATATTGGTAACAGCAGAATGAGTTCAAATGACTGCAATGAAATGCATCCAATGTAAATCATGAAGCATGGCAACGATGGCCAAACGCAATGCTAACACGACAAGGGACTTCTTCAAGTGAAAGGTTTTAGACTGGACAAGTCAGTTCACAGACCATGTCCTAATTGAGGATGGATTTCACCTCCTGAAGAGGAAACTGAAGGAACAAATAGGGACCTATAAAGTAAATAACACCCAAAAGAAGCTGTGGTACAAGCCTGAAAATGTATCACAAAAGAAGAATTCTACAGATGTGAATGGGTCAGTGGCATGGTGCAGAGTTGTGAAGAGTTTGGGGAACCAACCCCAGCCATTAGGGAGGCACAAGCCAGTGCTCTCTTAGCGGCGGTCCTAAGCCTGGATAAAAGGGGAGGGTTGCGTTAGGAAGGGCATCCAGCGTAAAAACATGTGCCAAATCGAACATGCGGATCATGAATACAGATGATCCGCTGTGGCGACCCCTAATGGGAGAAGCCGAAAGAAAGAAAGTTTATTAGGTTATTAACTTTCATTTATTTTGACTATCCATTCCATACTGTCAGGTTCTCTGCCACCAAAATTGTGACACTCTAAATAGTTTAACATGGCTTAATATCAAGAAATAAAAGCAGAATGAGCAGAATATTCAATGACTGTTTGAAACATTTCATTCATACGTACAGCTTCCAGTCTTCTCCCTGCTGCACATCCTCTGCATTAGTGTCAGAGTGAAACACTCGACTCGCAAAGAATTAAAGCATCTTATTTGAAATCTTCACTCTACTCTCTCACTCTGTTTACAAGATTATTTTTTTCTCTAAATAAAATTAACTGAAATTTCACCAATTGGGACAGAAGAAAACCTTCTGCTGCAGGTCTACTGTTTGGAGGGCAACATTGCCACCTTGTGCAGCGCTCAAGCAAACAACATGCAGCAAGCTCCCAAAAAAGCATGACGCTGAATTAGTGGGTGTGCATAACCCGTCTGCAGGCCACATAACCACATGAAGATGAAAAGACATTTATCATCAATACTTCAAATAAACAGAAAGAGAGGGAGAAAACAGATGGAGAAGTATTCCAATAAGACACAAAATGTTTTTGAAATTATACGTGTGTGTATATATATATATATATATATATATATATATATATATATATATATATATATATATATATATATATATATATATATATATATATACACACAGATTAAACAGCCCTATTTAAATCCATGTGTAAATATAACTAAGAGGCACAGTTTGGTTGGAAATAAGGTTTTCTTTTCCTGTCCATGCCCAATTGCTATTTTCCAGGTTAGAAATGAACACGCAAGCTCCAGACGCAACAGAAATGTGTGTAATCTGCTAGAAGATTGTGAGTTTAAATCCAGATAATGACACAGCCGTCCAGCAAAGCTAATCAATTGTGAACGTCTCTGAGTCCACGTATGCAGAAAAGTGCTGTCTGAGTGTGAATCGTTGCCCTGTGTCACAGCATGAGCAGCAGAGCAAAAAATGTGATACAAAAAGAAAAAGCATTTTTTTCAGAGAAGGTCCATGTTAACCCTACTTGTCTCTTGTTCAAAGCTGTTGTATGATGGAGAGATGTGGCTACATGGCCAAAACTGGACAAAAGTATAGCATTATATGATATATATATATATATAATACAGTATAGCGTTTTGCATGATCTGGAAGTGGAACATATGAAACCTGCTGGTGCAGTGAGATCATAAAACCCATGCAAAATTGCACCTGCTTAGTGCTGATGTATAGCCCAAACTTTACTGTCCTGACTTTTGATTGAAGTTCTCTCTCATTACTTACAAACTGGATATCAACTCGAACTGAATATACATTGGCTAGTTTTCTCCACTGCTACTAAATACAACTAACTGAAATCATAAACTAGTCAGGACAAACCACTCAGTTGTGGTCAAAATCACAAAAGACTACACACACACACACACACACACACGCACACACACACACACACACACACACACACACACACACACACACACACACCTTACCTGCTGCCCTCTGCCTGGCACTGCCAAGCACCGAGTAGCAGAACTTCAAGACAAAATGTTTTTCCACCAACACAATCTACTTCACATACACTCAAACTCATGTGCTTTATACAGTATATGAACAATTCATGTGCATTATGTAAACGTGCAATACAGATTCTGTTCTATTGATTATTCATTACACTGCATATACCTTTAAATATTTCTATGTGCTCCTTTCCACTTATACATATCTATATATGTATATAATATCTGTTCATTTTGCATATACCTTCTTTATATAGCTTTTTTATTCTTGGATTTACATTCTGTTCCTAGATGCTAATTCATTGTATTTAGGCACACGATGACACACTCTGATTTCTGATTTCTACTCCTTAAATGCTGACATAACATTCTTGAAAGAATAAAGAATAAAATGCTAGTGCATCAAAGAAGTGCATTCACTAATAATAAATTGATAACTCATTCATTCTAACCACACTTGTGCCAACTGTCAAGATAGAAACAGATGTATTTGTCATACAGTACCAACACGTGTGCTTTTGCTCGACGATCTTGAGGAGTAGAGCTATAAGAGTCGAGTAGTTTAGTTAGTAATTAAACAGAAAACAAACACAGTAAATAAGTGTGGAGTGCAGATTTTTGGGCACACTGCAAAGTGGATCCACATGTGACTGGGAAATGCACTTGCCCTTAGTACCAAGTGCGGACAATGTTGCCTACTATGCCAATATGTACTTTTATCAATATTATTACTGTCTTTTTTTTTAATTATTCAAACTTTAAACTCTTTAAAGGGTCCATAAACTATATTAGCCTGTTTTTTGATTCTGGATCTCAATCTGGAGCCCACACGGACATTTTGTTTTGAAGAAGCAAAGCGAGAGAGATTAGTGTATAACCAAACAGTGCTTATAAGGGTTCTAAGATCAGGCAGAGAGAAGCTACTGTACTTTGCTTAAATGTTTAACAGTTGGTTCTCTCTTAAAGCGTCCTAACTCCTCATTCACAGAGACTACAATCACTGGAGGCGTTGTTGCACTGACACATACAGTCTGAAAGCATTTCAGCACATGCACACAGGCGTACACACACACACACACGCACAAGCACACACACACACACACACACACACACACACACACACACACACACACACACACTTTATGGGTTGCTATTACAGCATGGCTGCTTTCCTGTGGAAAAAATCTATGGAAAAAAACAGCAGATCCACTGAGCCCAGCACAAACCCGCAAGAGCAAAGCCACCAGGGACAAAAGTAGTATAGCGCAAGCCACTTTTCTAAACTTTTTTACCAGTTTTAACTACACAAAATGTGTGGTGTCAGCATATGAAAATCTTTCCAATTAACACTATGGCTTACGGTCCAGTGCATACTGTAATAAAACTGAAAGCACCAAAGTGTATGAAGTGCAGTACTGCCCTGTGGCTCAGCAGAGGAAGTGCTGACAGTTGCTCAGGTCTTACCTGCGATTTTGTCTCCCTCCATAGTAAGACACACTCCCTCCACGGCCTCATATATCCACTGCTTTTCTTCTCCAGTCTTTCCTGGGCTTTCCTTCTCTTTCCCACAATAGCACTGCTGCCTCACTCACTCATGATCTCCCTCCCTCCCTCCCTCCCTCCCTCCCTCTCTCTCTCTCTCTCTCTCTCTCTCTCTCTCTCTCTCTATCTCTGTCTCATTTTTTCTCTCAATGTCTCTCTCTTTCCTTTTCCTCAGTTTTAATTTATTCCTTGTGCTGTGACAATGAGTGTATACAGGATTACAGCATACCCATGTGCTCATCATATGGAGCTTTCATTGCTTTTTTTTTTCTCCATCTTTCAGTTCGCTTAGTTATATTCTCCCTCTACCGCCCTCTCCCTCTTTCACTTTACTGTGACACTGAAGCAGCATTGTATCCGAGATGGAAAGTCGAGGTCATGTGATTCGAGCTCCTCTTCTGAAAATATCTCTCTCTCTTCTCAGTGGCATGAGGAATCCTGGTGCCATTTGATTTTCACCGCACCACACTCCTTGTAATGTTGCGCGCTCGTTCTGTGTGTGTACGTGGATGATCATAAATGTATATCTGAATACTCCCTCTGGGCTGGATGGAAATGTTGTTATACAAACTGTGTTTATTGAACATGACATTTTGGTGCATTGCTCAAGCAATATAAAGAAAAGAGTTTTGTAGCTGATTGGATTGTGGAGGCTGTTTTCTTTGTTCGAACACTAAGGGACTTTGACTTGTTCAACCATGACTTGGGGAGGGTCAAAGGCTATTTGACAAGCACACAAATGGGAGAGAAGCCCAAACACACCCAAGTGTAAAAACACACTTGTGTGAGCATGGGAGCAAATGCCACACCCTCTATGTCGCAATACAACTTCTATCCTCTACATAGCCAAGAGATCCTGCCACAGATCTGACCGTTTAATGTAGTGTCAGGAAAATATACTCTGGAAATTATACTCTAAGCTCAAGTCATATACTTTATAATCATTGTAAAGAAATAAATATGTAAATTAATCCTTTTGAAGA